>NC_138729.1:25760985-26360985 GCF_965113295.1 Leuciscus leuciscus
TTTGTCCGATACATTTTGTTGCTGAATCACAAGCTGTGCTCTGTATGAAAACACGGCAGGGTTTGTTATGCTCTGAATGCTTGGAGATTTCACCTCTGTTCACGCTTCCAAAAATGAATATGTATATAAACAGTCATATGACTATATCAGCTTTTCCTGCTGTTTCACTCTTATTAGGCAGTTGAGGGTGAATGTAAATATACAGTAATCTTGGCAGCCGGATATCGAATCTCCCCCGGGCTGCAGACTGACTAAGCCCCAGGTTTTACTATTGTTTGCCTTGGGCTGCGCACATGCAGCATGCGGCTCTGTGGCAGGAACGGACCATTAATCCGTATCAAAACATGAGCATCTACTAGTACGTGCTTTTCAGTATTCATGGCGGCTGGGTAGCCCTTATTATTTTTTAATTGGTTAACATTTCATTGAACAAGACAGTGCTGTTTATGGATCCTTTCCATCTTTTTCACTCTTGATGTTAGAAGACTCTGCATGCAGTTGTTCATTCATTTGCAGTTGAACTAAAATATGAAGTTGATAAATGAGCTGCTCTTGGATTCTCTCATGATAACTTTTGCTGTATCATATTTGTCTACTAATGTCTTATAATTCTGTGTAAATAAAATTTGGCCAACAATTCTTCAGAAAGCAAGGAGAGTTATAGAGGGCTGAATATTAAATATAAGACTGACGAAATGTGAAAAATAAATGGACGTGTACTGTAATAATCCACAGAAGCAATGTATTAAATTTTTGTATACATTTAATCATCAAATGTATTATCTTAATTTACTAATTTATAAAACCATTTTAAAAAATTTGAATAAAAATATTGTAGTAGCCGATAGCCTCGTGGGCAGCACTCCAACACCTAAGTTCGAGTTGTCCTTTCCTGATCACGTCCCCCTCTCTGTCTACCCTATTTTAATAAAGACAGAGACATCAAAAATACATCTTATTAATAATAAGATATTAGAATACAAAATACAATTCATATCAAAGAGAGTGTAAATGTGTGAGCCCTGTGATGGACTGGCCATCCGTCCAGGGTGTCCCCCGCCTGTGGCCTGAAACGCTGGGATAGGCACCCTGCATCCCCGCAACCCTGCATCCCTGCAACCCCGCAACCCTGCAGAGGATTTAGGGGTTTGAGGATGGATAGAAACATTTTTATCACTTCTCTATTTCTTACTCTAATATGCTTATGAAGGGTTAAAGCCTGGATATTGGCCTTTTTCGTTGATGAATAGAGGTGTCTCTCTCAGAAGCAAACATCCTTTTGATTAAGAAATTGCTGTCTTCACCTAGTGTTCCTCAGACCTTGCTCTTTTATTGCATTGCAGGTCAATATGTTTATGGAGGGGTTCCATGATGCTTTGCTTCTGTATGCAATTGCCTTGCGTGAGGTGATGAGTAACGGTCTGACGAAAAAGGATGGACTGGAAATCACACACAGCATGTGGAACAGAACATTTGAAGGTAATTAGGGGGGGAAAATGCTGTGCTTTTTCCTGCAAAAGTACTATGGATACTGGACTGTGGCATACATAATTTGCATTTTATTACAAAAATGTATCGGCAGCTGTAGTTCTAAAATGCAAATATACACTCAGAAGTGGGAGAATTGACTGGTTCAATTTTGTATTAAAGTTCAGCGACAGAGAAGGTAAACAGTCGCAGCAAACTCAGCAGTAATCAAGTGAAAAACCTTGCACTAGCCAGACGGTGTCAGAATAGGATGGTTACATGATAAAATAAACATTACACTTGCGTAACCCTTTGGTTAATCAGGCTGATTTTGCATGTGTGCATTTGGGGTTGGGATGCATTATTAAATTAACATAAGGCGCTGAATGTGTTCACTGCGTAACAGAGCACGTTCTATGAATTGCATTGATTTTATACATGAGACTTTGGGAGTACCCACAAAATATAACATTACTTGCAAGGAAGGGATTTGAAACAATATAACATGATAACAGTATGCACACTCAGTTTGTAGTATGATCAATTACCTGTTTATTTAAATGATACAAATTATGTTAATTGCAAAAGTACTCTATCAATAGTCACAATAGCCGCAAATTACATCTTTTGACCACTTTAACCTATTTACTATCAACGGACCAATACACTGTTTACACTTTCATTTAAAAGTTTGGAATCAGTTTAAAGAAATTCATACTTTTATTCAGAAAGGATGCATTAAATTGGTCAGTATTAACAGTAGTAAATGCTTTTCTTTTAAACTTTCTGTTCATCAAAGAATCCTTAAAACAATTTTTTACGGTTTCCACAAAGAAATCAGCATATTAAAAATAATTTCTTAAGGATCATGTGACACTGAAGACTGGAGTAAAGGACCGTTCACACCAAGAACGATAACTATAAATATAACAATAACTATATTGGCGTCCACACCAACGCATGATATTGTTCTGTTTATTCTAAGCAATGCAGTTTTGTCGTCTTCCACTTTAAATGCGTGATTGGTTGTCAATGTTTTTATTCTTCATTAGGTGAAAAAACTGTTCTGAAAGTGATTCTAACGATATTGTTAATCTTTGCCATTATCATTATAGTTGTGGCATGGACTCTGCTATTCTTTTACATTTATAATGATTTTTAGAACTATATCTTTATTGTTATTGTTATCGTTATAGTTATCATCCTTGGTGTGAATGGGCCTTAATGGTGAAAATTCAGCTTCATCCATCACAGGAATAAATGACATTTTACAATGTATTAAAATAGAAAACGGTTATTTTAAATTGTTACAATATTTCACAATATTACTGTTTTTCACAGTATTTCAAATTCATGCAGTCTTGGTGAGCATAAGAGACTTCTTTCAAAAAAATTTATAAAAAATCTTACCGAACCCACATTTTTTAATGGTAGTGTATATAGCAATTTTCAAGAAAACATACTGTATAAATTGGTTGGTGGTTTGGAAACACTTTTGTCCTTTAACAAATCAACATCCTATTAAATGATATTTTACACTCTAAGCTTATTATTAAGAAAATAGTAATGCATATTTTGTGCAAAAAGAACAGTGGAATCTGAACACTGACCAAGTCCCATTTTATTCCCATTATTATTATTCAACACATTTGATTCCCATTATTGTAGTTGCGAACAGAGGGTTCGCCAGTATTCTTGCCACTGTAATTCATTAAACTTCCCTTACAAAATAGGTGCTCAGACATGTCTGCAGCCCAGACCTGTCTCAATGACCACAGCAAGACAACTAAACGTGAAATAACAATGTTTTGCTCTGCCAGAATCATCAGGAACAGGGTCATGTTTTCCTGTTAAATTAAATAATATTTTAAACATCTCAAGAATTCAGGAACACAGATGTACAGATGAAATTACCATTTCTGCTGTTAAAGCCAACAAAAATGGCAGGAGGCGGATGAGATTTCCTGTTGTATTGCCCACCCGGAATTTGCCATTCTTGCTGGTGTTTTCCTTGGAATGTTTGACTTTTCAAACTAATTAATTTTCTCATTCCTCACATTCCGTTATACAGGCATTGCTGGCCAGGTGTCTCTAGATTCCATTGGTGACCGAAATGGGGATTTCTCTGTCGTTAGGATGACAGACCCAGAGGCAGGAACGCACGAGGTATGCGCATGTAATCATTTCTGCTTTATTTGATCAAAAAAGTCAGGACAGTAAGTGAAATTCAATCATTTCAAACTAATTTGCAGGATTTGGTTTACTATGTTTGTGCCAGAATTATGTCTGAAGTAAGGAAAGAGATGTCTTTTTATGCCTTTAGACTATCATGAACTTTTGCACCAATGGAACTTTCAAAACCATGCCAGGCTTTAAGAGGGAATTGTTCTCCTTGCGAACAGCACCAGAGCATCCAGCCCCAAAACACATTGAACCATCATGTAAATTACCTCTACTTCTTAAAGACTGACACTTTTTTGTAACAGCATGATATACACATGTGTCATATATTTATTATTATAATTTATGTGCAGCTTTCCTTATAAATGGTTTCATTTTCTTTTCTAAGCAGGTGGACTAGGTGTATCGGCAGTGACTGGGCTAATAGTAGGGGGAATTCTAGGAACAGCTCTCCTCATGGCATTCTACTTCTTTAGGTAAACACCAAGTTTTTTTTTTATCTCCATAAAAATAGGTCAATGTATTAAAGTCCCCCTGTAGTCAATAATTGTATGCCTTAAAACTCATCTTTGTTCACAAAAATGAAACATTAAAAAAAAAAAATCCTAAAAACGGGTAGCCCAAAAATGTCTATGTCTGTATCGCTCTCTACAACGTCGAACACATAACGGTAATTAATATGATTAGCCTTTTGCTTGACTACGTTATCAAATAGCTAATAATGTGTTGCACAAACCATGTTCCCGTTTGCCATCTCAGTCTGCCTTCTAAAAATCAGCATCCTTACAAATACTTTGAACAACTTAGAACATCAGTGGAAAAAGGCATATAGTTCATCATAACACTGTAAAATACATATACATAATTCACCCGCTATATTGCTTAATGTACATTATTTTTTAAATCAACAGAAAAATATACCAGGATAACCTGGCTTCTCTTGAGACTCCCCTGCTTCAGTGCATAGTTAATGATATGCTAAAGCCCGTCCGCACGTTTACGTGATTGGTTACAAGGTAGTTTGTGATGTAAGGAACACCGGCGATCATAAAAACTGCGTTTTTGAGACTGTATTTGGTTCACTGCAGTTTTAAGGAGAAAATACTCAGCAATGGTCTCAGTAATAATAAATCTCAGTTTTATTCTTTTAGAACCATCTGCCCAAAACGTACTCTGTTACTAACATAACCTCAGTTCCCTGAGATAAGGAGAACGAGTATTGCGTCACAAGACACTTTGAGAAAACTCCTTTTTCTCTAATACTGAAGCCTTATTGAATCACGCAGTAAAACTGCACAAACCTATGGCTGTGCAGTGAAACTGCAAGAACATATGGCGCTTGCAAGTCACCCACTCGCTTGACCGATGCTAAGGATAGCAGGAGGGCGGTCTTTAGCGAAAGGGGGTGGCTTGAAGGGATGGCCCCTGAGGTCCCTAAGGACCGTAGACAGGTCCCATGTTGGAATAGTAAGGGGACGAAGCGGGTTCAGCCTTTAGGCCCCCCTCAGAAAACGAACAACTAAGTTGTTCCTGCCTATAGACTGGCCGGCCACAGGAGCGTGGTACGCTGCTATGGCCACCACATAGACTTTGAGCGTGGAAGGGGTACTCCCCTTGTCCAGCAGCTCCTGCAGGAAAGACAGTACCCACGAGACATCAGAGGATGTCGGGTCTTCACTCCAGACTGCACACCAATCAGAGAAGACAGACCACTTAAGGTTGTAGAGCATCTAGTGCAGTGGTTCCCAATCCTGGTCCTGGGGACCCACAGCTCTGCACAGTTTGCATGTCTCCCTCATTTAACACACCTGATTCAGATCATCATCTCGTTAGGAAAGAGCCCTGAACTGAATTGGGTGTGTCAGATAAAGGAGACATACAAACTGTGCAGAGCTGTGGGTCCCCAGGACCAGGATTGGGAACCACTGATCTAGTGGATGGGGCTCTTGCCTTAGACATATTGTTTAGGACTCTCGTGGGGAGGCCCGTAGGCTCCCGTCGAGAGGCCAGACATGAAGGGCCCACAACTCGGGTTGAAAGAGGTCGACCTCTGCCCTTCCGAAGATACTCCAGATCCTGTGAACCATCTGGGGATGGTGCGTCCATTCTCCTGGTCACATTGCCCTTTGGTTCAGTCTGCCTCGATCTGAGTCCACCTTGGTGGTTTATGTTGGACACCACAGCCATGTTGTCCGAGTGGACTAAGACATGGTGCCCTGTGGCGTCTGTGAGAATTTGTGAGAAAATTGAAGTGAGTAACCTCGTTTGATTATGTTCAGAACCCATCCTTACACTCCGGGGATGGCTTCCCAAGCCTTGGCCCGGGTGGCTAGGGACTAAAGAAGTTTGGGTGACAGGCCGCTGTGCTGGGACAGGGGACTGACGCCCATGGTATTGGGAAGAGGAAAAGGGCTCCCTTTTTGAATGTTTTTTTTATTTATTTTGTTCGCAATATATATATGTTCGTCAGTTGCGTGGGTGCGTGAACATGAATGGAGGCATGTTGGAGGCAAACTCTAGGCTTTTTGGAGGGAGGCTCTCCTCTAGGCTCTAGGCGCTCTAGGCTCTAACTCTAGGCTCTCCTCTTCCTTCCTGGAGGATCAGGGCGGCTTCTGTGGCTCAGGATTCAGCGTTATTGTTTGACAGGGCCTCTGGCGCTTAGGAAAGGGGTAGCGCTTGGCGGAGCGGGAGTGCTGTCGAGACTCAGGCTCTGGCTTGAGCTGAGTGGTCGAAGGCACAGGCTTCGCAGGGTGCTGAGTCAGCACGCTTCTCGGGTGAATTGAAGCTTCTGCAGAGCTGGAGCGCTTGGGCAGGAAGTGGCGCATTGCCTGTGACGACTTCTGTGCTGCGGTGAAGTACTTTGCGAAACAATCCACCTCAGGGCCAAAGAGACGAGAGAAGCAGCCTTGTCTGCATCCTTAATCTCTGTTAAGTTCAGCCATAAGTGGCGTTCCAACACCACTAAACTGGCCATGGTGCTGCCAATAGCTTGGGCGGTCGTCTTTGTAGCGCACAGGGCCAAGTCTGTTGTGCTGCACAGCTCTCGAAATGCAGCAGGGTCTGGGCCAGACTCGTCCATAGATCAGAGGAATTTAGCCTGAAAGAACTGGAGGACCACCATGGTGTGGAGAGTGGAGCCCGGTGGGGGAGAGTGGTGACGGCGGGGGGAGTCATCCTCTGAGCCCGAACAATCCTCCGTGTTAGAAGCCGCCAGTGACATGCTGTCATCGGGGAGATCCTCTTCAGATCCCCCAAATGAGACCAGGTCACTCACGCCAGAAGAGGCAGTGGAGGCAGAAAGTGAGGCATGCAGGATCTGCACTGACGTGAGCTCACTCGTTCTTTCTCCTAGGTTCCTGGGAGGAAGAGAACGGGAGTGCGCGAGGGGCAGAGCCGCTCTCTGAAAAAAAAGTTAGGTACCCCAGACAGGCACCACACTCACTTTGCTCGTTAGAAGCATTTGTGACGTGGCATTTGCAACAACATTGCAATGAAATTTGCTCTTATAGTAATCGCCAGATAGCCACAGGAGAGAACGCTGAATCAGCTTGCGTGCAGAGCACTGTCAATTAGCTTGCTTGCAGAGCGCCGATCAGTCAGCTTGATCTGCAGCAAGGCTTGAGAAGATCTTTGTCGCTAAAGGAGAATTATTCTGAGATCCTATGTCAGATTTCCCACTTATATAGACGGGTAGCCCCGCCCGGGATGCAGAGCCATAGGTTTTCGCAGTTTCCCTGCGTGATTCAATAAGGCTTCAGTATTCTGAGAAAAATGAGTTTTCCCAAAGCGTCTAGCAATGCAATACGAGTGAACCGTATCAATAGGGAACTAAGTGCCCAAATGTTTATTGAGATAATAGAACGTTATTAGTACTGCTGATACTTGACATCTACATTCATGATATTGTTCTTCATCGCTCCTCAGGAAGAATTACAGGATAACCATTGAACGGAGAACACCTCGAGAAGAGTGTGACATCGGAAAACACCGTCAGTTGCGGGAAGACTCCATCAGATCTAACTTCTCTGCAGCGTAGTCTGCAGTCGTAAGTCGACTGCTGGGGTGTTCGAATTTGGGGAAGGTGCATCTCAAATGGGTCTGTTGGCTCATCAAACACCATCCCAGGAATCCAGAAATATTTATAGACATGCTGTAGTGTTTTTTCCTTGTAAATTTTTCTTGCTCTTCAATTCGTAAACTCAGGAAAGTTGAATTTTTGGAGAAGTGCTCGCAAGGCTTCTTGACTCTCTGTAAAGAAAAGGGGTCTTTTTTTATTTAGCTACAGACCTTTTTTCCCTGAAAAAAAACGTTTCCCCTTTTTTCCTTGTAGAAGCCTGTCAGTTTTGTTGAAAAGAGTGGGCTAACTTGAGTCCTGTCAGCTGCTGGGCTGGTGGGGAGAAGCGGTTATGACATATTGAGAACTGTTAGAGTGAAACTCAGAACTTAAACTTACTTAAAACCTAACACTCTCCCCAGTGATCTCGGCATCACTTTACCTTCCTCTTCTTCGATTAGAGAATGTCCAGTAGAACACACTGATAAACATCCATTCTTTCTTCTTTGTAGACTTGGTTAGGAGGCACTGATGAATAAAAAACTGATGTGAACTTTAAAATGATGTTCCTCTCTGACAACATGTATCTCAACAAGCTTTTATATATCAAATTTGGCTGCATGCTGAAACTGAAACACTGAACTGTTTTTATTTAGGATTATAAATTCTGATTTTCTACAATAGGTTTTAGTCCCACTAATTATAATAATCGAATATAATTTCAACTCTCTGTCATATCTTGATTTACACTGCTATGTACAGTATCATACATGCTGCTGGGTGCCTCATAACCAAATGTTGTCTGATGGGTGTTCACGGTTTTGGCTTCAAGATTCAATTGATAAAACCGACTGTTGTAAAACTTAACCAATCTAAACTATGTCCATTCATGTCAAGATGTTTAAAATAGGAATAATTTCTGCTTTTGAAACTTGTCATGCTTTGATAGCAGCAAAAAAGTCTACTATAGACCTCCTCCACCATTACATTTTTGTGTCAGTCATTTTGTACAGCCCACTTTTTATTGTTAAACATCACACTTTTTGAATGCTAGAAAGAGTTTCAAAGAAGAGATGATTCTGCTCAAAACATGCCTAATTCGTCATCGTCCTGCACTTTGTTGCATCTGTTAAGGTGAACTGCAGAGGCAAGCAATTTGTTTGGTTTAAAAAGATAAAAAGGAGGTTGTGAGAAAGTTATGTAATAGATATATAGATATGTCACAACATGATTTCATACACAACAGAAGCCGGTCTACCTATCAAAGAAAGATTTTGAAAAGCTATGTTCAGTTTATATTGCACATGTAAATTTTTTTACTTTATGTCTTTAGATTGTCTTTATCAGGAGGTGGTTATCAATAATCTATCAGTTTAATAGCATATTATAAATAATATTTTTTAACTTTTGTGATTATTCAGTAATGAGGATGAGATGTAAATGTGAAATGTCACATTTAAAACCACCTCTGTGGTGTGCGCGTCAAAAAATATAGGGTTTTATTCAGGCTTGGTATGATGGCAATTGTATACTGATGTAAGTAAATGTATCAACATAAGATGTGATGTTATTTATTGATATTTTTGTAGAGGTTTCATTTTTCTTAGTGTTGATTTTAACATTGTGTCTTGTGTGAAATATACAGAATCATTTTTGTAAACAGTATATCTGCCTTGTCAGAGCCTAATTTATCTGATAAGTATATTTACAAGGCTTTGCAAACACTCAGAAGAATTGTAACTTATTTAGATTGATACATATTGACCAATTAAAAAGAAAATTTATGAAATGAAATAGTTTCTCTGTGTTTACCATTAGTGCCTCTCATACAACTTGCAAATGGTCCATTCTGGGTAGGCCGACTTTAGTCGCAGCACATCTTTTGCTCTTGTAATTTAGTGTCTAAAATTCATAACCAACAGTGTGGATATGTTTTCCGTGAGCTTGTGTCCATTCAGTGGACCAATGGACTATCATAGCTATGGTCTGAAATTCCTCATAGATCTCCAAGAGAGTGTGTGCAAATGATCCCAGACTGCAGAGACACTATGTGAACACAGGTCATGTAGCCAAAGCAAACACAACTCACTTCCTTTGCTGCTCATCACAACAGGTGTCTCACACACAACATTTTTCCATTGCTAGTCCTATACAACTCCTCCTGAACAAATTTTAATGCTAAGGGATTGTTCACTCAAAAATGAAAAATCTGTCTTCATTTACTCACTCTCATGTCATTCCGAACCTGCGTGGATTTCTTTCATGTGTGAAACACAACTGATGGATTTCTTTTTTGGCTGAACTGTTCCTTTAAGATTCTCCTAAATGTTTATCTCACCAGACACTCCTCAAATTACCATCAAAATTATGAACCAATAGTCCGAAATCATGACTCTTAATGTCTATTGGAGTACAGTATGAGTTCAAACACACTTCAAAGAACCATGAAATCCAAGCTGATACAAAGTCATTATTTGACCTCACATCTGGCAATGGAAAACCACATGGAAAAATTCCTTGAATGCTTCTTAATCAGAAGACTACAGACTACGAGGCTGAACCTGTTGACTAAGCAAATACCCTTTAACAGAGAAGAAAATGTACCTGTCTGTATACACACTACAGCTCAAAATCTCAACAAACTGCTATTGTAATGCTTTTCCTTTTTCACATCTTGTTACATTGTCCTAGTCTTAACACAAGGGAAGCAGATCTATTTTCAGCACACTTTGATGGAATGCATTTTTCTTTTTTTCTTCAGAAATGCAAAGGTTTCCTGTAATCGTGTTCAAGTGTTTTCAAGAGGAATCCATTATTCAGTGCCTCTGCCATAACACATGTTGTAGTTGCTGGAGTGATTCTTAAATATTAGTACAGTGTGTGTCTGTGCAGGAAAGTGAATGACCATTTGTAGTGATTTGTGAAATGATCTTGTAAAATTCAGGGATGTAAAATCTGTCCGTTAACATTAACATTCAAGGATATTGGTACAAGTTTTTCCTTATGATTTTTTTCATCCAATCACTTGAGCAACAAAATTAGCCACTAGTAAACTTATGATATAAAATCTTTTTGTCACAAAACATGTCTACTTTTGAATGAAGGAGAAAGATTCCTTTTGCAGACAGATGGAGTAGTTACAGCATTTGCCAGCAGAGGCTAACTGCCAAATCTTGACCCCTGTGAGAAATCTAGCATTCTTTTTGACATCTTAAGACATGACATTTGTTAAATATGGCATAAAAATCATATATTATTACTTTTAGTATGTAAAACCTGACATACTAGTTGTAAGTGGCTGTTTTATGATCTGAAGTGATACCCACTCATACTGTTGTTTAATATCCCACACCCAATCCATGGCCAGAGCAAACATTTTTTCATTCCTTAAAATGTGTTGCTTTCTCTTGTGAAATCTTATCAGTCCTTTGTGAAATACCACTGATGAAGCTTGAACAAAAGTGTCAATAAATGAATGCAACAAAATATTTCTTGAATGCCTTACTGTAAAAAAAAGAAAAAAAAAGAAAAAGAAAAGCCTGTTCATTTTAATCAGTTTAAACTATAATGATGCATGCTAAGATAACTCATTAGAAACTTGCAGGAAAAATACAACCACTAAAGTGTTTAAAGTGCCTTTTAGATTCTTAAGTTCTGAAGAAGTTCAAGAAATAAAAATTTTGAAGAAACCTGATACCACTTTTAAACGGCATGTTATGTTCAGAAAACTTGTTTTAATGTAGGTCTTAATGCACAGCTGAAAAGAATATGAAAACATGCACCAAAGTTGTAGGTGCCAAATCAAATTAATACATAAATAAACTGAACTAGCAGCAACCATATACCAAGTTTTACACATAATAACAATTTCATATTTCCAAAAGAATCTCATTATTTTCCCTGAAGAATTAAAATGCATATGAATATAAGCATAATATATTTCAGAACATGCTGTTGCATATACTGAATACTAGAATTATTTTTAGGCCATGCAGTTATTTTGTTTAAACATCTTTTAAGCTTTTAAGCAGATTCGATAAATAAACAAATAAATAAATAAGTTGTCTAAATACTGATCTTATTTTCCTTCTCTACTGCACATAAAAGCACGCTTAAAATTCCCAGCAAGCAGCTCTGACATCCATTGACATCGCCTCCAAAATTCAGATTAGTGTCAATCAATTTAGTTTTTTACCTTTGGCTGAATATTTGATTATCATTAGTTTTAACTCCATTAAATTAAATCTATATCAATTATATTCTTGAAATCGTAACAGTCTTGAACTAAGCCTCAATGCAGAGGCTTAATTATGAAGAAATGCTTTTATAAAACCCTTTACATAACCTTTTTATCAGAGTACCAAACTTCAGCACTCAACGGAATGCTCTCCCTTATTGCACAATTGCATGTGATGTTGGATAAATATTATTATCCAGGCGGGATGTTGTGAGGGATGCTTTCATTAAATTTACTCAGTGGCCAGATTAACATCTCTGCAGTTACAAACAATACAGCTCTCTGAAACAGCCTCAGTATCAACACTGCCCATTGCTCTTCCAGTCCTCTCAGACTGCTTATGACCCCTGTGGCCTTAGTACGTCCTCACAGAGACGTCAGAGTTTCCTTATCAGTTGTGATTCTTTGTCCCAGAGCCCCCTGTTTGAAGTCCATACACATTTAAGTCTTGAAGCAATTTCAGTCTTCCTTCCTCCTTGATGCAGGGTTTCCTTTTCATCAGTCTTGTTCAACTCTGATCAATTTCACTTTCCTGCTACTCGGCCGTGCAGCGCTGTTGATGTTCAGGTTGAGAAACAAGCCACTGGAACTTCTCACAATGACCTTCTAAGGTCTGTCACAGTCTTCTTGAATGTTTTGACTGATGTTAAAAACTGTTTGCAATCAAAACCTCTGTGTTAATCTATTAATCATCTGCAAAATAATCTGTCTAAAATAACTTGCTTTATGCATGACGACGCAAATCTAAATATGCTCTTTGTTCAACATTAAAAGGAAAATATCAACATTTCATTACATTAGATTTGGTTAGAGAAGTCAAGCTAAGCAGCAAAGCATGAAGTATTATGTAATGCAAGCATTAAAATACCACTTGCTATCCTGTTTCCATAGCAATAGAGACATTTGAACAGTCCAGCAATCTGTCTCAGACCTTTTTTTATTTTATTTTTATCAGAATGAGTTGATGGAGTGGAGTGGAGTTAAAAAGAGAAATGCAATCTCAGTGCAAGAAACCAGAGCCAATACTTCAAACCTTACTGACTAAAAAACAGCACTGATGATGTGAGGACCCCTTACGGAACAATAATATATGGGAATATACTGCAAAATATGCGATATATTACACATTTCCATATATGGGAAACTAGTGCTTATATTTTTCAGTATATTGCAATACATGCATTGACCATGTATGTCTATATAATATATATTAATGAATATAAAATATTTATAAATGAAAACAAAAATAGCATTACATGTAATATTCACAAAGTTGTATCCTTTGTGTACATATATTGCACATACATGTTCCCATATAAATGTGAATGTATGTTCACATATATATATATATATATATATATATATATATATATATATATATATATATATATATACACACGCATTCACGGAATGAGTTACATCAGATTTCTAGTTCCCAGCATGCTTTGCTTCTGACTGTTAAAGGAGAGTAAATGTTCAAATGATGTGTTATTTAATGTGTTTTGCACAATATTAATATAGGGTGAGATCTGTTAGTTTTTAAAGCTCTATTATTTTTAAATTTAAAAAAAATGTTTTCTGGTATGTCTTTGGGGTTCCCATTGTGCTGAAGAGTAGAGCCTGTGGTTCGGTTGACCGAACACCATTAAGACATTAATTACTACATTTTATAAGCAATGTCTATGCACTCCTCAGTGCAATGATAGTTTCTTGGCTAAACACTTTAGTACACTAATAAACAAGAAAAACTACAAAGGACTACAAAACAGGAAGTAACAAGAGTGCACACAAGACAGGAATCATGACATAGCCCCCCACTTAAGGAGCGGATTCCAGACGCTCCTCAGGAAAACAGTCCAGAAGGGTGGTGAAGCGGAGGTGGGATGGAGGTCCAGGCCCGTGGAGCAGAAGAGGGCCTGGGGACTGCGGCAGGACGGGAGGCCAGCGCGGAGCAGGCTGTGCAGGTGGCCAGGGCGGACCAGACAGTTCGGCTGGCCAGGGCAGCGCGGCCTCCATGGTCCTATCAAGGGACACACTGCCCACCCCAAAAAAAAATCTCTTGAGGGCAGCTATGGGATTCTGCTCAGGAACAGGCACCAGCTCGGGAACAGGAACAGACAGCGTGGCGGCGGCCATCTTGTCCGGAGACACTGGCTCGGCGGCGGCCATCTTGTCCGGAGACACTGGCTCGGCGGCGGCCATCTTGTCCGGAGACACTGGCTCGGCGGCGGCCATCTTGTCCGGAGACACTGGCTCGGCGGCGGCCATCTTGTCCGGAGACACTGGCTCGGCAGGCGTGAACAGTCTCTGGCTCGGCAGACGTGACGTGATCGGCAGACGTGACGTGATCGGCAGACGTGACGTGATCGGCAGACGTGACGTGATCGGCAGACGTGACGTGATCGGCAGACGTGACGTGATCAGTTTCTGGCTCGGCAGACGGGACGGGACGAGGCTGTGGAATGAGGGCTACTGTGGGAGTACCACGTTTCTCCTCCGTGATCCCCACAGCATATACAGAACTGCTCAGTTGCAGGGCCAAGCCCATATAAAATCCTAAAGTCCAATTAGGATTGTGCAGTGGCATGGCTGACCCGAGTGGCTCAGATAGTCCCCCTCTGAAAAAAATCATGAGGCACAGAGAGTCCATTGAAGTTATATTTGCCAGATCAATAAAGTCTCTCACGTAAGCCTACTCCTCGATGGGTCGATCTCCTTGACGGAAACACATAATTTGTGCTGCTGGATTCATGGTTGGGTCATCATTCTGTAACAATGAGGCAAGGACAAAGCAGATAGAGAATCCACATACATGCAAGCACTACTTCAATGAAACAAACAAGAAATCCAGGACAAACAATGGAACATGGAAACCGCCACACGCTAGAATGACCAGCCAACAACAACTAAAGCACAGAGGTTTAAATACACAGGCAAACAAGCTAAACAAGATAACAAGGGGGTGTGAAACACCTGGGGAGACTAATAAACAAGAAAAACTACAAAGGACTACGAAACATGGCACAGAACAGGAAATAACAAAAGTGCACATAAGACAAGGGGAACACAAGACAAGAATCATGACATAAAAACTACAAAGGTCTACAAAACATAGCACAGAACAGGAAATAACAAAAGTGCACACAAGATAGGGGAACACAAGACAGGAATCATGACAGCTTGAAAATATGAAACAACTAAAAAACTATAAGAAATATATTTACATTTACGCATTTGGGAGACGCTTTTATCCAAAGCGACTTACATTGCATTATCCTATACATTTATACATAGGCATGTGCAATCCCCTGGGATCGAACCCACAACCTTGAGTTGTTAACGCAATGCTCTTACCACTGAGCTACAGGAAAGCTATATATTACATTATAATTCTCTATAAATGTGTTAATGTTGCATGAGAATGGACTGCATTTATATAGCTTTATCTTTCACAGACCAATGGCCACCAAAGCGCTTTACATATAGCCTCACATTCACCCATTCACTCACTCATTCATACACCGACGGTGGTGTCAGTCATGCAAGGCGCCATCCAGCTCGTCGGGAGCAGCTGGGGTTAGGTGTCTTGCTCATGGACACCTCGACACTTGGTCAGCTAGACAACCTACATGAACCACTGAGCTACATGTGAAGTACCATATCTGATCACATATACATCTATATATTATGAAGAATATTACTGAATATAAAATTACATACATTATGATATATTAGTAAATAAATTGCATCCACCATAATATCTCTAATGGTAAAGAGAAAAATCAAAGTTCATAACAAGCAGCTTTTCCACAAGCGGAGTTCCACACAGTGTCATTTGCACAAATACAAAACACCATCATGTAACACAAATGACACAAAAATGATGTAATAAACATTAATTTACCAACATAAGATGTTGCATAAATCCTAATGTATATTACTGATAAGAAAAAACTAAGAAATATAATTATTCAAATGAAAAAACATCAAATGTGAATTGAAGTGTACTTCCAAAAAGGATATTTTACTGCAAACTTACACAGAATGTAAGGTTAGATCTATTACAGTTTTTTTCTCCATATATACAGTTAAAATTACATAACTTACATAAATTACTAGCCTGGAAATCCAGACCTAAATCTAAAAGATTAATGGTCTAGCGTCGACTAATGAAAATCGGCCAGCTCGAGGGGCGGCACCAAGCATGCATTTGAAAATCTCACTGCACACAATTGGATAACACTACGACCAATCACAACAATAAACCCCATACGCTTAGCAACTGGTAGATTATACTCTTACCATATCTGGTCGGCAAAACAGCAAAAACGTCCTTCTTGCAAAGGAATGATTCGAGCAGCGTCTTCCGTTCCTGTTTTAGATAAAAAGCCAAGTCTAACTCGTTCATTGTATTGGCCAAAGCCGTTAGCCATCTTGCAATGTTTACAAATGACTTTGCCGTCACAGCGCTGTCGTGATCTGTTTAGCTCGCCTCTGGCCCGCCTATATCAGATAACCCGATGTGATTGGTGCAGCTCAGATCGAGGGGCATATTTAATGAGCATGTATTACTTGACACCAGAGTAACTCGCTGAGCAAATTCAACTTGTGCTCTCGCGAAAACTCTGGATTACCAGGGTAATAAATTACATAATTTACAGTGTAATTTTAGGCATAATAAACAGTCCATTAAAGTCGGCATAAAATGAAAGTCGTATTAGTCTTTTTTTCCCTTTTGTGACTTATATTCAAGTGAAACGGCATCTCGAACAAGAAAAAATGTAGGGCAGGACTTGATCTTGTCCATCGGGAATTGATTGGATGGTTGGATATGTAGTGCTAATGTCCAATGAAGAAGAAGAAGAACATAACATAACACACAGGGTTTATTAGAATAATCCGAATACAAAGCCAACATGCAAAACAGCGTGTAACACAAGACACGAACAATACCGGACCAACACTGAGTGAACAGGACAAACTTATATACACAATGGAACCAAACTAACTCATAACAATGTGTGACCATGGAGACGAAAGACAGGTGGGAACTCGACCAAGGGAATAGATGTAATGAATAACAAAGTAAAAGTCCATTAAAACGAAACTAAGAATGAACATAACTAAACATAACCGTGACAGGATATTTGTGGTTTGCTATTGCTGTGATCTCATGCCCTCACACCATTGAACACGTCATTAGAGAAGAAATGTTGTTGCAAGAGGGAGGGGAAGTTATTTTGATTAAAGATTACGAGGGCACATGAATAAAAAAAAAAATAATGATGTGCTTTACATTTATAAAAAATAATTCAATATTCGATAAAAAACATGGTGACTTTAAATTTGACATTATGATGTTATAAATAAAGTAAGCCAATAGGTGGTGACAAGTTACACTCTTTAAGAGCGTGTAATTTAATCATTCGCTTAAACGATTCGTAGACAAACACTTATTCAGTCAGGAAAGAAACAAGTGACTGGTTTTAGGAATAAGTCATAAAATCATTAATTCAAACAATTTGTTATAAAACACTGATTCCTTCAATAATGTGTGTTTCACGAAGATGGTTGATTCTGTTGTGGCTTTGTTTGAAACTATTTTCGTTGGCAGAGCAAAAAAACAGTAACTTGCAATATTGTGTCTAAAATGAAAATTACTCAGTACTTATTTCTTTGTTATTGAACAGCAGCATATAAGTTTCTTAAAAGATTAATTTAAGGATAAGGCACAAACAACAATGTGCATGCGCCAGTCTGTGTCTGAACGTATGGTTTTGTAAAAATGTGCAGACAGCAGTATGATGGTTTACTTTATTAACCGGTTAGTTCACAGTTTGTTTAAAAAAATTCCATCCTAGACCTCACTTGACAAGGAATGAAATTATAAAAACTGAAGCTCCTATTACACAAGCAAAGGAAACATTTTCACTTGAATTTGGCCTACTTCCAAAAGATCTGGATGCACGTCAAACCACGATGGTTCTCAGCTGTGTTTCCGTCTTTCATTCCCTTTAGGTACTCCCAACACAGATTTCAGTAACTGGATAGACTTTGAGAAATACAGGCCACACGAGACGTGTTTGTAGTTTTAAGAATTAGCCCTGTAAGTTTAAGGGCAAGAAACAGGAGCATATAGTCATCAGGCTCAACAAAGATCCTAGATCCTAGTAGATTTTCATGTGAAATGTGTCTGGTCCTTTACACAGTGCCTACATTTCTTGTGACATACACCAACGAATATGGATGTATTGACAGCATCTAAAGTGGTTACGTACTGTATGTATAGCCTTAAAAATATTAAAATCTTGAATCATCACTATTATATTTATACGATTAAGTTACATTTTACTAATTTAGCCAACAGAAATTTTTAAAGAATTTATGAAACCGTTATGTCAAATTAGGTAAATGTGCTGAATAGGCAATGCCATTAAACATATTTAATTAATGCCATTGATTTAACTCAATAAAATTAACTTATTCATTCCATGAATTAAAAAATTTAATGACCAAAATTCGTAAACATTTCTACGTTTTTAAAGTCATTCATACATAATGTGTTAAGATGCTGTCACAACCTTAATAATGTAGCTATGTTTCCATGTCTATGCAATCATACAAAAATGCATGTGTACTAGAATCAAACTTTACTTGTGAATTACTATAATTTCTAATGAGATCATGTTCACTGTTTGGGATTGTTTCAATAGTAAGATTTAGTTTTCTTAGTGTAAACTAACTTCAATTGATGTCCATTTTGTTCACACTCATTTATATGGTAAATCAACTGATATGGATTTCCTAATAGTCAGTTGGCATGTCCTGTCCTGATGACATTATTTATTTGTAACACTTCCAACTATTGATCTTCTTACATGTCCTCTGTTAATGTAGTGGACGTGTGGCATTTGTGGATAAGAAATATTCATAATAAACCTACACCTACACCTAAGCCTAAATCTTCAGGTGATGAACAGGGTTGCGTTTCCCAAAAGCATTGTGAGAAGTAGATTGTAGAAACCATTGGTGGCAATGGTTCTATGATGTACTTAGGCTCACAATGCTTTTGGTAAACATAGCCCAGCTCTGTGGACATGTTGCTGGGCAACGAATTTAGACAAAGGGCAAAGAATTTAGACAAAGGGCAAAGAATTTAGACAAAGGGCAACTAATTTGAGAAGTACTGTGTCTGTTATCATAGTTTCTGTTGGACAGGCTTTTGTGTCAAACCAATAAGCCCTGCAAAATCAGCATATATACAGTCTCAGTTCTCTCACTTTGCCTAAACATAAGCAAGACCTCAATTAAATAGTCAACAATATCTACTCATTTCAAGCACTCACATAAAAAAATAGCTCTTGATCTGAAGTTGACAGACTGAAGAATACGGCACAACTCATTCAGCAAACTGCATGTTTTAATTTGTAAAACACAAAAATTCAGATGGCTTATTTTCTTATGGAAAGGACTTCAGACGAGGAAAAGAAAACATGGGAATTATATTCATAGCAATGTAATTTGATTTATGCACAAATGTTCCATAGAGAGTCATGCAATTCGTGTCTCAGTACTCAGCTGGGGCTGTTTTCAAGCTTTGAAATGTTCTTTTAAAACATGATCTTAATTCAGAGCAACCAGCACGCCACACCATCAGACATCTCGTGGGTACAGCAACTCCGATGTCAAACTCCATTTGCTTCAGATCATTTGAGAATTTCATTGAGGAGTGCTCCCTTGCTCTCCTAAAATACTTGAGAGTGAAGCCTGGGGGGAAAAGACCAAGCTTTAACATTTAAAGCAAATAACATCTGACTTTAAAACTGCATTATGGGATGAAAATCCGCAAAGTACTCAGACTTTAAGAATGTGTCTGATCCACCCTGTTTTATAGCCAGGCTGTGCTTTTTTGTAGAATGAAGTTCTGGAAGGTTTACCTGACACATTCCCACGATGGCCGTGGTTTGGATTTTATTAAAAGTGCATGGGAACCGCCTGGGAGTGGTCAAGATGTTTCAATTAAATTACATCCATACCCTTCTTTGTCCCCAATTATTAATATTTATAGCAGGGGTAGGGTGGAAGCACAAAACTGGCCCAGCCTTAATCACAATCCCATGTAAATGAAAAAAGTGCCACTGACACTTTTGGGCATGATCTTGCTTAGAAGTTTCTGATTTATTTCTTTTCAGATCAGTCTGTGCACTTTAATTCAAATCTTTAGTTATACGACATTTTAGACTACACGCAATTTCCCAGAGTCCTCTCTGAGAATATCTTCGAAAACATTGCACTTTTAATGAGGAATTAGAGTACAGAAACACAATGCCTTCTTACTAGTGATTATCACATATAGACTACACATATGACCAGATACCAGGCCCGTTGCCAGGGAGAGGGGGAGGGAGAGGGGGAGGGAGAGGGAGGGAGAGGGGGAGGGAGAGGGAGGGGGAGGGGGAGGGGGAGAGAGGGGGCATTGGGGGGCAGTGTCCCCCCAGATGACACAACGTACCCCCCTAATTGTATGGTCATTCAAACTTACGATAGAGAGCAAAAGCGTTATTACTGTGGACTTGGCTATTCATGTATTCCATAACAAAATGTCTTGAGCAGCATTAGCTCACAGGAACACTAATCTCTACAATGGTAACTTTAAATAGCACATTATCTTCAAAAATATGAATCATAAATTATGCCTTAAAGTTAGGCGGAGTGTGTGTAAGGCTGGGCAAGGCTTACCTTCCCCTGGCCACGGACTTGAGACTAGCGTGAAACTTTCTCACTTCAACCACTGACTGCTGCTGCTGCTTCTGATTGCTTTTATAGGGAAAAGCTGCCCATAACTACTGGTCTAGGATTAGTTTTCAGCGTAATATTAGCACATTGGCATAACATATTTGTCAAACGATCCAAAACGCATTTGTGTTTGCGCTTTTTTCAACCTTTTAGGACATGCGCCCCCCTACGTTTATCTATTAAAGGAATCCATTATCTATTTCAGTAAGCACTGTTTCTGCAATTCGTGAAACCCCTCGATTTCTAGTTTTGAGTTTTCTTCCGGGAACATAAATGTCACAATATTCCCCATTTTAATTCTTCCCGCCCAAGGAATATGAAAAAAAAAAAAAAAAAAGAAAAAAAAAAAGGGTGCAAGGCCTGGTTGAGTTGCATTAGTATTGTGTTGAATCTTATGGTAAGGGGTGTGACATTACCAAAACAAAATCAAAGCAGTTGACCAATCACAACACACTAGTCCAGCCAACCAATCAAAGCACATTGCACTTTACGGAAGGAAGGGCTTCATAGAGACAGGAAAATAAACAGAGCATTGATGACAGAAATTTGTGAAAAATAATGTTTTTTTAATGTTCAAGGATGAAAACATTATAGTAGACCCCAGAAACAAAATCAAGACTTTGTATAAGGGCATAATATGGCCTCTTTAAAATACTTTTTGAGTGTGGGGCAACTAAATGACATACAGTGTTTATAAGCCACACATCCTTATTAACATAATTTAATCAGCAATTTCAAAACAAAATGGGTTTTCAAATTGTAGATAAAGTACAAAAAGCGACATCACCAAAAGGAAACACATCGCTCACTTTAGTGTAGCGGGATCTCATTGAGTTCCCTATCTGTCAGTTCCGTTCGACGTTATGTTCAAGACTGACAAATGGGGTCTCACTTGGGAGCCAAGTGAGCACACACTCCCCACGGCCCTCCCGTTCCTCTAGCATGTCATGTGCTGTCAAACTGCAGAGTGATGGAAGGGCCCCATGTCATTCAGTGCTCTGAGTGAGGACCAGATGTCGATAGCTGCATCGAAGAGCGGGCTATTGTCCTCTGGATTGGAAGAAGAGGCTGGGCTTCCCCCTTCGGGGGTGATTGCTCATGCCGAGTCGGATTCAGAGTTGATGGTTGGATGATTGGCTCCTGGATGCGACACGCGGTTCACAGCCGCAATCCACCTCAGTGCTTTTCTCCTCGGAAGTGCATGACGAGGTTCAGAAGTCATGGAAGGGACCTTTTACTGCCCAAAGCCGCTTCGCAGCCTTCTACACTCTCACTACCCTTGATGGTGGGGCCGCCAGGGGATACGTGGAGATTCCCCAAGTGTAGCGTGCAATTGTGGTGCACTCGATGACAGCCCTGGCTGCTAAGGCTTACAGTGCCGCTAGAAAAGCTGTATCTGCCTTGCGATGGAAAGAACTGCATGAAAGAACTGCATGAGGTTAGCGCCATCTCTGACTAAACCTTGCTGAGATGCAGGATGCCGACAAGGTATGCTTTCTCAACACCCCCATCTCACAAGGTGGCCTCTTTGGCGACACTTTTGAAGACTTCGCCCAGCAATTCTTGGCAGTCCAGAAGCAGATGGAGGCCTTGATGGCCCATCCAGCCCCGAAATGATACCTCCACTACCAGGCCACCTGGTCCCCAGTCTGCTCGTCGCCGAGGGTGTCCTCTGCTCTGGGGCAGGAAGGTGATGCACCTCGTCCCTCACGCTGCTAAACCCTCCAAACGTCCATTGAAGCAGACCTGATATGGACACCCCAGAGATGAGGGGAGATGCTCTGCATCAAGTGGTGAACGCACCGCTCCTTCGCCCGGAGGAAGGCTGGGTGGAGAATCTTTTATTTCCTTTAAAACAGTTTTTTTTCTGTTTCGCCACTGGCTCAAGGGCCAGGGGTACCCACTTTTTCAATAAAAGAGCAGTTTCCTCAATCTTTGGGCTATACGGGGTGTGATCTGGCAGTGAGCAATGTGTAAAAGTGATCTAAAAAATAAAAAATTACTTGTGGCCTGCGTATTCACAACGAGTACAAATAGCAATGCAGATTAAGACTAGGCGATTTCCTAGCCAGATATTGACTTGGGACTATATTGGGGTGAAGCACAGGCGAAGCACTGCTACTTGGGCGCAGAGATATCAGATATATTAGGCGCAGAGATAGCGGATTTCAGGTGTTGTGTGATATCTCTTTGCCTGTGCTTCACCCCCATTTTTTTTATTTTTTTTATCACTTTTACTCACAACATGCTATCCGGCGACAAAGGATTCAATTCATTATGCTAAGCTAAGCTAGCAGCGGCGCTGCCAGACTAAGACAATACATGCACTGAGACAAAAATGTGTTTGCCCACCTATCTAAATATAGGGGAGATGGTGAATAAGCCCTATTTCAAAAAACAGTGGTGTGTTCCTTTAATAATGAGACATTCATCTTTAAAATTATCATTTGTATTTTTGTAACAAATATTTAACAATAAAATAAATAAATATCTTATAATAATATTTTACATTTTTTAACCTCCTCTTTATTCACAATTTAAATGTCACATATAATCTGTTTTTGTTTTGCCACATGTTTTTCATAATAAAAATAATTGGGGAAAAACATCTGTGACTATCATGTGATGAAAAATCCTGTCTGAACCTTTTTGTTGTAGGTTTCACATAATGTAGCTGTTGTTCAATCATACATGTTTTGAAACTGTCATTGTAATTTCATAGTGAGCAGATGATTGGTGCTGAAATAGCAGCCTATTAATATAAGCAATATTTAGAACAGCATGTCAAGAGTAATTTTTGTTTATATGCTGATAAAAGTCTGCAGAAACAAATCACCAAATCTACAGAAAATGTGTACAGCCTGCATAAAATTGTACTTGTGATCTGGGACTCCCCAGTCAGACAAATCATAATATTTGTAAACAAAGACATTTGCAACTCCACTGGGTCGACAACTATCACCCAGCAGCCAGTCTACACAGGAAAGAAGGGACAACAACTGGGAAATGTATAAAATCAATGCCCTCTTTACATTGACTTTCCATTCTAAAACGAAAAAGAGAAAAATTTTATTTACTCTGACTGGCCCTTCAGTAAATGTACAGTAAATTGCTTTAGATAAAAAGTATCTGCTGAATGACATGTAACTGGATTGATAACAGGTATGTTGTTTATTGATCTGGGCAGCAAGTAATACAATATTTCAGCTGCATATTCAAATCAGGGATGATAGTGTTGGAAGGCTCAGTCAATCCAGACAGAGTCAGAAATCTGCACTGACACGACCAAATGTCTGTGGCTGTAAGCAGCCAATAGGAGATTAGGATAAACAGAGAAATGAAAATTAGTCATAATGGCCACAGTGTTATTACATGAAACATCAGCAAATGAGTTTGCACAACCTGAAGTTCAGAGTAAAATGTAATGATTTGACATGAAAGCTGTAGGAATAGCCACCTAAATATGCATACCGGTATATGATGAAAGAGCAATAAAAGAGCTTAGAAACGAACACAGAGAGTTGCAAGCATAGTTTTTAATTTGAGATTGTGAGTGTAACATTTTTGAATTTGTAGTACCCAAACTGTAAAACAAGGAGCAAGTAATGGAGGGGAAGATGAGGATATATGTGTGAATGAGTTCATTCACAAATTAATGAATGAGAACTCAAGACAGTGACAATGAAAACAATATGGAAACATAGAAACTAAACTAAACAGAACAGAACATGACAATGAAACTAATAAACTCAACTCAAAACTCACGTGATACAAGGCAATATGTAGTGGTAGCTTTCCTGCATAAGTTTTTGAACCAATCAGTTGAGTGAATGATTCAATGATTCACTCTGAAAAACAGTTTCGTTCCTGAATAAATTAATTAGTGATGGGAAGCTCGGATCATTTTACTCTCATTCAACAAAATGAACGGATCTTTTTTCCAAGTCATTTCATTCATTTTGTTCACTTCAGCAGAATATAATTGAAATGTTACATGTTAATAGCCACATTCCCCAACACGTCAACTTAAGCAAACATTGATCACTTTTATAATAAGAAAAAACTATAATGCAGCCAAGGTAAAATTATGAGATACAAAAATGATAAATTCATTGCTTAGTTGGATCTTTAGGCTATGCAGTAACCTTACCTCCCAATCCGAATTGTTCGTTATTTTGTCACGTCACATCCCCATAGGCTGAAGCTATGCAAACGATTATTGTTTGATTAGTAATGATTAGATCACATCTCGAGACTTCGCGTCTGAGTGGTTCGTTCATCACAAGTTATGGAAAAGAACCATGACAGAAATTCACAAATGTATATTTTGTATTTTTGTATTGGTAATTTGAGACCAGAAATGCATCATGTAACCATAAGAGTAAAAAAATAAATAATAATAATCACGTGCTTGTTTGTAAGGAAGGTTGGGAATTATTAACTAATTTCTGTATCCAATATGGCCGTCACATCACGTGACAAAAGAACTAACGTCTCAGATCCAAAGACTTATTTATGTTTCTGGTACAGACCGCAAAACTTTAGACTATGGGACTGTCACAGGATGAAAGAACGACTCAGAACCGAAGACTCTGGAGGTGAACTAATCATTTCTGTTCCCCATCTGTCAGTCACTACAACGTTATGTTGAATGACAAATGGAGTCTCACTTGGGAGTCAAGTCACCTTTATTTATATAACGCTTTTTACAATACAGATTGTATCAAAGCAGCTTCACAGTGATAACATGAAAATAATACAACAAAGTTTGTTTCTAAAAGAAAATTGCGTCACCGTCCACCTTAAGTAAGGCAGATCAATAATATTTTTGAATATTAAATGTCCCCAACTAAGCAAGCCAAAAGCCAAGGCAACAGTGGCAAGGAACCAAAACTCAATCAGGTGACAAAATGGGGAAAAAAACCTTGGGAGAACCCAGGGTCAGTCGGGGGCCAGTTCTCCTCTGGCCAACGAGTGAACAGTGTATGATTATGATCCAGGCAGCATTTCAGGTCAGAAGTCAGATTGGATCAAAACATTCAGAATATTTATCCAATTCCATTTGGTTGGAAGTCGGAGTCATCACACCGGTATGGAGACGAGTTTGTTGTGGATCAGTGCCGATGGCTATTGTGTCGATGAGGCCTTCATAGGGCTGATGAGGCTGGCACTTCACGGATGCGTCATGGATGGGTCCAGGTGCAGGTCCACCATCTGATCTGGATACGGCCTGGATCCGGCGGACTGTGGTAAACCTTGGATAAACAGAGAGACTAATATTAGCATAGACGCCATCCTTCTTATGATGTAACAAGTACATCAGCATTTATGGGGAGTGTTCCTGGTTCCGGCTGACCTAAACTATGCAGCCTAACATTGAATTATAGAAGTCTATAATGTGTTATGTGTATGCTAGGCCAAAGACATGTGTTTTTAGTCTAGATTTGAACTGACAGAGTGTGTCTGCTTCCCGGACAATGTTAGGAAGATTGTTCCAGAGTTTTGGTGCTAAATAGGAAAAGGATCTACCGCCAGCAGTCGATTTTGATATTCTAGGTATTATCAACTGGCCGGAATTTTGAGATTGCAATAGACGTGAAGGACTATAATGCGTTAAGAGCTCGCTCAAGTACTAGGGAGCTAAACCATTTAGTGCTTTGTAAGTGATTAGCATTATTTAAAAATGTATAAGATGTTTAATAGGGAGCCAATGCAGTGTTGACAGAACCGGGCTAATATGATCATACTTCCTGGTTTTGGTAAGAACTCTAGCTGCTGCATTTTGAACCAGCTGTAGTCTGTTTATTAAGCGTGCAGGGCAACCACCCATAATAGCATTACAATAATCTAGCCTTGATGTCATGAACTCATTAACTAATTGTTCTGCATTTTTCATTGAGAGCATATGACTTAATTTGGATATATTTTTAAGATGAAAAAATTTGGTTTTACAGATGCTAGACACGTGACTTTCAAATGAAAGATTGGTATCAAAGAGCACACCCAGGTTCCTAACCAACGACGAAGACTTGACAGAGAAGCCATCAAGTGTTAGACAGTATTCTAGGTTATTACGTGAGGACGTTTTTTGTCCAATAATTAGAATCTTGTTTCTTTCAGAATTAAGTAGTAGGAAGTTGCTAGTCATCCAGTTTTTTATATCAGCTATGCATTCCGTTAATTTTGTGAATTGGTAAGTTTCGTCAGGGTGTGAAGAAATATAGAGCTGAGTATCATCAGCATAACAGTGAAATCTAATGCCATGCTTCCTAATGATATCTCACAAGGGTAGCATGTACAGAGTGAACAGCAACGGTCTTAGTACTGAGCCTTGTGGTACACCATACTGAACTTGTGATCGATAAGACATCTCTTAATTTACTGCTACAAACTGATAACGGTCAGATAAATATGATTTAAACCATGCTATTGCAATTCCACTAATGCCAACATAATTTTCGAGTCTATTTAAAAGAATGTTGTGGTCGATAGTGTCAAATGCAGCACTAAGATCGAGTAACACTAATAGAGATATACAACCACGATCGGATGATAAGAGCAAATCATTTGTGACTCTAATGAGAGCTGTCTCAGTACTATGGTACAGTCTAAATCCTGATTGAAAATCCTCGCAGATATCATTTCTTTCTAAAAAGGAACATAGTTGTGAAGATACTGCCTTTTCTAGTATCTTTGACAGAAAAGGTAGATTCAACATCGGCCTGTAATTGACTAATTCTGTAGGATTGAGTTGTGTTTTTTTAACAAGCGGTTTAATCATAGCCATCTTAAAAGTTTTTGGTACGTATCCTAATGACAAAGATGAATTAATGATATTAAGAAGAGGCTCTATGACCTCTGGAAGCATCTCTTTCAGTAGCTTAGTCATTATAGGGTCTAACATACATGTTGTCGATTTAGATGATTTAACAAGTTTAGAAAATTCTTCCTCTCCTAAATTAATGAATGAATCGAATTTTTCCTTAGGGAGAACACAATGCACTCCCTGATGCGATACAGTAGTAGACGTTTACTTAGTGTTGTCTAACTCCAATAGAGTTAAGAATGTCTTTAAATGCCAATCCCAATGCATCTTTTTCATTATCTACATGTATATTAAAATCACCAACAATTAGGACTTTATCTGCAGCCAGTACTAACTCTGATAGAAAGTCAGCAAATTATTTGATGAAGTCAGCAAATTATTTGATAAAGTCTGTATGGTGCCCTGGTGGCCTGCTACAGTAGCCAGCACAAATCTCAAACATGATTTATCATTTACACTATATATTGTTACATTAAGCACCAACACTTCAAAATAATTATATTTGAAACTAGACTTCTTAGTAATTCTGAAAATATTACTATAAATTCCAGCAACACCTCCCCCTTTCCCTATCAGACGAGGTTCATGTTTATAACAGTAATCTTGGGGGGTGGACTCATTTAAAGTCATGTAATCGTTTGGTTTTAGCTAGGTTTCTGTCATACACAGGACATCTAGGTTATAGTCTTGAATCATATCATTAACAATAAGTGCTTTTGAAGTAAGGGATCGAATATTTAGCAACCCAAGCTTTATCATTTGCTCATTTGTATTACATCTGTTTTTTTATTTGTAGAACATCAATTAAATGTTTACCCTTAGATGGGTTTGGAAGTTTTTTGTATACCAATTCGGGGAACAGACACAGTCTGTATATGATATCTAGGTGAAAGAGTCTCTATGTGATGGGATTTATCTGACCTTGGTGACGTGAGACAGCTAGCAGACGGTCGGTTTGGCAAGTCTGTCTGCTTCCTGACCTGAGCCCCAATTCATGTTTGAGCTCTATGTGCCATATTACTAGAGAGAAGAGTAGCACCATCCCAGGAGGGATGAATACCATCTCTTTTCAACAGGTCAGGTCTGTCCCAAAAACTTTTCCAATTGTCTATGAATTCTATATTATTTTGCAGACACCACTTAGACAGCCAGCCATTGAGTGAGGACAATCTACTTGTTACGAACCGCTCTGAGACACGAGGGTAGAGGATCCAAATGCAGCTTTATTAAGGGTAATCCAGAGGCGTAATCCAGTGTACAGGCAAAAGGTCAAAACACAGGTAGGCAGTCCTAAACAAACCAACAAAGAAACAAACAAAACAGGCAGGGACCAGAGGCAAAAGAGTAATCCAGGGAACAGGGCAAGAAATCCAAATAAACCAAAAGACAAGAAACCAGGGAAAACGCTCGGAATTGCAGTGTAACACTTAAACAAGACTTCGCGGTGAGTGAATGAATATGGTATAAATAGACAGACTAACAGGATGAGACAGGTGAATGCAATCAGTGAATGAGGTACAGGTGAATGTGATCAGTGATAAGTGATGATGAGTCCGAGCAGTGAGTTATGGGAAATGTAGTTTGTGAGTGAAACATGATAGTCTGGTGTGGAGTGCCCTCTGGAGGCTTTCAAGGGCACTCCAGCTGGTTATCGTTACACTACTAAGTATCTCATCACTCCAGCAAATAGGAATGGGGCCAGAGCAAATTACAGTGCCTGGCATCATACTTGTGAGTTCACACACCTCTTTAACGTTAATTTTAGTGATCTCCGACTGATGTTAATGATAACATAATTAGGGCCGACGTGAATAATAATCTTAGAGAATTTACGATTAGCATTAGCCAGCACTTTTAAATTGGCTTTGATGTCAGGCGGTCTGACTCACGGCAAACATGTGACTATGGTGGCTGGTGTCTCTATTTTCACGTTCCGTGTAATAGAATCGCCAATAACTAGGGCACATTCAACAGGATTTACAGTGGGTGTTTCACTGAGAGGGGAGAACCTGTTTGATGTTGTAATCGGAACGGAAGAGCAGTGTTTTGTCCCGCGTCTACAGCATCTCACCGTCACCCAATTGCCCTGCTGCACGGGCTCTACTACAGCCGGAACCGAACAATGTACAGAGATCACTAAGTTAGTTGCATCCAAAGCAGTATCTAAAGCCCTTGCACTCTTACAATTAACCTTGATTAAAGTTTGGATGTGTGTCTGTAGTTCTGAAATCTTCTCCGCCAGCCTGACTATCTCCCTGCATTTATGCATAACTATGACGAAAATCTATTGACACTTTAATCAACGAAAAAAAACAATTGGACTAAAAAGTTAGGGAGAGACAATTTGGGAAGAGATCCAGTCAGCACTGATGTCCTGTGTGTTTGGTATATGCACACATTTGAATTGTAACATGCTGATCTACTCAGCGGGACATGAGTTGGCATGTGCTTGATGCATGTCTCATGAAACGTTCAAAAATGTAAACGTCTGGGAGAAAGAGAAAAGCATACATATGGATAGATCGGAATAAGCATGGCGACACAAAAGAGTATAAACAACATTCTGTACTATTTGGTAAGGTTTTCTGTGCTCACACACCCGAAGCACGGAGCCATGCACACAGAAAGCAGTGTGCAAGTACAGAATTGAGCTCACTTTCGCACCTGAATGGACAAATACACACAACATTATGTCAAAATGTCAGTTTTGGAGAGTATTCATGTAAACACAGTCGGTTATGTCTTAAGAGAATGTCAGCATCAGCTGATAGCAGCACTATGCCTATGTGGCCTGCCTGAAATTAAGCGTATACCGTCAGTTCTGGCAGGTCACGTTAGTCAAGCTCACATCAGCTGACACTCAGCTGATCCACGTCTATAGGAATACAACGCCTATCACTGTATACATATATAAGCTCCTTCAGTATTATCAGCAGCTATCGCGTTTCTTAGGAGCTAATTAAATGGTGAAATTCAGCAGGCAAACCACATCATCTCACAAGGAATCGTGCAATCGGGAATTTAGCAAGAGGAATTCGAATGAAATCATTCATGAAATCATTTTCATGAATGAGGAAGCACACTGTACTTCATTGCTTAGCTGCCCACTGCATATGACTCAGAGCTACAGGGTGTATGCTTCCCCTACCAAACTACACTAGTTTTAATACTAGTCCTATGGTTATATAACATGCTTGTTGTATCAGATTTTGTTGCCGCTAGTCTGAGCTATTGCTGTAGTGTAGGGTGTATGCTTCCCCTACCAAACTACACTAGTTTTAATACTAGTCCTATGGTTATATAACATGCTTGTTGTAGCAGATTTTATTGCCGCTAGTCAGAGCTATTGCTGTAGGGTGTATGCTTCCCCTGCCAAACTACACTAGTTTTAGCAATATTTCTGTCATTATACAACATGTTTGTTGTACCAGTTGTTGCCGCTAGTCTGAGCTATTGCTGTAGGGTGTATGCTTCCCCTGCCAAACTACACTAGTTTTAGCAATAGTTCCACGATTATACAACATGCTTGTTGTATCAGATTCTGCTGCTGCTAGGGGTGTAAGCTTCCCCCAATAGATCCCATACACTGTTAATATTATATATTATATTATAGCGTATAATAACGCAAATATTAGTCTCTCTGTTTATCCCGAGGTTTGCCGCAGTCCGCCGGATCCAGGCTCTATCCAGATCTGATGAAGGACCTGCGCCTGGACACGATGACAACATAGTCCTGAAGTGTCAACTAGTCTCTCCCCTGTGAAGGCCTCCTTCCCTTCCCTTTACCTCTGTACAGATAAAACGTTGTCGGGATAGTTCTGGTTCACGTGGCTACGCGGGCGCGATAAATAATTCTGTATTATAAATTATTAAGGCCAGACAAGTAGTTTGTTGAGGGTTGATTTGGAAAGATGGACTACACACATATTTATTCAAACGTGCATACCTATGGACTGAACACATGATGCGCATGTGTGCGACACCGATGTTTGCGCAGAGGTAGGTGGAAGTATTCCTCCTTTTCTCTGTGGCTTTACAAGCCGGTGGCTTGGGGAAGAGAAGGTACTTCATTAGTAGAAAGGGGCTGCGGGTCTTGATTGACTTCTTGTAAAAAGTTCAAGAGCTGATCATGGCTAAGATTTGGAGGAGCTTGTTCGTTGAAGGAGTACAAAGTGGACAAGATCCTTTCTTTGGGCCATTCATTAATGGATTCATCACTGCTATCCTAGAGCTGCGTCTCACTAGCTGGGTTGGATCGAGGTATTCAGTGTGGTGATCCTGAATTTCGTCCGGGGAATCGTCAGAGATTTGTCCTAGGATATCTGAAGTTTCCATCATCAGGAGCCAGCAGGTAAGATGTGATAGAAATAATGTAAACGTAATTTTCATGCTGAGGTTAGCTGTATTGCAATGCTTGCGAGCAGTTTGAGCATGCTCTCCGAGCAGTAATGCCATGTATATATATCCTCCCGGTCTAATAGGTGAATGGTAGTGGTTGGAGCGATTGGACGCGGTCAGCTGATAGAAGCACTATGCCTACGTTGCCTGCCTGAACTAATGCTGCGCTCGATTAATAGATATTTTCTTCAGGATTATGTAATGGGTTTGGACATTTTTGAGAAATTCAAAAATAATGCATTACAATTTAAATTAAAGCTGCAAGCAGCGATGAAAGGGCCCTCACACCGGTGCCACCTCCACCAAGTGGTTTCAGGAAAACAGAGCTCGATAGGCAAAATGCATTTAAGTAGGTAAATAGAGGAGGACTATGTCAAAGTCATTTTTATTTGCCACCTTTTCTGCTGCCAGCTGGTGGCATCATGACTATAACTTGAAAATGTCCAGTTATTTTACTGTATTAAGAAATTTTTTTTCTTGGTTAATGTGAATGTCAAAGGAACATTCCATTCAATAATTTTGAAAATGTTTTGAAAACGTTATTTCTGAAAGTTTTCTGAACATTCAAAACGTCTCGGGTTACTAATGTAACCCTCGTTCCCTGAGTAGGGAACGAGACGCTGCATCGATACTCAATACTTTGGGGAATGCCTTCGGCATGAAGCGTCTGAAGTCAACTATGCAACTATTCCAATCTTGATTGGTTCAACGTCATTACGTCACCCATGACGTCGCATGTGACGGTGATCCGGAAGCTATAAAACGGTCACAGGAACCAGGAAATGTTAGCTTCTAATTGGTCAAAGCAAGTCGTTCTCAGGGGCGCGAAAAGTGTGGCCGAGGGATGCAGCGTCTCGTTCCCTACTCAGGGAACGAGGGTTACATTAATACTTCATCCTCCATCACCTGAGCCTGATCAGGAGATACCAGCGTATGAAAAACACCACTAAATTTAGGTGGTCTATACTGGAACTGGATTCTATACCCTTTCTCGACTGTATTCAGGACCCACTGAGATATATTTTGAAGACCTTTCCAGGTGTCTAAATAATCTACTAAGGGAATCAGTCTCTCAGGACTGACCTCAGGTGTTTTATTTACATCTTTACTTTCATTTTTATTTTTATTTTCGGTGACCTGAAGCAATCTTCTGGCAGGAACTAACCGAATCATTTTTTCTACAGGCCTCGTGAGAGGTAGCAAACGTTTCAGGGCCATAGATTTCTTTATGTGAACACTCTGTGTAATACATTCGCTAGAAGTCGATGCGTTCCGAAGCGCACTTGACGGCGGGAAGCAACATCGATTTCCTGAGGGCTCCGCGGAGCGAAGTTTTAAAAAGCCCACGCGGAGGGGGATGCCCTCAGAGGCCTGGATGTCCCGTCATGGCCTCTTAATCGAAGCCTTCCTCGCCTGAATAACAGTCCTCAGATCTGTTTTCGGTTTGGAAGGCTTCGACTGAGGGTGTTGCCTCTGACTCCAGGCCCCGTGGGGGGGAGCACGAGAGGCAACACTCTCCTTCTGCCTCAGCAGGTGTGAGGAGCTGGCGGCGGCCTCGTGGGACTGCCCCCTGGCAGCAGACCCACGAGACCTGGAACGACGGCGGGGGTTAAGTTCTTTGAACGCGGCTGACTGTCGTTTCGCCTCCTGAAACCTATCGACGACATTGTTGACACCGTCGCCGAAAAGGCCAGAAGGCGAAACCGGGGCATCGAGGAGACAAGCCCTGTCCTTGTCCCCGATGCCCGACAGATTCAGCCACAGGTGTCTCTCCGTGGCTACCAGTGCTGCCATGGAGCGGCCGATGGCACGGGCCGCCTCCTTGGTAGCACGGAGAGACAAGTCGACCACTCAACGCATCTCGCGAATGTCGTCGAAGGCGACCTCCCCGCTGTCGTCCACCTCTTTGAGGAGGTCGGCCTGGTATGCCTGCAACAGCCCCATCGTATGCAGACAACTACCAGCCCGACCTGCCGCCATATATGCCTTCCCAACCAAGGCCGATGTTGTACGGCAGGGCTTGGTGGGAAGCGCCGGAGCCCGCAGGGATGACGCAACGTCAGGGGAGAGGTGCGACGCAAACGACTCTTCAACCCTGGGCATCATCCCATACCCCTCCTCCTTGGCACCCATAATATTTGAATATAAATGAACATTGGGGCCAGATATTCTCAAGGAGAAGGGCTTGTTCCACGATCTCGACACCTCGGTGTGGAGATCGGGAAAGAATGGCAGACTCCGGCGTAGAGGTTGTGACCGAGACTGCAGGAAGCGCTCATCGAGTTTGCTTTTTTTAGACGCTTCCTGCATTTCAGGTGGCCAATCGATCTTTACTTTTTCCACCGCCCTAGTCACAACCTCTAGCAGAACTACGGGAACTAGCTTCAGAATGTTGAGAAAGGGCCGAAGCCGTCTCAACATTATCCACTAGATCCCTCTGCGATCCCCATGAATGCAGACGCCGCGCTGCCTCGACAGACGCGGGACCTGATCCACAGGGATCGCGAGGCTGGCCGGCCTCATTAAACATAGCTCGCCGGGAGCGGAGCGTTCTTAGGGGCATGGTTTCACAGTTAGCACAGACAGCACCCTCGAGCGCTGCCTGTGCATGCTCCACTCCCAGACAAACCACACAAAGCGAGTGTGTGTCACCCTCGCTTAAATAACGTGGACAAGGGGACGCACACTGCCTGAACTGTTTCTCACTCGCCATAATATATATATATATAATACTCTTTTCACGGGACAAACAACACCAAATAGAACAGACAAGATGACATAGAGCGCTTGCTGAAGACCAGAAGCTAACATTTCCTGGTTCCTGTGACCGTTTTATAGCTTCCGGATCACCGTCACATGCGATGTCACGGGTGACGTAATGACGTTGCACCAATCAAGATTGGAATAGTTGCATAGTTGACTTCAGACGCTTCATGCCGAAGGCATTCCCCAAAGTATCGAGTATCGATGCAGCGGGAGTTCCCTTTACGAAAGGGAACATCAGTTTTTTTACGAATTAAGAACATTTTTTTCTTGGTTTATGTGAACGTTACAGGAAAATTCCATTCGATCATTTTGGAAAGGTTATGAAAACGTCATTTCTAAATGTTTTCTTGACGTTCCCATTACCCTGTTTCTATTTATGTTTCTATAGATACAATAGATCAAATGTAAGCAATTAATTTCTTACAGCTACAGGTCTGGATTTCAAAGTCAGGATTTTTAAGTACCAAAAACTGTGTTGACACATTTGTCTAGAGTGTTTAAATTTCTCCAGAGTTTCTAAGTGCATTAAATATTTGAATTACAAAAATAACAGATACGACTTTACTTTAAGATTCACATTTTACTGTAGTAGTACACTAAATTTTGTACGAGTCTCTGGGAAGTACAGTCCAAACAACTGAATCATAAAGAGCAAAAATTACATTTTCTAAACCAAAAATACAACCCCATCACAAGGGAAAAAAGAACACAAACTCAAACATACAACTAGACACAAGTCAAATCTAGACATGTGGAGACAACACAAAATTGTGTTCTGTGTATTTCGGAGTTTCAAACATTGTCATCTTACAGTGATGCTTCAGGCTGAAGAGAGACCTTAGAGTGTAACGGTTGGCTGCAGATGCTGGATGTTTGGTTTAAAGATGGCATGGAATGGAGCGCATGCGCAGAGTTGTGAGTGATAGAAAGACAATGAGAGAATTTAGTTCAGAATCAGATGAAATGCTGTTACTGAAGGGAAATTCAAAGTCCTGATTGATTAGTGTAATGCATTAGGTTCAATCCCAGCTAACAAGGAACCCAACAAACACAGAACTTTCCCCTAACGTTCCCATATGGTTCCCATTTGGTTCTTTTTTTGGGAACCAAATAAGAACGTTCTAGAACGTTCTCTGGAGGTAATTTTTTTATAACCTATAGAGAACTTTCCAGAACTTTCCCTGCAGGTTATTTTTAGGTTTTATTTTATATTTTAAAGAGAGCTTTCCAGAACGTTCCTCGCAGGTTAGTCTAAGGTTGTTTTTTTTTATAACCTAAACGTTCCATAACATTCAATAACGTTTTTTAAAAGTTATGTATAAATGTTAGGACAAAACGTTCTTAAAACGTTTAGAAAAAAACTGACGTTTTGAACATTCAGAAAACATTCAGAAATAACGTATTCATAACATTTCCAAAATTATAGAATTGAATGTTCCTCTAACGTTCACATAAACCAAGAAAAAAAAACCAACGTTCTTAATATTTAAAAAAAAACGGATGTTTTGAACGTTCAGAAAACATTCAGAAATAACGTTTTCATAACATTTCTAAAATGATAGAATTGAATGTTCCTCTAACTTCACATAAACAAAAAAACTGATGTTTTGAACGTTCAGAAAACATTCAGAAATAACGTTTTCATAACTTAATGGGAATGTTAGCAAAACATTCTAAGAACAATTTTTTGTTATCTGGGAATGTTCTAAGAACGTTTTCTCTCAATATTATGAGAACATCAGTCAAGCACAAATAACATCACAAGGACGTTCTATGAATGTTGTTACAAGAACGTTTTTACTCAACATTATAAGAACATCAGTCAAGAACAAATAACATCACAAGGACGTTCTATGAATGTTGTTATAAGAACGTTTTCACTCAACATAATGAGAACATCACAAGGACGTTCCATGAACGTTGTTATAAGAACGTTTTCACTCAACATTATGAGAACATCAGTCAAGAACAAATAACATCACAAGGACGTTCCATGAACGTTGTTATAAGAACATTTTCACTCAACATAATGAGAACATCACAAGGACGTTCCATGAACGTTGTTATAAGAACGTTTTCACTCAACATTATGAGAACATCAGTCAAGAACAAATAACATCACAAGGACGTTCTAAAAACGTTGTTCTAAGAATGTTTTCTCTCAACATAATGAGAATGTATTTTAACTATATAAACGTTACATAAGACCGTTCCAGAAACATTATTTCAGGAAAGTGTTTTACTAACATTTACATAACTTTTACATTATGTTAGTGAAAGTTATGGGAACGTTCCCTGTTGTTGTGCCAATAGGTTAAATCCTCCCAGACCGCGCCTCATCCCCTCCAGGGGATCTCTCTGTGGTTCTTTCTGGTCTGCAGAGAGCTCCCTTTGCGCCGCTTGAGTCAGACAGTGCTCCTGACTGAGCTGACTTCCATCAAGAAGATGGGGGACCTCCCGGCATTTTTGGTAAGCAAATCGTGCCTTGAGTTTGGATACGGCCCGGATGCATACCCAAAGTTCCTACCACTCCACCAGGTGGTAAACTTGCAAGCACTGCTCCCGGAGGAGGCAGACCCAGCCCTTGCATTCCTGTGTTCCGTTCACACCCGTTCACCCGTGGGTTTATGTGGACCGCACGAAGAGCTTCAGAAGTTCGGAGCAGCTTTTTGTCTGCTTTGGAGATCAGCAGAAGGGAAAGGCTGTCTCCAAACAGATGTTGGCCCACTGGATAGTGGATGCCATAGCCTCAGCGTACCAGTCCCAAGGCAAGCCATGCCCACTTGCAAGGCTTGCTTGGCTTGGAGGGCTCACTCCAATCTGATGTTGACGACTCCTGGGCGCTGGCATGTGGAGCCTCTTTGACAGACATCTGCAGAGCAGCTGGCTGGGCGACACCTAATACCTTTGCAAGATTCTACAATCTATGGGTGGAGCTGGTTTCTTCCTGTGTGTTGGGTACAAACACATAATGTGTGGCAAGGCTGGCTCTGTGTCTTGCTTGCAGAACCATTCCCCTCTAAGGGGAATCTTGGCAGATTCTGCTCTGCCCCATCTCTGCATCTGTAGTTGTTCCATCCCTGTCAAGGAAGGACCTACCGAAAAGATCTTCCATATGTACCACTGTCAATCCATATGTATACGTATTTCTAAAACTCAGGGGATTGGGGCTCCCATTTGAGACCCCATTTTTCAGTTGACATAATGTCTACGTTCCTTCCACCAGGGAATGAAGGTTACATCAGTAACCAAGACATTTCCTGTACATAACCTATGGGATGTTGCGCATGCATGGACAACACAAAATGAACGAATCACTCTCTGAGACAACTTGTTGTTCCCGAGTCATATTAAAGATTTTTTCAAAATGAATGAATCATTTATGATCAACCCATCACTAAAATTTGCGTTTTGAAAGAACCGATTGAATTAATGTTTTAAGGATTCACTTATAAACACAGACACCTGACGAAACCTACTGGCATAACAATCTAATATGCAAAAAGAGTCCACCACTAATGCACAGACTAACGGTCTGTCTGGATTGTGCAATAATATAGCCTATAATCCATTTCACATGCCAAGAAGTCCTATCTTGAGGTTTGAGTTTGCATGAAATTGTTTATTTTATATTTACTTAGACTAGTTTACTTAAATGATTAATTTCTCCCTCAGATCCACATATCATCATCACAGACAGATGTGCTATAAAGAAAGCGCTATGTTTTACAAAGCACAGAAGAGAGTCTCTAAGCATTTCACTGGCTTTTAAAAGAAACATAAGTCACTGCTTGCGTGAGCCTTTGTACAAATGTTATTGTGTGAACTATCAAAAGGCTTGTTTTTCCACAAATATATCAATGCTAAAGGGAGGTGCTATTCCGTGAGATCCCTGGATGTTTCAAAATTCAAGACAACTGGGAATGCTCAGAAGTAAGTTGCAGTCAGGACAGCCTGTCATTTTCAGCATTTGAGTTGGACTCACAAGAGCCGATTGAAAGATGGTTTCAGATGCAATGTGGTTCTAATTCACACAGCCTGGGTTTAGTCATGTCTGAGAATGGCCTTTATCACACACAGTATTCAAAGCCTTTGCATGCCAGACATGCCCTTCCAAATGTGGTCCAAAAATTTCTTGGAGGACTGTGGGTAATTTTAATACCTTTAATCAACTATGTTACAGTTTAACCCTGTATTGAATCTCTAGACTGATTTTATCAGCAATCTCAATACATGGAATTTAAAAAGATTTGCACACAACCTTTTCAGACCTGTTCTAGTTCTTCATGGATGAAAGTAAAACCATATGTTTCTCACATTTCGACCTGGAGCTATTTCACTTTACAACTAATGTGCTTGACTAGTCCCACATAACCATTTCGTCCACTGTGTATCAAGTCATTGATGTATATTAAATACTTCAATATGAACAGCATAAACACACTGTTGTATCATTATCTCCTTTTTATTATATACTTGGATCATCATTTATTGTGTATTTCTTACCCTAATTGATTTCCTGAAAGGTGGGAGCTTGTCCAATTGTACATTTTACCATTTGTATTACTCCTCTTGTCTGTGTTTGCACGTTTCAGACAGATCAGTCTGTGTATTAGTGCAGAGGATTTTCAGTGACTTCTGCAGGTTACCTCAATTCAGCAGTTGCTGGTGACAAGTGACCATACTTATGTGATTCATTAAATCATTCATTCCACTGATTTGTTCAATCACACTTATTTATAACACACTATAGAACAAAACAAGTGACTGTCTTTTATGAGTAAATCACTGAATAATTAACTAAATTCATTCAAAAACCACGATGAAAGTGTTTTACGTTAATGAAACTGTATATGTTCCATGTCTGGTTTGGACTTTTATGGTACTTCCTGTCTTGAGTGCCATTTTGTAGTTCATTGTGGTTTTCTCGATCATCCAGTGTGGCGGTGGTGAGCGGTGGCATCCCAAGCCTGGTGGTCTCAATGCTTCCAAGCCAGGTGGTCTCACCACTCCCCAGCCCGGTGGTCTCAAGTCCACTGGACTCTGCGCTCCCCAGTCCGGTGGTCCCAGCGCCGGTTGTCTGTCACGGCCTCGGTAGCAGTTTCTGAACTCTCTGCGCCATCTATCAACTCTGTTATGGCCACAGAGGCCGCACCTGAACTTTGAGAGCAGAGTCCCAAGGAATCGCAAAATTTCTTAAATGTGATGATTAAACTTTAAAAGGCTATGATTTAATTAATTAAACACCAGCACTGAATGTTTCAAAGTAAAGACGTGGTGCTGTTGCGCGTTTGCAGTTTGCAATCACCAAATAGCCCATTTATGCCAACTGATTATTTTGATCTACTGCTGATGAATAAATATTTTGTATATGTTATATATATTATGGAGCTGTAAACTCGCATTTTGGCCAGAAAAGTTTTTATGCCATTTTCTTATCATATTACCTCTGTTTAATGCCTATAATAATGTAGTGCAGTGTTTCCCAACCACTGTGCCGACAGGTTGTCAGGTTTACCGTGGAAAATAACCAAATTTCAAAAACTGTGTAAAAATAAATACAGAATAAGAATATATAATCGCTGTCAGGCCGAAACCTTGTGTCTCTATATTTCGTAATTTTTGTTTTATAAAATTTATGCTATTGGTCATCCTTTACAGCTGTTTGTGGGTTTTTACAAATATTTAGCCAATAAAAAGCATTTAAAAAAGTTGTGACTAAACCTCTTAAATCTAGTGGCTCTTCAAACTGTCAGTCAAACCTCATAAATCCACACCACCTCCATTTAGAAATTAAGCATATACTATATAAAACAATGGACGTATTGTATTGTCTGTGACATCACCCGTAGGTTTCTGAAGAGCATTTTGTGTAAGTAAAAGTTACGCTATGAAATGCAGGTGTAACATTATATGACACCGTTTCAGACTGTTTTATACAGTCTATGGTTAAAGCCTACGGCTAATCACTGCCTGTTGGATTCTGGAATGTAGGAAAATTATAAATAATAAATAAATTATTTAAAATAAATGATATTAATTATATTAGAATTTCACTCACTGGAGCCCAGACTTCATGGAGGGTCTGTTAGTACAATTAACCGCACAGCAAGCCATATTATTTGATAACTGTATAAAAAAATCCCGGAAAAAGCACAAGCACGGGAGATACCAAGTTCAGCGGTTGGAATTACCTGATGTGATGTGACGGCTAACAGCAGATAAATGGCTAGTAGTGACAGCAGTGGTGATCCAAGTGGCCAAGGCCTTAATTATGCAGAACTTTAAGGCTTGATATCATTTAAACGGATGAGCTATAAAAAAATTCATGAAGGGCAAAATTAGCTATATAGACCAAAACCACTTTTTGTATCAGACCTTAAAAAATTATTTCTGCTGTAAAGTTGGGCATTTTAACATATATCAAAAGTGCCGTGCACAGTTTAGAGAGATCTCTGCTTGTTTGCAATGCAAGGGAATATAAAGAACTGATGTTTGAGTAAGTACAGCGTTTTCTTTACTCAAAAAGGCAAATATGTAAAAATGTTTTGTTTTTTTTACACGGGTATTGTACTTCCTCCTACATGTGCACCACTCACAATAGTTTTATGTTTAATAATAATAATGGTTTGATGCATTTGTTCATGATCTCATGTTAACAAGAAAAAAAAGTCAACAGGTATCAAAACCTGGAAAAGTTTGTTTGTTTGTTTGTTTGTTTATCTGTCTAAGCTAAGTGGCAATTTGTCATACAAAGAAGAGGGACGTCAAATTTGCTGTTAAATATTAAATAAGACATTTACTGTTTTAAATATTAAATAAGACAATTCATTTATTGTCATGTTATGTTTTTTTTCAGGTTTGAGGTTAATTTGCACAAATTGCAAGACAAATTTAAAACATCTTCATTCTCTCTCTGAAGAGGCATAATTCTAACATTGTGTTCTGAACAGACACCAAAATATGACAGGGCTTCCTCAAAGTTTAACCGCAATCTATATAGCTTTTTAGTTTGCTGAAGTTGTATAGTAATGAAAACATTTAAGCCTAATGTATTTGTTCATGGAGGTGCGCGTATTTAGAACACGCTGGCCAATATGTTTCCATTTTCAGTACAGCTAGACAGTTCAGTTAAAACAGAGAATTCCAGAAAAATCATAACAGGTGTATTTGTATAGGCAAATCTGACTATCATCTTATTTCCACAGGGATGTGTGGCCCAGATTTTTCCAGCCTCTCCATCATGGTCCACACGCAAAAGTCAAATCCTCTTATATCGAAAAGGATCTCTAGAGTAGTAAAATGAGAGTTCAGACACCCAGCCTGATATCTGAGAGTCTGCCCATTGGCTCCCAAGATTAGCCGGCCATTAACTGGCACATGGATCCCTTTAGGCCAAATATGTCAGTTCAGATTTCAGTTTTTCCTTTTGACAGCATTTAAATCTTTACTTTTAAGCATACTGCAGCATTTTTTACAAGGGCTACTTGGAAAGACATTTATTTGCAGTTTTAATAAAACAAATCAGAGGTTTTTCTTTGAAATTCAACAACTTTGATTTTAAAACATTGTAAAATTAATTATTTTACTGGCTAAGAGTTGAACAAACGTTATTGTCGCAACACTTGTGTGAGCTTTTTTTGTCCAAATGACCTTTCAATAGGAAGGAATGCAAATCTTCATTCGATTGACAAAAATAGGCACTACTTTCTACCCTGAAGCTAAACTATGCCAACCTCAAATTCCCTTTTGATTGCGTACAGGTGCCAGAGTCTCTGGCCTGGGAGCCATCCTGCTTTAACACAATCAGAACCAGAGGATCAAAGATCAGAGATAAAAGCGTTTGTTGTTAGCTCTCTGCACGATTGCAACAAATAATCCCCCCGGTGCCCCTTAAAACCGTCAAGCCTGGTGCAATCAATAAAAATGTGGGTACGACGTGTCCCTACTTCTTGTGACTTCTGAAATACAATGAACATGGTGTACGCTAATTGGAAATATGCTAATACGCTAATATGTCCTCATTGGTGTAAAATTACCTCTGCCAATGATCTGACTTCTTATTTTTATTTAGATTGGATGGGTAAGTCCAAGGAGGCTTCCATGTCGTTCTGCCATTTTGAAAAACTATAATAGTAGAGAGGGACAAAAAGCTCTAGCCTACCTCAACGCATTTCCAATACGCGTTTTCATTCAGACCCAGTGTCACGTGACTGAAACCAGCTGAAATGGACAAGGAGATCAGTGAGAGGCGCTTTTCAATTTGACAATTTGAAAGGCTGACTGCACGGTACTTCATAATGCAAGATTATACTTATGCTGAGCCACAGGAGAAGGAATCCTCGTTGCCAAAAAGCACAAAAAAATATATTTAAAAGGAAACGTGACCAGCGAATTCAAAAAACGAGGGTAAATATCGGGATAGCTTTTCCCAAGTGGAAAGAGCTAATGAAGGAGAAAGACTTTGAAAGGGACGCTGAAGTTGCCTGCTTCCTTCTCGACAGGTAAGTCAATGTCACGGTCTAAATTACATGCTTTTTTTCATTGCTTGGTTGTGTAATTCATTACATACTGTAGGCAGCATAACAGTAGAACATGAATAGTTAAACTCGATGAAGTGCTATTGGAAGACATGTTGTCATAGCTTCTTGGTACATAACGGCTACCATGGTTGCAACACGCATTTGAAAAAGCGAGGCGCTAGAGAGCACTATTCGTTTGAATGCAAAATACAATTTCACCGCTAGATGGGAGAAATTCCTACACAGTGTACCTTTAAGTCTATTTTGCTGCTATGTGAAAAAATCCAGCGAAACGTGCCGGCACATTTGTCGACCCCAGAGGGTTAACTTTAGCCTAATAGGAAGGAATTGTGATTAAAAATATATGCTCACTCAGATCAAAACGCCGCTGCAGTGGTGGAGTCCATGCAGGAGGAGCAGCGTTTGGCACTGCGTCGCTTTTCAGCACGAGCTGTTTGGAGAAGCTAAATAACTATATAAATGCTATGCTAACTAGATGCTAATATACGCTATCCTGATCGTTTTCAATACACGCAATTCCAACTCCTGACTCGCTACAGTGGTTTTGACGGAACAAGATGTTTTTATACCAGGGGCTTGTACCAAGGGCATAGTGAGCTGGTGCCTGCTAACGTCACGCGGCAGGTGGCACCACAACTTCCAATAGGACAATTCAACTGCAGTAGCCACCGTTCAACCTGAAGAGGGCAGCATTCAGACGTTTTTACACCATTTATTGTAGAATTAAAACACTTTATACCCAAATGTCAAAAAATTTACTTGAATCAATGAACAGCACTAATAAAGCCCCAGTCTTACAAATCATTAACTAAAAAAAGTTGTTTTAGGGTTTAGTTACCCTTTAACGTTAAAGACCATCTAGAGACTGTTTATTTTCTGTCATAAATCACAATGCAATTCACTTCAGTTCATTTCAAGCGTTTCGTTAATTGGGAAGTCTGGCTGAGGTTCTAAATGTTGGAAGTCTGCTAAAACACAGCCAGGTTTCTCACTTGATCTCCCTTACAAGCGCTTTTCTCTTGACGTGCTAAGCCAAGCATGGCTAAAACCTGAATAAACAATCTTCCATCCAGTAAATCATTTAAGCCATGAGCAGGGAAATGAGCAATATAAGGGGATTAATTGTATGGATTAATGAGATATAATTGCACCACTTAGAGCTGATCAGATATTCCAGACAGGAAAAAAACAACATTTCTTCTGCCAGCCATCTGAGAGTGACCACAAACTGCGTAAGTAGACTCACATGTCCCCTGTCTATACCACATTGACCTCAGAGTATTAGTTCAATATTTGTACAAATTCCTTACAAAGGAAACCCCACAGGGTGAGACACAGTCCACCTTAAATGTCGGAGCAAAGCACTAATTGCCATTTTGCCATCTCAAAGGCACAGTTTTATTTAGTTGTATTTCATTATTTTGTACAATCATTGAGTAGTTCCATAATTGTGGGAGACAATGTTGGGGAGCACCAGCTGGCCATTAAAATCCTCTTCATACAGTTCTTTGTGCATGGTCTCTATGGTGATATTAACTCTTTTTAAGTTGCCAGCCACCACCAGCATTTTTGCTAATTTTCACAAAATTTTCAAGGTCCCCAGAATATATATATATATGCTTTAAAACAACAAAAAAACAAAAAAACGTATTCTAGCATCATGTTTTTTTTTAATCAACACTTTATGGTGGGTACGTTTCATTAAAAAAAAGGCAACTTTTGAACAAAAAACTGAGAAAATTGCAATGCATGCAATTTATCTAGAGATTCTCTACTCTTTCAAAAGTTGCATAATAGCACCCCTACCATACAAAAGTACGCTTTTGTCTCGTCCTCGCTATTGTCATTGCTGTAGATTGCACCTTTACTGCATAACTCTGGTTTTAAAACTGCAGATGGAACCTACTCCTGTAGACCCGTCATTACAATAGGGCTAAATGCATAACATTTTAAGAAATTGCTAAAGCAGCGGGGAAGATGAACATGTATGCGTAACATGTGGCGAACTCATTTGTACTCCTCGTTTGTATTTCTTTCGAAATGGTGAATCATTGCATGGTACCGGGATGTTCAGTCCGCGTTAGCTTAGCTTCCAAACAAGATGGCGGATATTGCTTTTAGTTTCTGCAAATGAAGTACCACCCACTTATCTGTAATAGGTCTGTAGCGTGAGTGGGTCCCACCCCCTGGAAAAATGCGGAACGAGTGTTTGTAGTCTCAACCCCTCTACAAAGATATGGGACTTCCTGCTTAGAATGACGCAAAATGACGATTTTTACATCATTATAAGCAGGAACTGCAACACTGAAATCCGTATTTCTCCCATCTCAGGGGAAAATGAGGGAATAATGCACAACCATTCAACAATATGACTGGGTTTCTAACGATACAAAGCTTAATGCAAATAGGTGAAGACTTCCTTTAAGTATACAGAATAAGGAATTTAACACAAATTGCTAGTATACAATGGCACATGAAATAACAGGGTATAGGACTGTATACATGGATGTGAAATAAACTGACATCTCAAACCGTATACTAGATCACTTCCAATTATATCAAAATGAGTGATTAACAATAAGTAAACATAAAAACATAAATAACGTATGTGTGCCTGATAGTTAACGCATGGTAAATGCACAGTTCTGTCACGATTTGGTTATGTTTCATGTTCCTGTTTCATGTCTGTCATGTGATCCCCTGTTCTAGTCATGTGTTCTGTGTTGTCATGTTGTCATTGGTTCATTGTTTCATTGTTCACAGGTGTCCCTTGTCTTGTCATTAGTCCTTGTGTATTTAAACCCTCATGTTTGCCTTGTTCCTTGTCAAGTATTGTTTCCTGTTACCACTGTTGGTAAGTGCCTTGCCTTGCCTTGCCTTGCCTTGCCTTGCCTTGCCTTGCCTTGCCTTGCCTTGCCTTGCCTTGCCTTGCCTTGCCTTGCCTTGCCTTGCCTTGCCAAAAAGTATACTTCAAGTTCATTTTACTTGAGTAATGTTCAAGTATACTTTATGTAGTAAGTATACTAATGTCAATATGTACTAGTAAACTTGTAAGTGTACTATTTTAATACCGCTTGGGACTGAATTGGCCCACTTGAAGTATATAAAAGTATGTTTAAGTGTACTATAAGTGTAACAGTAGTAAACTTTAAGTGCACAACTAGTTTTCTTTTAATGTACTCTCAGTAAACTACTAGTTTAGTAGTTTTATACTACAAGTTTTCTTTAAGTGAACTTAACATCATGCTTATAGTTTACCATTTATATAGTATTTTTACTCTTTTAGTGTACTCTCAGTAAACTACTAGTTTAGTAGTTTTATACTACAAGTTTACTTAGAGTACACTAAAAGAGTAAAAATAATATATAAATGGTAAACTATAAGCATAATGTTAAGTTCACTTAAAGAAAACTTTACTGTGAGTACATTAAAAGAGAACTTGTAGTATAAAACTACTAAACTAGTAGTATTCTTTAAGTGAACTTAACATCATACTTATAGTTTACCATTTATATAGCCTGAGAAAACCCAAACTACTTCCGACATATCTGTGCCGCCGAAATCGCGGCACCAATCATAATCGTTTGAGGAGGGATTTTCATGATGCCGACAGTGCAGCGACGCTGAAGGAAGTTAATAGATCACACTACTCTTAGCTTTTTGCTATAACTATTGTGCTTTTTCAACTCACAGTTATAGTAGCCAGAGAAAATATGTTTAAATAACAAAGGCTAGAGCCCAACTAAAGCCAACACCTTTCACGATCATGGTGACTACAAATGAAACAATAAATAATCAACATCTAAACCTCTGTTGATTCTCAACAATATATTTTGTAGACGTCTGATAGAAATAAAGTCAGTCTGTTTAGTAATAAGTTAAGCTGGTAATGTTCGACTTCGGTTCAAACTTGCAATGGCACACTCTGCGCACTGTCACCTGTTTAAATAGGCCACGCCCCTCCCTTACAGAAGCTTAACATTATCTCAGCTTAACATGATTAGTGCAATGAATCTTTCAGCTAAATAGTACAAACAACTAATGTTGTTTAGTAATGATAGCAGGTTTTTACTAAACATAAAATAATAAGTAATGATTACTCGTAAGTTTAATTAGAAACAAAATCTGGGTTTACAGTGCTTCATCGTTCTGATTGGTTTTAAGACTATCCAATTGTGCCCAGAGGAATTTGAGCTACGTCGGTTGGTGATGCCCCTTTGGAAATGATTTGTCTACATACAGTAGCTTCTCCAGACCCTACACTCAGTTTCAACTGAGAAGGGTCTGGTGTTAACCAGGCTACCATTTATATATAATTTTTACTCTTTTAGTGTACTCTCAGTAAACTACTAGTTTAGTAGTTTTATTCTACAAGTTTTCTTTTAATGTACTCTCAGTAAACTACTAGTTAAGTAGTTTTATTCTACAAGTTTTCTTTAAGTGAACTTAACATTATACTTACAGTTTACTATTTATATACAATTTTTGCAGTTGCAGTAGGCCTACAGTACACTACTATGTTCAAATGTTATTTTTTATACTTGAAAAATACCTTTAACTCTACTTTAATTTTAAAAACATTTTATTAGCTCCATCCTTTTTTTATCAACACTTGAATGTCAGTAAGTTTCATAAAGAAAGGCAAACATTTTGTTAAAATGTTGAGAAAATAGTTGAGAAAAATCACATTTTTGTCAAAGACTACGCCTTGATCAGATCCAGAACGATGATCAAAACACAGGTGGAGCAGATCGAGTCCAACACCCCCAAAGCTTCACAGTCGTTTTCTCTTCATGGGTTAGGCCTACGCTTCATTTCATTTGGAAACATTAAGCAGTTTTGATTTACAAGCTGTTTAATGTTTGATATCACATTATTTTACATTTGAGTGAGCAATCTTCTATCACATGTTTCAGCTTCTTCTTCTCCTGTGTTTTGATCCAGAGATTCTGTAATAGATGTGTCATAGCGCCCCCTACCGTATACCAGTGAAAACATGGATAGCTGGAAAATTCAGTCAATGGTGGGGAAAAGTTTAATTAAAGTAAATATGTACACTACCAGTGGACTAGCCTACACAAAAATTCCGATACGCAGAATTAGAAACATATCTGTTTTATAGCAACATTTTAATCAATATTTTCAAACAAAGTTTCATAAGACTGTATATGAAAAACTATGTAAAAAAAAAGTATATTTAATAGGCTACTCGATCAAAAGAGTTAACACAACTACAAGCCAAGTATACTTTGAATAATTAAAATTTTAAGTATATCTCGATCAAAAGATTGAGTACAAGTAGGCCTATAGGCTAAATATACTTGGACTTTTCTCTCAGTATAAGTCAAGTACACTTAAGTGTAATTAAGTATATTTTTGAGAAGTATGTAAAATGTAGACTGAAAGTATGCTTTAGTTTAAAAGAAGTATACTAACACTTGAATATACAATAACTGTATTGTGAAAAGCGCTGTACAAATAAACTTGACTTGACTTGACTTGAATAAACTTATTTTCCATGCTTATTTTATTTACTCTATAAGCTATTCCACCTGAAACTTTGTTACTATATAAAGCTGAACATGTTAGTTTATAAGACGGTGTGTAATATTATGTTTTTAAAAAAGTATTTAATAAGCTACTCAATTAAAATAGTAAACACAAGTACAAGCAAAAAATACTTAGAATACTTAACTATACTTTTAAGTATATCTCGATCAACAAGTATAGGCTAAATATACTTAGACTTTTCTGTCAGTATAAGTCAAGTATACTTAAGTGCAATTTGAAGTATATTTCTGAGAAGTACATAAAGTATATTTCTGAGAAGTATATAAAATGTAGACTGAAAGTATACTTTCTTATTTTTAGTTTAAAAGAAGTATACTAATAGAACACTTGAATAAACTTCTTTTTCGTAAGGGTTGCCTTGCCTTGCCTTGCCTTGCCTTGCCTTGCATCACGTTTTGTAAATAAACTGCACTTGGGTTCTCTACAATCTTGCCTTCAGTGGACTACTTTATAAGTACACAAATCAGTATTGCACAAGGATCCGAATGAAATCTTACTCTAAACTCAAAATACAATCAAACATAGTTGAATCATATCTTAAAATAAATTTGCATACCAACGATAACTATCTAACTAATGACAGCTATCTTCCATGCAGCAGACTGAAGCTGGTCTAACATTGACATCAAGTCACACCTGGGGCCCTATTGTAACGATCTGAAACGCAAGTATCAAGCGCGAAACGCAAGTAACTTTGTGGGCGGGTCTTGGGCGCTGTTGCTATTATACCGGCGGGATAAATGACTCTTGCGCCTGGTGCAAATCTAAAATGGGTTGGTCTGAAGTAGCTTCATTATTCATAGCTGTGGTTTGGGCGTAACGTGAAATAAACCAATCAGAGCGACATCTCACATTCCCTTTAAGAGCAGGTGCGTTTGTTCCATGGCGGATGGCTATTATAACGGCGGATTTGCCAGGTGCACGCCAGGAGCGGTTCACAGCCGAGGAGACCGATGTTCTCGTCAGGGCCGTAAAACACCGAGAAGTGACATTGGGGATGGGAGTAACCCACCCAAATTAGCTTCAGTTAAACAGGCGTTTAATAATTTGGGTAAATGTGTAAGCTAGATTTATGCCTATTTTTTCACATCTTCATGGACACAACAATGATTTCCCTCGTATGTTAATATTTTTCCTTGTAATAATGTATGGTTTTCTAAAAATGAGAACTGCTGTGTCTGTGTGTAGATGAGATAAGCAAAGTGCATGCGCGTTGTGCACACGCCAAATTGGTTATGGCCAAGCATGTGCCCTTAAAATAGCATTTCACGAGTTCACATCTACATATAATTAGTACAATAAGTTTATGCATATTTGGCGTGCTGTCCAGGGGGAGGCCTCCGAGCTCGGAGTTAGGCCCGAACCCAGAGTACTCCCCCCAGTTGGTAAGTGTAGTTGGAACTGGAAGTGAGGAGATGGGGTGGAGGAGGGATACTGACAAACTTTCAATAGCAGAGATAGGTCTGCTGTGAATTTATACTCTGTCATTGAGTTGATTACTGATTAATCTCCAGCTGTGCATAATTTGGCTAATTATCTGAACCTGCTCCTCCCGAACTTTGTTAATAAAACATCATATAAATAACATGTGCAATGCCACTGACTTTAGACTAGGTTTTTCCTGGTCAGTGGCGGAATTGTTTTCTTAACCTGCAAAATAGCATCAGGGAACGTTTGCGCCGGAACACGCCTCTTTGCGCTGAACCGCCCCCGGGAGCGCAAGTTCATCTCCTAACTTACCGACGTGCGTCTGTGGAGGGAAAAGTCTGCTGTGCGCGGGTGCAAAATAGGAATGATACATGCGTCGGTGTACAAAGTCAATTGCGCTGGGTGCAAGATAGGGCCCCTGGTCTCAAAGGAGCCAGCGCATCTCTACTCTAACATCCCATAAGACAACACAGAATGAATAATTCAATGACTCACTCATAATTACTTCACTTGTTTCATAACTGGGTGAATCAATGTTTTTTTAACAAATCTTTTGATTGAATCATTCAATGTCAAATCAATTTTTAACAGTGACTTGTCGCCACCTAGGTGGGTAACGATGTAATCGATACAACTGTTAATTGAAGTAGTTTTAAAAGGTTGCGCTAACGTAGACTTCCGTGTTTATATCCAAACTATAAACTTTTATCTTAGTACTTCTGTGATAATTTGGATATTTGTAATACAGAAATAACAATACTGTGTGGTTCACTTGCTTTCTCTGGCAAAGACACAGGAAAATCGATGTCATTTGAAATAAGATTGCGTGCGTGTTTGAATCGAGATTGCGATCTTTTTACGATTAATTGTGCTGCTCTAATTTGTGTTATATTAAATGTTTTGTTATTTTCTTTCTTCATAAAAAACCTACACTGAAGACATATTGATGTAGACATGTCCACATTAAAGCATTTCAGTGGGCTTCAACAGATCGCCTTGAACAGCAGATTTAGTTCACAAACAACTGACAGTTGTGACCTAAATATGATTTTCAGTTACAATAATTAATCCTTAAATTCAACATTAGTAACTTACTTTTCGCCATCAGTCGCGTGTGCAGGATATCCCCCAGTTCTTGGCAAATTTTCAGTCAGACTTGTGAATTCAGATCACTGGAGACTCGCTCTGAATGGATCATTGAATCAGCGAGTTGTTGACTGGAAAACAGTTGCAATACGATTAGTCCAATTCGCAAATGAATTGTTTGATGTGATTTGTGAACCGATTTAACAGGATGATTGAAAAGAATCAGTTTGTGCACAAATCGGACACCGCTTTTGCGTCTCTGAGCATGTGGTGATTTCTTCATCTTAAAATAATGAATGCCGATATGTTTTATGAAATGTAGTGGAGTAAAAAGTACGATCTTATGCTTTGGAATGTAGTGAAGTAAAAGTAAAAAGGTAATTTCTCAAAAGACATTTCTTCAGCATAGCGTAGTGGGTGTTGCATTCCTCAAAGCGTCAACATCAAGATGCAGCCTCGAAGTTCCACCTTGAAAGGGAACGTCTCCGGTTCCCTTAGAAGGGAAACAAGATGCTTTGTCTCGTTGCCATGCTTTGGCCATGCCTGCACATCTCCATTCAAAAGAGCTGATGACATGTAACGCAGGCACCCTTTCATATGCGCTTCGTGTGTGACGTCATGAACTGCCTTCGGCCACCGAATTTGGAATGTGTTTACACATGCCTCAGACACGGGTCACACTGAGGGTGTTCCCCATAGCATCAAAACTTAGACGCAGCTTCTCATTCCCCTTCTCAGGTAACCGAATTGCATCCACATCCTGAGAAACTTTGAGCATTACCATAGAAGAACCACTTTTGGGTTCCCCAAAGAATCTATCAGTGAACAGTTCTTAAAATAACACATTTTAACCCTTTCTACTATAAAGAACATTTTGTGCACCGTAAAGGTTTCATTGATGTTAAAGTTTCTTCATGTAATAGTAGATGCTTTAAGGCGGGTGCCAGCAAGTCTGGGCTACCCCTTGAGAAAGCAAAAGGCTCTCCTGAGAATTAACATTTTAACTCTCTCTTGCATATGTAACAGCAACATCTGAGACGCACCACACAGTGCAGCTCACACCTCACTTTTACAGTCTCATCATCTCCCCCTCCTCACCTGAAACTCACAAAAAAATGATGCAATGTTAAATATGTACAAATAAGTAACTGTTTGGTATCATTTAAAATGCCACAAATTCTGATCCCACAGTTCTGAACCCCTCAATAGGGGACCAAAATCTAATTATAAAGACAAACACCACCATTTGGTAAGCATATTGAATTATCTGGGTTTATAAGGAAAATTGGCAAAAGGTTCGAGGAGTCTGTAGGTAGACTTCCCACACGATCGCTGTGTGTAGTTTTCGTTGCCAGGTAAATATTTCTACAATTCCTTGATTTCTGAATTGTTATTATATATGATTGACCAATGATTTTATTCTATGAATTGGATTTTGAATTATTGTTTTATTACCTGGTCAATAAATTGTAAACATTTGATTTTATTCTGACTGACTCTGAAATTGTTTTCTCAAGTTGATTAAACGGATTCGTATGTTACCGCAAGTCTGCGTCAGATAAGTGATGACTAATATTTGGCACTAATTCAAGTGTACTTGGTTTGCAAAGACTAAGGGCCCTCTTTTAACGATCTGAAACGCAAGTATCAAACGCGAAACGCAAGTAACTTTGTGGGCGGATCTCGGGCGCTATTGCTATTATACCGGCGGGATAAATGACTCTTGCGCCCCGATGGCGCAAATCTAAAATGAGTTTGTCTGAAGTAGCTACATTACTCATAGGTGTGGTTTGGGTGTAACGTGCAACAAACCAATTAGAGCTTCATCTCACATTCCCTTTAAAAGCAGGCGCGCTTGTTCCATGGCGGATGGCTATTATAATGGTGAATTTGCCAAGCGCACGCCAGAAGCGGTTCACAGCCGAGGAGACCGACGTTCTCGTCAGGGCCGTAAAACACAGAGAAGTGACATTTGTATGGGGATGGGAGAAACCCACGCCTGTTTAACCGAACCTAATTTGGGTGGGTTTCCGGGTTGCCGCAAGCACTACAACGATGTCAGAAGACGGGGGAAGTCCAAGCTTGCTGGCAACAATCGGACACGCCGTATAACTGGAGGTGGATCTGCCTCTACTCAGGACAGAGGACAGCAGAGGACATCGCTGCGTCCACCCTAGACGCTGAAAGCGTTGAGGGATTTGGGGGCTTTGAAATCGGCACCCAACCCGATACACTAGCTGTCCAACCCCAAGGTACACTTACAAATCATGTTCACATACATAAAGATTTCTCATGAAAATCTTTTTAATCATTATTGACATGAAATAAATATAACGCAGCCATACAATAAATCAAAACAATATAACGCGGCTTCGCAGGAAGAAGACCCTGGCCTCGCGAGCAGTGCGCACAGGCCGAGCAGTGCGCACGGGCCAGCTGAGGAGGGAGCAGCGCAACCACCAAGTTGCAGAGGATCCAGACCCCCTACATGCAGTGGCAGCATCGTCAGACCAGAGGACCACCCATTCCTGCAGCTCCAGCAGACCGGGTTTGACATACTGGAGCGGGATCTGTCCGGGATGCGGCAAAGTATAAATACCTGTCTTGACTGGGTGGGGATGTTGCTGCGGCCTCTTGGGCGCATCCCCTCAAGTCTGGAGAGGATTGCTGCAGCCATGGAGCGTGGGCCTCCAAACGCACCACCTGCTCCTGTTGTGCCCCTTCCTCCTCCTGTTGTAACCGTTCTTCCTCCTGTTGTGCCCCTTCCTCCTCCCCCCTCTCCATCTCTGTCCACCCGCTCTACCAGGAGCACATCGCGCATTGCGAACTCCCGGACCCTCAAGTGTCCAATCCCGCCGCGGCGCGTGTCGCATGCCTATCAGAGGAGGGAAAAATAATTATAGTTCTTCTGTTTAAATCTTTTCAACTTTTCATTTTCCGTTTGTATTTTTTTTGTTCAGTTACAGTTTGCTATTGATTTTAATTTTGACAAAATGTAAATAAAGAAACTGCCCCTCGAGCGCAAGTTCATTCCCTAATTTACCGGCGTGCATCTGTGGAGACTTGCGCTGGGTGCAAGATAGGGCCCAAGAAGTTAATTTCCGTTTACCACAGCAAAAATGCTGCTTGACCAACCTAAATCTGGGTGTGTCTTACCTCTGTTTTAATTTAATGTTACTTTAGATAAGTGTACGTGGTAAACCACGGCATGGCCAATCCAAAGCTATTATAAGAGAAGTAATGTTGGTCGACTTATATCTGTAGTAGTGGCCATACCTCTGCCTGAAGTAAACGTTACTTTAAATTCAGGTGTATGAAAAAACCACGGGGGCAATACAAAAGTATCTTTGATTGTGTAAGCGTGAATGCGACCATCTCAGGTATTTATCCAATTACCTCTGTTTAGTGACCAAAAACTGACGAGCTTGTGATCGTGAGACCCGCGTTAAACAGAAGGCGTGGTAAAATATAAGTAAAGAGTTAAAAAGAATAATCAAACATTCGCTCACATTCAATGATGCTCAGATATCATTAAAACCTTTTTCATTTATGGAATCAGATGAAATAACGAGGTAATACATTTGAGAAAATTAGTATTTCATTTACTCTTATTGTGTTGCGTGAAAGGAAAGACAGTAGCGCGCAGGAGACCTTCACCTGTTCTATCTGAAACCGCCATTGGACCGATTTAGACGGGCTTACAATTTTACTGTGTTGAATTTGGGTGCAGTTAGGTTACTTGTAGCACAATATAAGAAACCACAGCAATTACTAAAAAATGGATGTAACCAAAACATGTCATGCAGCTGGATATGGATTTGAAATATCAAAATGACCAGTACACTCTTAAAAAAAGTTCTTTATTGCCATCGATAGTTCCATGAATTCATAAAAACTTTCCATTACAAAAAAGGTTTTTATTTTTAAAATGTTCATTACATTAAGAAAAAAAAAATTTATTTTAAGAACTTTCCAGTGAGAGGTTCTTTGAAGAACCAAAAAATGGCACTTTTATACAGCTGCAACTTTTGAAAGTTATATTTTAGCTGCAAATACATAATCTATCCATGTCCTATGTAGGATAGCCAATGTTACAGTGTCCAAATCATGCAAATCTTTGGATTGTGGGGGGAAACAGGAGAACCAGAGGAAATCCATGGCAAAAAAAGGAGAACATGCAAACACCACACCTCCTGGCTCACCCAGGACTCAAACTCGAACCTTTTTGCTATGAGTTGACAGTGTGCATGCTGACCCACATTTCTTGTAACAAAAATTTGATGTTTTTGCAAACATTATGAAAATAACTTTGTATAGGTTTTCTTTGGGGGTATTTACTGATCGGATAGCAAATCTGTTCACACAACAAGCAATGCACCAGAACTGCCTGGTAATGTGGCAGTAAATTGTCATTATTCATATTATGTTTACTTTTACATAACTTTGTGAATGAAAGAGACTTTCTGAATGGGCACACATGTTGTACATTTCTCACTTGTGTGGGAAAAAAAGCAGAAAAAAGGCCAAGTTTTCTGAGGCAAGTTTTTTACCTCAAAACAAATTTACAATGTAGTTGTGCTAGCTGGAAATATGCGACCTAAGCCTGTTTATCTTATCTCTTTAAACCACTGTGAACTGAGCATTTAGTTCTGTCATTTTGTGGACTGATTCTGTTTATCACATCTAATTAATCTCTTGAAAATGCAATAAAACATTCTTAATAACAGTCCTTCAAGATGTATTACCATCTGCTATGTCCCATTCGCAGCATAACAAATCAAGATGACATATAGACCTCTGAAATGTTAAAAAATGAAGCTACAGAAGCAGCGAATGTAATTGCTCCACAGATGTTCAAAAGCTGATGACAAATAATCTTCGAACAAATATTTTCACATCTGGTTTTAGCTGATACAATTGCAAACAGTATAACAAGTTATTGTGTGAACATTGTGAACATATTAGCTCAGTATATTTTAGCATGCAATGTGTCTAAGTCTTTTTCCATTGTATTTGCGTGGGTTGGTTGATAGACAGATTACATAAAGATGTTGAAGTGCTCTGGCTTTTCAGAAAGTTTTTAGCTCTGGAAAAAGTTGTTATATATCATATAGCTATCGATATATATTTTTTATTGTCAAAGCTGACAAAATCTAGATCATCTGAAATATTGTAGGTATTACTGAACAAAATATATCACGGAGATCTTTCAAGATCTTTCAGGTAGTGATCTTGACGGAGGAGGCTGAACAGAAGCAAGTCTTTTACAAGCAGTTCCTGCTGCTGCAGCGTCTTTGTGACGGGAAACTCTGATTTTTTTATGCTGAAAAAAAAGGAGACTGTACACACTGAATCTCTTTGAAAAACACCTGTAGTGGCCAGACATATTCCTCCCACAGCTGTGACATTTGTACAGATGTGAAAGCAAAAGAAAAGGAAAAAATAAACATCAGTATCCCGGCCCTCATCATTTCTTGCACTGGGGCCTAAAAACAAGAACTGGAGAAACTAGAGAGTTATTGAAAGCACTACCCATATGATGTACAGAGAAAGGTTGCTATCCATAGGTTGGCATGCAAATAATATTCTGTTATTTGCTTTGTAAATATGACAAAAATATTTATACCTTGCAGCTAGGAAACCTATTTAGAGAGAATTGCTCTTGCAATGAATGACTCTGACAATGTAATTAATTCAGAACAACTTAAGTGTCAAATGAAAAACAAGCACATGCAGGACATCTCTCCATTTACAGTTTTGCATTTGAATTAACTATTTAACTATTTAATTTGTTTGACTGTTCTAACCCTGGAACAAGAGCCAACTTTTATCTTTCATTGCACATTCTCAAGGGAGTTGTGGTGTCATTAGTAAACCACCACAGAGCTGTGTATTGTGTTGTGAAATGCGACCACAAAGGGTGTTCATAAAACACATACAGTCACCAAAAAGTATTTGGCCACATTTGAACGCTTAAGTCACACTTAAAAATGACTTTATATATATATATATATTTACAGAGAGTGATTAATGAGAAGGAACCTGGAGGCCTTGAGAGAACTCTCTGCTGGTCAAGCTAACTCCCTGTTGTCTGGCTGAAGTTTTTTATCTTCATTCCACTTTCTCCAGCACTCTTACAACAGAAGCACAAGAGCACCAACACTCCTTTCATCCTCACTGTTGCACAAGAAATAAACGCACCCTCTGGGTCTAACAACTTACGTGTTTGCTCTTCTTTTTCCCCAGGCCCTGCTCCACTGGTGGAGAATGCGGGCAATCAGTCCCTGGTTCACAGCTTCAGAGATGTCTTCTCGAATCTTCCAGGTCACACCACAGTTTTCTCCCATGAGATTCGGACCCCACTCGGTGTCATTGTCCGGCAGCGGCCCTATAGAGTTCCAGCAGCCATTGAGGACGAGCTCCAGAAGATGCTCCAGCTGGGGGTCATAGAACCTTCCAACAGCCCGTGGTCCAGCCCGATTGTGTTAGTCCCCAAACCTGATGGCACGTTCCTCTTCTGTAATGATTTCCGGAAGCTGAATGTCGTCTCCTAATTCAATAGCTACCCCATGTCCCGAGTGGACAAACTGATCGAGCGGCTAGGGAGTGCCCGATACATCTCCACTCTGGATCTCACAAAGGGATATTGACAGGTTCCCCTAAGTTCATATTCCAAGAAGAAGACTACTTTCAACACTCCCTCAGGGCACTGACAATATCGGACCCTTCCTTTCGGCCTGCACGGGGATGCCCGCTACCTTCCAAAGGTTGATGGATGTGGTTCTAAGGCCCCACCTGCAGTATGCTGCCGCCTATTTGGATGATGTGGTCGTCCACTCGGAGAGCTGGGTGGACCATCTCACTCGGTTGAGGGAGGTGCTATCGGCACTGCGTCAGGCTGGACTAACTGCCAACCCCCGAAAATGTCACCTGGGCCTCTCTGAGCCACATTACCTGGGGTACCGAATTGGCCGGGGCCTCATCCTCCCGCAGGAAGACAAGGTAAAAGCAATCCGTAAATGCCCATGTCCAAGAAACCGGTACGTGTTTCGATAGTACAGGGAATTATCGCTGTTTTATACCGGGCTTTTCCTCTTTGGCCACTCCCCTCACAGACCTAACAAAGAAAGGCCAGCCCGACAAGGTGCAGTGGAGTCCCACAGCAGAGGAAGCATTCCAAAACCTAAAAGCTGCTATGTCTTCCTCTCCAGTGCTTCCTACCCCAGACTTCTCTCAACCCTTCAATCTCCAAACCAATGCCTCTGATACCGGGCTAGGAACGGTCTTATCCCAGACTATCAATGGAGAAGAACACCCTGTGACATACATTAATCGTAAGCTTACCACTCAGAGACCCGATACGATGCCGTCGAAAAAGAAGCACTGGCTATAAAGTGGGCTGTCCTGGAGCTCCGTTACTACCTCCTAGGGTGCTCCTTCACCCTGGTGAATGACCGTGTACCCCTCCGATGGATGTCCAAGTGAAGGATACCAATGCAAGGTTTACCAGATGATTCCTGGCTCTCCAGGACTTCCACTTTAATGCGAAACACCGGGCCGGAATGTCTCACGGGAATGGTAATGGTCTGTCCAGGATGTTCTCGGGCTGGTCAGGTATGTCAGGGGTCATTCCCCCAAGAATCCTGAAAAATGACCCACACTCAATAAGAATCACAAGCTGAAGTGTTGTGAAATACATGAAGATTTGTTTTTGAAGAGGCTTTATAGACATATAGGTTGAGAGTAGGGCTGTCACGATGTTAGATTTTTCACACCACGGTTATTGTGGCCAAAAGAATTCACGATATCGATATATCGCGATATCTATAGAATCTATTTCGGGTAGTTATCAGTCAAATTCATTTTTACTTTGTTTATATAGTTTTTCTTTTTTACCCAACAAACATAAGGATACTGATAGACAAGGCACATGCATTTTTTACTTCTTGCGTACTCAATCTATGGCAAATTCTTGTGAAGGAAGACAAGCATGTGAAGTTTATCTGGTTTCAAACTGGAGCAAAACACTGTCTGAAGGTTTCCTGAAGAACTGAAAAGCTCTTAAACCTATTGTTGCACCGGCGCTAATAAAGTCATGCAGATAGCAGATTTGAATAAAAAAATCAAGTGCAAATACAAATACAAAAATAAGATGAGTAAAGAAAACGGGGTTCTTAATTTTAATCACCCTTTATTAATATATGAACACAGAAACCCCCTGTTAACAGTTAATGTCACGTTTCCCATTCCATGACTAGTAAAATAATAGCCCGGTCGCGTCTATGACAACTCGAGGTATCTCACACGCACGCGCGTCTCAGTTTATGGCCAGCAATATCATTGTTTAAGGACATTATGGAATTGAGATAATGTCTGTACTATGTTATGATTACACTGTACAATTAAATAATAGTTGCTGAGTCTGTGATCTGAACACTTTACCTCAGAGCGTCCGTTAACTGAATGAATTGAGAATATCACCTGAAAATCCGATAACATCAGCAATTTTCATTCAAGCAGCTGATTTCTGTAATTGAATGTAAAATTAAATGTATATTACAGCACAGGGTGAAATCATTTACGATGATTTGAGACAAATATAATGTAAATTTAATATAAAACGATGTAAATGACGCTCTGTGTCGCGGCAGGATTTTGAACATGGTCCTGAGTCGTTGCTGGGCGTCGCAGCCGCCGGTGTGTGTACACTCATAGAGAATGTGTTCGAATTTTAAAGACGTGGCGCTGCGCTTCTCGTCCGGTGTGCGACCACCTTTAAGGTGCTGTTTTCTTTGAAGCTGAAGAACTCTGTTCTTAATTCTGGCGAGCTTACTTTTTTCGGGTGTAGACAGAGTGTTCCACTCTAGCTGCGCGGGCGTGGACGAGCGCTGCGTCGTCTTCTTATTTGACAGGTGTCAGCGGGTGCAATACTGCCACCTGAGAGGTCAACCAGGTACTGGTGCTGGAGTATTTACGTGTCATGTTATCATAAGAGTCCTATTCATTTTAAACATTGTGGTTATCGCCAATACCGATATATTGTCACACTCTAAATTAACACGATGTTGATATTTCATGCTTTGAATATCACGATTATCGTCAACACCGGTATATTGCGACACCCCTAGTTGAGAGTGACTCTTGAGGGACCAGCACCAGTTCAAGTCATACAACAGCAGCGGTGGCGAGGGAGTCGTGCTGTGAGCTGCTACCAACAATGAGCAGTGATGGGAATAACGGCATTATAAATAAACTACGTTACTAACAGCGTAATTGTTTTCAGTAACGAGTAATCAAATGAATGACTGTTTCCCCCGTTACAACGCCGTTGCTGACAATAAAATGTGGCGTTACTATAATTGAGCTCACTGAAGAGGTTTTCATCCGAGTAGGCTCTCTCTTTGCCATTGGACCTGTAAAGTTTTTTCTCTGGTGTGTGTTTTTATTAGGTGCCGGACTGGACAAAAGAGAAGTGAACGCCGCGAGCACACTCAACAGTGCGCGAGAGAGACCGTGTGTGTCCGAGAGCGCGCTCGACAGTGCGCGAGAGAGACCGAGGGCCCTATTTTAACGATCTGAAACGAAAGTATCAAGCGCGAAACTCAAGTAACTTTGTGGGCGGGTCTTGGACGCTGTTGCTATTATACCGGCGGGATAAATGACTCTTGCGCCCGATGCAAATCTAAAATGGGTTGGTCTGAAGTAGCTTCATTATTCATAGTTGTGGTTTGGGCGTAACGTGAAATAAACCAATCAGAGCGACATCTCACATTCCCTTTAAGAGCAGGCGCGCTTGTTCCACGGCGGCTTGCTATTATAACGGCGGATTTGCCAGGCGCACGCCAGGAGCGGTTCACAGCCGAGGAGACCGACGTTCTCGTCAGGCCCGTAAAACACAGAGAAGTGACATTGGGGATGGGAGAAACCCACCCAAATTAGCTTCGGTTAAACAGGCGTATAATAATTTGGGTAAATGTGTAAGCTAGATTTATGCCTATTTTTGCACAAGATGTTTCCTCGTGTGTTAATATTTTTCCTTGTAATAATGCATGATTTGCAAAAATGAAAACGGCTGCTTCTGTGTAGATGAGAGAATCAAAGTGTATGCACGTTGTGAACACGCTACATTGATTATGGCCAAGCATGGGCATATGAGAATCTATTTATACTTATTGTCATTCGTCTTGTGTTTGTCAGATCGTTGGAATAACCTCTGATGATGACGTTCTCTGGAGGCTATACAAATAAAACACAAAAATATTATAATTTCTATTTATTATTAATTATAAATATTTTGTATTATTATTTTTTATTTTTGGTACATTGTTCAGTATTATAATGAGAGCACTTCTTGTTAAACTGATTACTTTTGCAAGGAAGAAAATACTTCAAGTAGGCTACAGTATGTCTACCAGTTGTGTGACAGTTTTATCATTTTAATTTGCACAACAAAGAGTGTATGTACATTTACATTTAGCAGACGCTTTTATCCAAAGCAACTTACATTGCATTTCAAGGTACACATTTACATTCTTATCAGTTCTTGCTTTCCCTGGGAATCGAACCCATGACCTTGGCATTGCAAGCACCAACGCTCTACTGTTTGAGCTTAAGAAGCTCGTTAAGAAGCTTAAGAAGACGAAATTATTTTTAGACTTATTTGTTGGGTTGTGGTCTGTGCAATAAATATTAAAAGTTCTAAACCATCTATTGTGTTTTATTGTTCCACTATAGTAATTATAATATTTACAATAATATTGCATTTAATAGGTGTCGCTCACATTGTCCCACAGCAACATTAAAATAGTGTAAATTAGTGTACACTGTTTTATAATAACAATTTATTCTATTTAGTGTCCATTTCATTCATTTAATATATTTGAAGAGTTTGGTTCCAAACGCGATAGACGCCAATTTTTATTTTATTTTTTTGAGTTCCCCTCAAAAAATCAGTTTTGTATAGGGTCGTAGGCTATTGAAAAGTCAATTTTTTATTTTACGTAAAATGCGATATCCGCCGTGTTATTCTGTCATGTTTTCTCCCTTTCAAACCGCGACAAACACCAGTCTCAAACAAAAGACCAAAGTCAACGAAAACTGAAACTCTATTGTCTGAAGTTTAAAATCATTGGTTACCCGTAAGCCAATCACATAACGTTTGGTTATGACATGTGTTATGCGCCGGCTCAGCCGCATCGAACTTCCACTGTAAACACATGTATGATGCGAAAACAAAACCATCGAGCGAAATACCGGAGTGAACATGGCTGTGAACGACTTTTGCAGATTATGTGAAGTAAATCTATGCATCCACGGTACAATCAGCATCTACGTCACGGCTCTCAGCCAGCCCTCTGTTCGTTGATTGGCCGGCTGTTTTGAGGCCGGAGGAAAACGCCTCGGTTACGACTGTAACCTCGGTTCCCTGAAGAGGGAACGAGCGTTGCGTCGAAACTGACGCTATGGGGAACGCTTTGCGTGATGACGTCTTGAAGCACATGTAAAATCAGTCCAATGGTGTGGCGGAACGTCAGAGGCGGGTGACGTCACGTACCAGGAAGCTATAAAAGCCGGCCCGAAACAGAAAACGAAAGCTTCGTAGAGTCTGAAGTCGTGCTGACAGGCATGAAGGAGATATGGCAAGGTGACGCAACGCTCGTTCCCTCTTCAGGGAACCGAGGTTACAGTCGTAACCGAGGCGTTCCCTTTCAAGGGAACTCGCGTTGCGTCGAAACTGACGCTATGGGGAACGTCTATACCAACGCCACCATAGCTACAAATGTCTGTCCTGTGTGTAATCAAGTGAGCAGCACTAGGAAGACAAAACCTGAGACCCTGGAGTAGAGTCTAGGTCTAAAGAGTAGAACCTGACGAAGGTGTGCGGTGAGGACCAGCCTGCCGCATCACAAACGTCCTGTAAAGACACTCCTGATATAAGGGCCTTAGAGGCCGCCATACTCCTAGTAGAGTGCGACCGGACAGCCAAAGGAGAAGGCTGCCCAGCCGCCTCATAAGCAAGTGAGATAGCCTCAACCACCCACTTGCTCATCCTTTGCTTAGACACTGGACCTCCTTTGTTAGGGGACCCAAAGCAAACAAACAATTGATCACTCTTACGCCACAGGGCAGCTCTGTGGACATATGCGTCTAACGCCCGAACAGGGCAAAGCAAATTATTCGCCTCTTGGTCCGCATTTTGAAAGGGAGGAGGACAGAAGGCCTGCAGAACAATAGGTCTAGCCACATTAGTGGGGACCTTGGGGATATAGCCCGGTCTAGGGTGAAGAAAAGCTTTGACCATACCCGGAGCAAACTCCAAGCATGACGGAGCAACCGACAATGCCTGGAGATCCCCTATTCTCTTGAGAGAAGAAATGGCGAGAAGAAACAGAGCTTTCAGAGTTAGAAATTTCTCAGGAACCTCCTCAATGGGCTCAAAGGGGGCCAGGGAAAGGCCTTGCAGCGCAATGGACAAATCCCATGGTGGCACCCTAGAGCGAACTGCAGGCCTCAGCCTCCAAGTGCCACGAAGGAAACGAGATACCAAAGGGTCTTTCCCCACAGACATTCCACCCAAAGGAATGTGGTAAGCACCTATGGCCGCCACATAAACCTTTAAAGTGGACGGGGTCAGACCTGCAGTGAACCGATCCTGCAGGAACTCCAGAACTGTACCAATTGGGCAGTTGACTGGATCCAACCGACGGTCACTACACCAAGAAGTGAATACTCTCCACTTCAGGGCATAAAGTTTCCTCGTGGAGGGAGCTCTGGACTGTAGAATGGTCTCAACAACCTCAGTTGAGAGACCTGACTCTATGAGCTGGGCCCCCTCAGAGGCCAAGCCCACAGGTTCCACAGTTCCGGTCGGGGGTGAAAAATCGAGCCCCCTGCTTGGGACAGAAGGTCCCTCCTGACGGGAAGCTCCAGAGGATGCCCGTCGAGGAGGGACACAAGATCGGGAAACCATACTCTGCCCGGCCAGCGCGGGGCTATAAGAAGCAGGCAAACCCGGTCCCTGCGAACTCTCTCCAGAACTCCCGGGAGCAGAGCAACTGGGGGAAAGGCGTACAGACGTAGCCTCGGCCACGTCTGTACCATAGCATCCAGTCCCAGAGGAGCTGGATGCGTGAGGGAGAACCAAAGTGGACAGTGAGACGTCTCTCGAGACGCAAACAGATCCACTTGTGCTTGGCCAAACTCCCTCCATATCAGCTCCACCACCTCGGGGTGGAGCCTCCATTCCCCGGGCCTCGGCCCCTGTCTCGACAGAGTGTCTGCTCCTATATTCTGAACCCCGGGGATGTAGGCTGCCCTGAGTGACAGCAACTTCCCCTGGGACCACAAGAGGATATGGCGTGCCAGATTGGATAATGGGCGCGAGCGCAAACCCCCTTGGTGGTTGATATAGGCGACTACCGACGTGTTGTCCGTATGCACTAACACATGGTGTCCCCTGAGATCTGTGATAAAGCTCCTCAGAGCCCGGAAGACAGCTAACATCTCTAGGCGATTGATATGCCAGGAACGATGATGGTCTTCCCACAGACCTTGAGATGAGCGACCCTCTAGGATCGCTCCCCAACCCGTGAGGGAAGCATCCGTCGTTAGCAGTTTGCGACGACAAGGAGCTCCCAACACTGGGCCCTGGGACAGGAACCAAGGTTTCTTCCACATAACCAAGGCACGTAGGCATCGCCGCGTGACTTTGATTGTGCGAAATGGGTTGCCCCTCGGGGAAAACCCTCTGGTCCTGAGCCACCACTGCAGGGGCCTCATGTGCAGTAGTCCAAAAGGTATCACGTTGGAAGCTGCTGCCATGAGACCCAACAGTCTCTGGAACTGTTTGACAGTGAGTAGCTGGCGTAGCTTTACACTTTTCACAGCTGCCAGGATGGAATCTATGCGTGGCGGTGACAGGCGCGCCTGCATCGACACTGAATCCCAAACCACGCCTAAAAAAGTGGTCCTCTGAAGTGGAGAAAGCACACTCTTCTTGGCGTTCAGCCGTAACCCCAGCTCTTTCATGTGGGCGAGAACAACATCTCGATGTTGAACCGCCATCTGATGCGACTGAGCTAAAATCAACCAATCGTCGATGTAGTTCATGATGCGAATACCCTGGAGGCGCAGAGGCGCCAGAGCTGCATCCACGCATTTGGTGAAAGTGCGGGGTGATAAAGCCAGGCCGAATGGAAGAACTCGATATTGGTATGCTTTGCCCCCGAAAGCAAACCTCAGGAACTTCCAATGACACGGACGGATGGAAATATGGAAATATGCGTCCTTGAGGTCTATCGTGACAAACCAGTCCTCGGACCTGATCTGTGGCACGATTTGTCTCAATGTTAACATTTTGAACTTGAGCTGCATGACTGACTCGTTCAGAACTCGAAGATCTAAAATGGGACGCAATCCCCCGTCCTTGAAGTACCGGCTGTAAAACCCGGTTTCCCTGTTGGAGGGGGGTACATATTCTATGGCCCCTTTCTCTAACAGAGTGTTTACTTCCTGTTCCATAACCAGAACCTGCTCGGGGCCCACCACTGTGGGCAGGACCCCCATAAACCGAGGTGGGCGTTTCTTGAATTGTATCTGATACCCTTTTTCCACGGTCGGCAGGACCCAACGAGAAACATTTGACAGTAGCTTCCACGCTGTCAAAGATTCTACTAGAGGTACCAGCCTCTCGAGACTGGTTTCTGGATTTTGTTGCTGTTGAGTAGTCGGTTCGTCGCCCTGTAACTGCGCACCGGCAGGGAACGACCGAACAGACTGCTCTAGCACCCTCCTCAGAGGGGGCGGGCATCCCGAGGCCACTACGTTTCCGGGTGGACCTTGAGATATGTGCTCGCCGGAGACCGCTGCGCCCTGTAACACCGGAGGCGGCAGGGTTGGCAGAACGTTCCCCTGAGGGCACCGAAGAGAGACGGGCACCGTGAAAAGAGGTGTTAACCGCTCTGCTTCGGGGGGGACTACCCTCATTTGTCCTGAGCCCTCGGACGTCAGGACTTTTTCCCAGCAGCCTTCTTGGCGGTAATAACGGTCCGCAGATCCGTTTTACCCCTCGAAGACTGCTGGGTTTGAGAGCGCCCTCCGTGTCCCTGAGATTTTTGTGGGGGAGCACGGGAGGAAACGCTCTGTTTCTGAGTGGCACGGTGCTCAGTGCTCTTTTTAGATGAGTGAGGCTGCTCCCGCTCAGCAGCCTCAATGAAAGAACGGCGGGGGAGAAGTTTCTGAAGTGCAGCTGCCTGTTTTGAAGCTTCTTGTGATTTAGCTACAGCACTGTTAACTGCATCTCCAAATAACCCTTGAGTGGATACTGGTGCATCTAAAAGAACATGTTTTTCTTTGTCCTTTATGTCACTTAAGTTGAGCCACAGATGCCTCTCAGTGGCCACCAGGGCTGCCATAGAGCGGCCGATGGATTTAGCCGTCTCCTTGGTGGCCCTGAGAGACAAATCTGTGGCTCTACGTAGTTCAGACACCGTATCAGCACTAATACCCCCGCCCTCCTCAGAATCACCCAATAACTCAGCCTGGTAAGCTTGCATTATAGACATTGTATGTAAACACGCTGCAGCTTGGCCGGCGGCGGCATAAGCTTTATGAACCAGAGAAGATGTAAATTTTACTGGCTTGGATGGAAGTGCAGGAGCCTTCAGAGAAGATGCCGTTGCTGGAGAGAGATAGATCGCGAGCGTCTCTTCCACCTTCGGCATCTCCCCATAACCATGCTCTTTATAATTGTGAATGGATGAATAGTGTGATGTTTGTGCAGTATACACTCGATATGACACTGGTTTCCCCCACGATCTCGACACCTCGGTGTGGAGATCGGGGAAAAACGGAAGGCTTCTGCGCTGAGGCTGTGCACGAGATGGCAGGAAACGCTCGTCGAGCTTGCTTTTCGAACGAGCGCCCTGCCTATCTTCTGGCCACTCAATAGATAATCGCTCGACCGCTCTAGTGATAACGTCAAGCAATTCCTCAAACGCATGAGACTGAGGTGGCGAATCCTCAGACTCAGCGTCAATACTAACAACGTCCAACTCCTCAGAGCTGGACAATTGCAGTATTGGTGCCTCCATCGGGGGGGAAGAAACCGCAACGCGTGCTTCCACACCCTGATGAGAGGCACTGGATCTATCAGAAGGAGGCTGAGATAAGGCAGAGCCCGTCTCAACATCCACTGATAAATCCATTTGCGAACCCCAGGTCTGAGATCGACGCCGTGCCTCAGCAGCGGCGGGAACCAAGCCCTGGGGAACGTGATCGGGATTGAACCGAGCCAAGCGGGATCGGAGCGTACGCAATGGAAGCGCCTCGCAATGCACACAGTCACCACCCTCGAGTGCTGACTGGGCATGCTCCTCACCCAAACAAACAACACAAAGAGTGTGAGTATCACCTCCCGTTAAATAACGCGGGCAGGGATGGACACACACTCTAAACTGCTGCTTGCTCGCCATACTGAATATATATATATATATATATATGATATAGACAGACAACACCAAATATACAGAGACAGATTTCACACAGAGCGCAACTGAAGACTCAGAAAGCTTTCATTTTCTGTTTCGGGCCGGCTTTTATAGCTTCCTGGTACGTGACGTCACCCGCCTCTGACGTTCCGCCACACCATTGGACTGATTTTACATGTGCTTCAAGACGTCATCACGCAAAGCGTTCCCCATAGCGTCAGTTTCGACGCAATGCGAGTTCCCTTGAAAGGGAACTGGGAGATAGGTCGCTATCTCAGACTGAGTACAAAAGCGGTAGGAAGTCTGACATAGTCAGGCTATGGATTACTTGCATTTTGAAAAAAAGATTGTCATGAATTTATTGCATTTTGGGGAAAAAAATATAATATAATATTATAAATTATAATATTTATAAATCTTTGAAAATCTAAATCTGGATTTGAATTTTTAATGTTATTATAACCTAAAGATGCTATGTGAAAGTTTGAAACAGAAAATAGTGGTTTTCATCTTGCCACTTTCTTGGTAAAGAAATACATTTTTACTCAAATTAATCAAAATGGATTTATCGCGTTTTGGAACCAAACTCTTCGTTTAATATTGGGGGAATCAAAGTTATTTGACAAATTTTAATAATTAAAAAAAAGTAATAGTAGGCCTACTTTCCCTGGTAATTGATTACTTTTATAATGATGTAATTCAGTTACTAACTCAGTTACTATTTGTGAGAAGTAACTAGTAACTATAACTAATAACTTTTTGAAAGTAACATGCCCCAACACTGACAATGAGCAAGATGAATATGATCAGAATATCAACATGTGTACTTGAAATTGCATAAATGTCTTTGTATTGTAAGACTAAAACATTAAACCAATTTACATGAATTTACATATGGAAATAAATGGAAATTGGTTTTTAATGTTTTAGGCCTGCAATGCAAAGACATTTTTACAAGTGTTGCTTAAGAGTTCAAATAAGGTCCACAGTATTTGCTTAGTGCATAAGTTTTAAAGATATAATAGCTACAAAGTGGATAGGGGTGTGGAAAATCTATATAAAGTTCATAGTTTCTTCATAACACAATGGCCTGGTTTGTTTCACAGTCAGGGCTAAGATTAAGCCATGATTAGGCCCTAGTTCAATTAGGACATTTAAGTAGCTTTTTTAAACATCCCTTAAAAAAAAAAAGTCTGATGTGCATCTTAAGACAAAAAAATGGCACATATTTTAAGATATGTCAGTGCTAGTGCGAAGGCTTTCCTGTAGAACGTTGGCGCTTGCAACGCCAAGGTCATGGGTTCGTTTCTCAGGGAAAGCGAGAACTAATAAGAATGTAAATGTGTACCTTGAAATGCAATGTAAAAGTTGCTTTGGATAAAAGAATCTGCCAGATGTAAAAATGTAAAGTTGCTTTCAGTTAAAATAGCTCAAACATGCATTTTAGTATGAGACTAGCCTTAAGCATTTTCTGTGAAACCGGGGATTTGTCTTTTTTCTTCCTCTGAGTAAATGGCCAATATGGTGTGTGTTATGCAACCAAGCATAAATGTCAACTAAAATGCAAATGATTGTAGTTGACAGAAAGAAAAAACAATGTGTAATGTCTGTTCAAGTTTAACAGAATGTGTCACCTTGATTCATTGGAAACTGGTAATGTTTTAGGACATTTGTTTATTTGGACAGAGAATTTTCCCACATGATGTTCTCACATTTATAATGTCAACACATGCACAGGGCTGTTCATTTCCTTGCACTTAGGGGCAAAGTGTAGGGATGAGGAAACGGAAAAAAAGAGCTCCATTCAGACGTCTTATCTCAATTGCTTCCTGAAAACAGGTTAAAGGACCAATCAGTGTATAGCTGGGGAATCAGGTTGTTGCTGTTTAAATAGGAAGTGCTGTAAATTGCCAAAACACCAAGGACTTGCAGGCCTGAGACAGCAGATGTTAAGGCCCATGTTTCCTCTATATTCCTGTTTAACAAGCCAGCAATCCATCAACTCTATCTCAAATTCTCTTCCTTTAGCAAGTTTATGACAGGTCCCTATGTTTACTTGCAACAAAAAGTCATTTATCAGAGAAACTTAAATCCAAGCCCAAGGTAAACATGAATTGTTTTGGATAACATTTATTTATTTGCATTTGATAAGAAAAAACAATGTGATAAAATGTTCATGGCTATCAGTTCATGAGCATCTCTATGCACAATGCACAGCGCATCTGACTGTGCCATCTGCCCATACTTTATGTGAGAAATTGACAGTAGTAAATCAGTTTGACCACTAGGTGGCAACACACTTTGTTGTTCCCTTGCATAAGAACTAGTGGAAGGCAGAGCGCTGGAACAGTGCAAGAGATGAAAAATGAAGCATATCCTTGACAATTAGTGGATCTGACTTCAGTGAAAAAATTTATCTGCCTTGGTGTGATATGAAACCTTACAATATAAATTCTAAGAAAATGTCATCAGTCAACTGAGATTTCAGGATTTCAAAAGAACTCAGCAGTCATTTAGCCATTGGACCTTGCGTGGGACATAAGGAGTGTTCTTGTGTCCTGCGTTTATTGACTGAAGCCAGCCTAGCGGCACTCATGTTTAATTTACCACCTCTAGCAGCTTTTAAAACAGACAGCCAGACTCAAGCATCTAAACTCACCTCCAGAATTAATGCATCTCCGAGAGCTCTCCAACCTTTAAAGCAATAAGCACTTCCAGAAAAAGGTGGTAATTGCAGAAGGTGCTTAATAAATCCGCTTTCACCTCTCTTGCTTGCTTACAGAAAGTGTCACAGCCCTCTAAATCCTTCCATTTACATTTTGTAACGCAAAAAAATAAAAAATAAAATAAAATGGTGATGGATTTATGAAAAAGGGGGTACAGGACAGGTGTTAAAGATTTCTGACATATATGTTAACAGCATTTTATGGAATCGTTCTTTCTCTGCTTTACTGTGAGAATTATTGAAATATTTTCATGGCCTGCATCAGTTGTTTAATTAGATCTTAGCATTGATCCATCCATCCATCCATCCGTTATTCAACACTAGCCTTATGACCCTTGAGATGATGAATGCAGTGTGCTGAACAGAATAAAACATGTCATATGATTTGACATAAGATCATCAGTGGAAGCTCTGTGTAATATACATCTGATTAAAGCAATATCCTCAGCCACACCTTTTTGAGCTTTAAGTATTTACTTGAAGTACTCACTGATTTTAAAGGGATACTTCACCGATTAGCATGAAGCTTTGTATCAGTAGAAACCTGGTAGTATTTTCGAATGACTGTGCTACCCTCCCTCATGTCCCCCTGAGATGAGAGATTTCTGTATTGTGTGTCTGAAAAAAAAAAAACTCAGATGACGTAAAAATCGTCATTTTGTGTCATCGGAGGCTTTTTTGGCCAGAGGCTGGAGACTACAGCCAGTAGTAGGAGCTAGAAAAACGGCGTCTTTTCAGTTTCAAGTCAACTAGTAGACTAGTTGTATCATTTCTTCCGATACTGCCCTCTGTAACCGGTAGGCGTGGCTTGGAAGTAGCCTCGTGGGCAGCGAAGTGCATTCTGGGAGTTGTTGTCTTTAATCCACATGAGCCAAAAATACATTTTCTGGCTTTTCTCAGTCTAGAAGGCACCAACTTCTAAAATAATTTCACATTTCTACTACATAAATGACCCAATTTAAATACACATTCATCTTTCCAGCGGTGAAATATCCCTTTAAGTTAATATTTCAATAATTGAACAAGTATGACTATACATTTGCATGTTTAAAGTTCTTTGATATTGGTTAATAGTCACATGACATGCAGGTAATAAAAAAAAAAAAAGTGTCTTTGTGAAATTTAAGTTTTTTTTTATTGGTTTTATTTTTAAGTTGTTTATTTCTTTTTCTTCACATTTTTATGACTGCATTAAAGTATTAGATCATATCATAAGTAGCTCTCTAACAGAGTTATTGTAAATCATTATCTATTGATCATAATACATCCGAACAGTCACACAGAGCTAAAGCACTACCTGTTACGTGTCTGGTTGCAACAGAGAAGAAACAGGATCTATAAGCAACAGTCTTTATTAATCATAAACTCAAACTTACAGAAATACTTAAAAATCTCTAACACAACAGACAGAACAACCAGGCTAACATCAACAGACAACTAGACAGCACAAGACTCAGACTTAAATACACAGGTAACAGATAGGAACTAATTAGACTGATAAACAAGATAATTAAAGGTGACACACAGGTGAACTAAATGAACTAATGAAGACATGGCCATGGGAACAAAGGAGTGGCGGGAAACTGAACAAATGAACACAGAAAGTCCAAAACACTGACACGTTACACTACCAAAACAATGTTCTTCCACAAAAAACATGTTTTTTTTGTTTTTTTATCTCTAGAGGGACAAAAGTTACATAGCAAATGTACATAGCGTACCTTTAATGAAGTATTAGATAATACAATCGGCAACTATAATGAAGTAACATATGGAAGAACTAGGCTTTGGAGATTGCTGAAAAAATAAAAATATGACAAGACAATACTCATCCTCCTTAAATCAGTCATTTGTACGATTCGATTTTTTTTTTTTTGTTAAAGGGGACCTATTATGCCTCTTTTCACAAGTCTCAGGTGGCCCCAGAATGTATTATTTCACGATAACATTATTATTTCCTTTAAAGTTTTAACATCTAAATTATGTATTCACAATTTACATTAAAAAAGATAAAGCTAATTAAAAACATAAGTATTGATTATAATACACTTCAACCATCTTCTTTTGTCATTCAGATTAAAGCTATTTCACCTTAAAAAAAATGATCTGTATCATATAGATTTGGGAAAAAATTTGGGTGTTTGGCTCGAGGTCATGGTGCAAAGGACCCTAGGATGATTTTACTCCGAACCATCCCTTTAACATGACGCTGTTCATCACTCGCACTTAGGGTTGGGAATCGTAAGAATTTTTCCGGTTTCGCCTAACGATTCCGGTTTCAAATCCGGTTCCATTAAAACCATTAAACAGCTAATAAAAAAATAGTGGTAAGGAATAGGGTTGGGTATCGTTTGATTTTTAATGATTACAATTCTTATCAATTCATCATTTCAATTCCAATAAAAAAATAAAAATAAAAAAAAACTGAAATCAGTCACATTTATTTTAAGTCTTATTGCAAAACTGCATATAATATACAGTGGGTACGGAAAGTATTCAGACCCCCTTACATTTTTCACTCTTTGTTATATTGCAGCCATTTGCTAAAATCATTTAAGTTCTTTTTTTCCCCTCATTATTGTACACAGCACCCCATATTGACAGAAAAACACAGAATTGTTGACATTTTTGCACATTTATTAAAAAAGAAAAACTGAAATATCACATGGTCCTAAGGGCGCTTTCACACTGGCAGTTTAGTGCGGACCGGGGCACGGTTCGCATGAAAAATCGCTAATGTGAACCCTGTCATCGGACCCGGGTGCGCACTAGAGTACCGAACCCGAGACTACCTGGAGGAGGTGGTCTGAGCTCGGTTGCTCCCGAACCGTGGTGCGGTTCGCGTTAATGTGCAAGCAACACGGACTCGGGTGCGCGCTTGTTCAGGAAGTATAGTATCCCGCGCATGCGTATCACTGTCGATATCATTGTTTGATTGCGTTTGCGATGACGTAAGATCACTGCAAACGCACCTGGGTTCGATACAACTAATTGAGTGTGAAACCAGACCAACGCTGCGGGGGGCGCCGGAAACTAGCGCACTCGGGTTCGGACCGCAGCAAACGAACCCAGTGGAAAAACGCCCTAAGTATTCAGACCCTTTGCTGTGACACTCATATATTTAACTCAGGTGCTGTCCATTTCTTCTGATCATCCTTGAGATGGTTCTACACCTTCATTTGAGTCCAGCTGTGTTTGATTATACTGATTGGACTTGATTAGGAAAGCCACACACCTGTCTATATAAGACCTTACAGCTCACAGTGCATGTCAGAGCAAATGAGAATCATGAGGTCAAAGGAACTGCCTGAAGAGCTCAGAGACAGAATTGTGGCAAGGCACAGATCTGGCCAAGGTTACAAAAACATTTCTGCTGCACTTAAGGTTCCTAAGAGCACAGTGGCCTCCATAATCCTTAAATGGAAGACGTTTGGGACGACCAGAACCCTTCCTAGAGCTGGCCGTCCGGCCAAACTGAGCTATCGGGGGAGAAGAGCCTTGGTGAGAGAAGTAAAGAAGAACCCAAAGATCACTGTGGCTGAGCTCCAGAGATGCAGTCGGGAGATGGGAGAAAGTTGTAGTAAGTCAACCATCACTGCAGCCATCCACCAGTCGGGGCTTTATGGCAGAGTGGCCCGACACATGAAAGCCTGCATGGAGTTTGCTAAAAAACACCTGAAGGACTCCAAGATGGTGATAAATAAGATTCTCTGGTCTGATGAGACCAAGATATAACTTTTTGGCCTTAATTCTAAGCGGTATGTGTGGAGAAAACCAGGCACTGCTCATCACCTGTCCAATACAGTCTCAACAGTGAAGCATGGTGGTGGCAGCATCATGCTGTGGGGGTGTTTTTCAGCTGCAGGGACAGGACGACTGGTTGCAATCGAGGGAAAGATGAATGCGGCAAAGTACAGGGATATCCTGGACGAAAACCTTCTCCAGAGTGCTCTGGACCTCAGACTGGGCCGAAGGTTCACCTTCCAACAAGACAATGACCCTAAGCACACAGCTAAAATAACGAAGGAGTGGCTTCACAAAAACTCTGTGACTGTTCTTGAATGGCCCAGCCAGAGCCCTGACTTAAACCCAATTGAGCATCTCTGGAGAGACCTGAAAATGGCTGTCCACCAACGTTTACCATCCAACCTGACAGAACTGGAGAGGATCTGCAAGGAGAAATGGCAGAGGATACCCAAATCCAGGTGTGAAAAACTTGTTGCATCTTTCCCAAAAAGACTCATGGCTGTATTAGATCAAAAGGGTGCTTCTACTAAATACTGAGCAAAGGGTCTGAGTACTTAGGACCATGTAATATTTCAGTTTTTCTTTTTTAATAAATGTGCAAAAATGTCAACAATTCTGTGTTTTTCTGTCAATATGGGGTACTGTGTGTACAATAATGAGGGAAAAAAAAGAACTTAAAATGATTTTAGCAAATGGCTGCAATATAACAAAGAGTGAAACATTTAAGGGGGTCTGAATACTTTCCGTACCCACTGTATCTATATAAATGTAGCTGAATATAATGAACAAAAATCAATAGGCTAAAAACAAGGAACTTTTGCCTATTGTTTAAAAATACCATAGCAAAAACAACTAGCATAACTAATATACATTTCAAGCATTATTAAAGACAAGTAAACACTCAGTAATTAAAAAATATAATAAAAAAAATAACTGAACAAATATACGATTGACATAAACATACTGTTTTAAGATTTCAGGTATTCAGTTTCAGAAACTAATCTAATGTAAAATAACACTGCACTTTATAAATAAAATTTACATTTACAAATATAGTTACAAAAGTGACGAGTGAACGAGTGAATTTTCTCTTTGTCTTTTGTTGTTTGATTACTGTGATTATAGAGACGGAAGCAGGAATATTAGGCTGCTGTCCCTTTAAGAGCTGCTCGGATCCATTCAAGCGCGACTCGCACGCTGTTTTCTGTGCTGCATGTGTAAAAGTAGAGGTTTAAAATCACAATAAAATCACTTTTTCTTTGCACACGTTTTGGATGTGTGTGCAGCACAGAAAGCAGCATGTGAGTCTTGTTATTGAATGCTTTAAATAACATTCAAATGCGCACACAGGAACTGATAAGCAGAATCGAAAAATCTTATCACTGGTTCTTGGAAATTTGTAACCGGTTCTCGATACCCATCCCTACTCGCATTAACACAAATCAATTCAATTTCATCAAAAATATCACAGCGTTGTGCAGACTATGGCTGTAAAAACGGCTTAAGTTAATAGCAGCCCATAGAAACAGACACTAATGAGGCATTTATGTAACCTATGCCACTAGCACACCATATACGCGTCAATGGGTGTTTCTTAATACTCAAATAGATGCTTCCTTGCTTCCTCGTTGCTCTGTCATCCAGCCTTTGGAAGAATGGATGGATGATGTATTGACTATTCATGATGTATTGAATTCCCTTTCAAGGGAACTCAAGCTGTGTCAAGACGCTGTGGGAACGCCTCTGCGTAACTGCGTCATGAAGCACTTATGAAATCAGTCCAATGGCGTGACGGAACGTCATGTGACGTCATTGACCAGGAAACTATAAAGCACACCTGAACCAAACAGCATCAGCTTCTGTGTCTGCAGCAAGCACTCTATGTGAATCTATGGGCCCTATCTTACACCCGGCGCAATGCAGCGCCAAGCGCGATGCAAGTGTTTTTTGCTAGTTTCAGTCCGACGCAGTTATCATTTTCACGTTTAAATAGCAAATGCATTTGCACCCATTTGTGCACCCATGGGCATGCTGGTCTGAAAACGTTCTGGCGCATTGTTGGCACGTTGCTATTTTGAGGCAACAGCAATAGACTAAATAACAAAAAAAAAAATTGACTTCAGACCAGGTTTCAGTTGGTCAATGGCGCAATATTTTCTTTTGTTATTTAAAGAACGCTTTAGTAATGTGCGCCTATAGGCGGGTCCACAATGCGCGTACACTTTGCTTATTAAACACACAAACACAGCAGCACACAAACATGCCAAATATTTAAAATAAAAGGATTACAATGTAAAAGATTATTATTGTGTACATAAAGAAATGGTGGAATCCGGCTTGTCCCGTAGATGATCTGCTTGCGCACTTTTACCTAGCGCACAAGCAGTTCCGTTTGCACTCTGGAGATGGCTTTGGTCTTTCCACTATCAAATTCTGTCATGTAAATAGTGAATCTGCCATGGCGTGAGCGCAAATGGCATTTAAAGGGAATGGGAGATGAGACTCTGATGGGTTTAACGCACGTAAATCCCAAAACACACCCATTACCCATTAAGAGAATAGGGACAACCCTTTTAGACCCGTCGTTAAACTAGCAAAAGTGGATTCGGACACGCCCTAAGTGAACTTGCGCCCTGCACTTTAGACCATGTGCTTAGATCGTTAAAATAGGGCCCTATGTCCCTGGTGTTTTTTTGTCTGTCTTAGAATTTGCTAGGCAGGAGTTTTCTCCCATATATATATATATATATATATATATATATATATATATAATTATAATGACGATCAAACAACAGCTCGATAGTGTGTTCATCCCTGCCCAATCTATGTCACTGGTGGGGATACACATGTATTGTGTGTTGTTCGTTTGGGAAACGTTGCGCTTCCGCCGATCACTCTTTGAGGAGGGCGCCTCGCATCCCTCGCAGCTCACGTCCCGCTTCTGCCGAGGCAGAGCAGCGGCTCGAGCCGTGGGGTTCGCAAATGGATCTGGCAGAGGGGTTAGAGATGGGCCTGGCCCTTTCTCTGCCTTCACCTGCCAGGTCCAGTGTCTCATCTTGCGGTTGGAAGCATCCATCCCGAATAAGGCACCAGTACTGCAATTATCCAGTTTTGAGGAGCTGAATGTTGTAGTTATCGAAACAGACTCGCTATTTCATGTGAAGCAAACAGCCTTTTGAATCGTGTGTCCCTCCCTGCCCTCACTACATTACGAGCGGGTATACACGCGGTTAAACTGTTTGTTTGGGGGCGGTGCATGCACGTCAGTGTGGGCTGACAGGTTCATTCATAAATTTTCCCTATGTGCAAAAAAAGACACACACTATCTTGGGTTTTAGCTTGGATCTCTATAGATTATGGATCAACATAAAGATAATGATCACAGATTATGGGTCCGCAATATATTTATAATGTAGAGGAAACTGAGATCAGGGAGTTTCCCCTTTCTCTCCTTTTCCTATTATCATAACTAAAATGCGTGTTTGCAAGCTGTGATTCTTTTTTTACTCAAATATGAATATGCAGCCTGTAATTCAGACTATGAAATACTTTCATGGTTGTTATTGGCTGCATTTAATTTTGAGAAATTAAATGAAATATCTTTCTGGCCTATTAGCTGCATAAAATTCTATGCACTTTCTAAAATGGCACGTTTCTAAGGGCACGTGCCGAGTGCCATTTCTAAAATCCATGCTTATGGTAAGGGCACGCGCCTAGTGGACCGTTATTATCGTAGGCCAAGAAGCCCTGACGTCAGTGGTGTCAGGCTTCTGAGGGTAGACCCCTCTGTGGGGAAGACGGTTTCCACCTCATTATACGGTGCCCGTCTCCCCTCTGTGCCATCAGGGGGCTGGTCTGCCAACCCCGCCTTCATGCCGGGCCGTAGAGGGTTTTTACCCGAGGGCTACTTGCTCCCTCCGAGGAGGGCTCCAAAGCGGTCAGGCCAGTTGTTCCCTGCCGGTGCGCTGCTTCAGGGCACTATGCCTGCTGTTCGAAGTACACCTGAGGCCAGGCTCGAGAGACTAGTACCCTTTGTAGATTTTCTGGCAGATTGGAAACATCTACCAAATATATCTCGCTGGGTCCAGCAGGCGGGGTCCTACCCACAGTGGTTGGCCCTGAGCAGTCTCTGGTTATGGAACTAGAATTAAAAGCTCTTCTGCAAAAGGAGGCTATTGAATGGGTTCTTCCGCCCAGCAGGGAATCCGAGTTTTACAGCCAGTACTTCATGGTCCCAAGGAAGGATGGAGAGGGATTCGTCCGATTTTAGATCTGCGCTGTAGGGAAGCTCAATTAAAAAATGAGGATGCTTACTCTCAAGCAAGTCGTGTCACAAATCAGGTCCGAGGACTGGTTTGTCACGATAGATCTAAAGGACGCATACTTCCACATATCCATCCTTCCACAACACAGGAAGTTCCTGAGGTTCGCTTTCGGGGGCAAAGCGTACCAATATCGTGTTCTTTCTTTCGGCCTAGCGTTATCACCTCGCACTTTCACGCAGTGTGTGGATGCAGCTCTGGCTCCGCTGCAGCTCCAGGGCATCCGCATACTGAATTATATTGACAATTGGTTGATTTTAGCTCAATCGGAGCATTGGCGGTTCGACATTGAGATGTCGTTCTCGCACATATGAGAAAGTTGGGGTTGAGGTTGAATGCCAAGAAGAGTGTGCTGTCTCCAATACAGAGGACCACTTTTCTGGGCGTAGTATTGGATTCGACCACGATGTAGGCACACATGCCTCCTGCTCGTATTGCTGCGATTCTCTCAGCCATGAAACAAGAAAAGCTAGGCTAGTCGCTCACTGTAAAGCAGTTCCAAAGACTGTTAGGTCTGATGGTAGCAGCGTCCAACGTTATACCTTGGGGCCTGTTGTACATCAGACCGTTGCAGTGGTGGCTCAAGACCAAGGGGTTCTCTGCATAATCAAGGCCACGCGGCGCTGCCTTCGTGCCTTAGTTATGTGGGAAGAACCTTGGTTCCTGTTCCAAGGGCCCGTGCTGGGAGCTCCTTGTCGTAGCGTCATGCTAACGACGGATGCATCTCTCATGGGTTGGGGGGCGAACATGAGTGGTCGTCCAGCCCAGGGTCTGTGGCAGGACCATCATCTCTCATGGCATAAAAATTGTCTAGAAATGTTGGCGGTGTTCCAGGCTCTGAAACACTTCCTCCCAGACCCCCGAGGTGGTGGAGCTCCTATGGGAGAACTTCGGTCGAGCCGAGGTTGACCTGTTCACATCCCAAGAGACGACACATTGTCCACTGTGGTTCCACTCAGCCATTCAGCCCCTCTGGGGTTGGATGCTATGGTACAGACGTGGCCAAGGTCATATCTGTACGCTTTTCCCCCAATTGCTCCCAGGAGTTCTGGAAAGGGTTCGCCGGGACAGGGTCAGTTAGTAGCCCCGTTCTGGCCGGCCCGGGTATGGTTTGAGGACCTAGTGTCTCTCCTCAATGGCTCTCCTCTGGAGATTCCGATCAGGAGGGACCTACTCTCACAGGCGAGTGGGTCGATCCTTGACCCCCGACTCAGAATTGTGGAAGCTGTGGGCTTGGCCTTTGAGGAGCCAAGTTCAGGTCTCTCAACTGAGGTTGTTGAGACCATCCTCCACTCCAGAGCTCTGTCCACAAGGAAACTGTATGCCTTGAAGTGGAGATTATTCACTTCCTGGTATGGAGAGCACCAGCTGGACCCGGTTAAAAGCCCGAGTTCCCTCAGGAGCATTTCTCCGCAGGGTTATCCCCCTCCACACTGAAGGTGTACGCAGCGGCACTAGTTGCTTACCACGTCCCTTTGAGTGGAGTATCTTTGGGGAGACACCCACTAATAACTCGTTTCCTTCATGGCACTTTGAGGCTGAGGCCAGCAGTCCGCACGAGGGTGCCAACCTGGGATTTGGCTATTGTACTAGAAGGCCTCTCCCTAGCTCCGTTCAAGCCCATTGAGGAAGTTTCACTCTAGACTGTCTTTCTCCTCGCTATTTCGTCTCTCAAGAGAATTGGAGACATTCAAGCACTTTCGGTATCTCCCTCGTGCCTGGAATTTGCTCCTGGTATGGTAAAGGTTTTTCTTCACTCTAAGACCATACATTCCAAAGGTTCCTACTAATACTGTAAGTCCTATAGTACTGCAGGCCCTCTATCCTCCTCCGGACGTCAGATCAAGATAAACTTTATCTGCTCTGCCCAGTTAGGGCCTTAGATGCTTACGTCCACAGAACTGTGGAGAAAGTCTGAACACTGTTTGTTTTCTTTGGGGTACCCAGAAAGGGGTGCCCAGCATCTAAGCAGAGGATGAGCAAGTGGGTGGTCGAGGCCATCTCACTTGCTTATGAGTCGGCCAGTCAGCCTTCACCTTTGGCTGTACGGGCCCACTCCACTAGGAGTATGGCTGCTTCCAAAGCATTACTGTCAAAGCTTTACTACCTTGACCTCGGCTCCAATCCAGGGGCGCAGGTGCTTTCGCCTGGATGTGCGCATTGATTTCACACAGACGGACACTTGCTCTTATGACGGCGTGGGTATTAGCGTTCCCACAGCGTTTCGACACAGCTCGAGTTCCCTTGAAAGGGAACGTCTTGGTTACGAGATGCTGCGTCACCCTGCCATACTCCCGGCATGCTCGTGATCGATTTGCTTCAGCCTATCAGAAGCTGACGCTGTTTGGTTCAGGTGTGCTTTATAGTTTCCTGATCGATGATGTCACATGATGTTCCGTCATGCCATTGGACTGATTTCATAAGTGCTTCATGACACAGTCACGCAGAAGCTTCCCACAGCGTTTCGACGCAGCATCTCGTCCCCTCTTCAGGGAACTAGGGTTAAATACGTAACCGAGATGTTATCCAATTTTTTTTTAACAAAATAAAGTTACATAGTGTACCTTTAATTAATAACTTTTTATCAAATTATATCCTCCCCCGCAGTTCCTTTTACATGTATGCTTTGTTTTGTTTACTTTCTGTGTTCCCGTTTTCCTTAGTTCCTTGTTAATCTTCTAGGTTCTCAATAAGTTAACACCTGTTCTGTTTCAGTCAAACATCCTCTGTTTGATCCAAAAAAAAAACTCAGTTTCCTGTGTTTTATTGTCTGATATTGTCTATGTCCAGTGTTGTGGGTAACGCGTTACAAAGTAACGCGTTAGAGTACTCTAATTACCTTTTTCGTGAAATGTGTAACTTAACGCGTTAGTTTCGTGCGTTAAGTAATCAGTAACTTCGTTATTTAAAAAAAAAAGTAATCCGTTATTTTAAGGAAAGGAAAATCCCGACTGCAGCCTGCTTTTTGTCAGACAGTAGGCCTAGGTCTACTGTGCCACCTGCGGATGTATCAGCGGAGCCGAAGCGCTGTGATGCGTAAAGCCGTAAAGCTTAAAGTCAATGGCTGTGATACGTCTGTGCCCTGCGCCTGACCCTGTTAATTTCTGTTAGATCGTTGACTGGTTGTTCATTTCTAAATGGATTTAAATCTGCAAGCCTGTTTACCTCAGGTTGTGTTTACAAGTAAGCACACTTGATGCACTTTGATAACTGCATTAGAGTTAAAGAAAAAATCAGGAGTTATCTTGTATGGTGCTCATATACAGTAGCCTAGGCTACCCGGGCTGGGTAGGTGCGAATTTTGATTAATATGTTCTGTGATAATAAATAAATAAAACGCCATGTGGAATAGCCTATTGCTGACTGTCTTTCCTGTTATTGTTATCCTGCAGTGTTAATTTAGTCGGATGACTGACGTTATTCATGGTCAGGAGTCACGACTTCTAGGTGCATTTAAAGGGGCCGGGGGCTGTGTCTGTCAATTAAGCTGCAGCATGTGTGAGCCGCTGCAAACGGCTTTTAATTTTTGGTAACGCATGAGTACTCTAACGCGTTAATTTTTTGAATAGATAACGCTGTAACATAACTGATTACTTTTAATTAACTACTTTCCAAAGTAACTATACCCAACACTGTCTATGTCAAACGTGGTTGTGTTTACCGTTTCTCCAGACCGTTTTAGTTTCTATATTCCTTCGTTGTGCTCATCATTACAGCCACCGTGACAGTTTGGGAACCTGAGTTTGGGAAACTCGAATATATGCACAGTATATTCTGCTAAAAACCAAATTAATTATAAGAGTTAAATTTAGAAAGAGAGAAAATAAAATATATTTAATCAAGGAATTTTTTTTTAATTTTACATAATTAAAGTGTTAAATAGAATAGTTCTTAAATAGTAAGTCTCTCTTTAAATCTGTTAATTAAATAAATTCTGGCTACAGGTTCACTCACAATTGGGGTGAGCTGAGCCCTGGAGTGCTACTGAAATTACAGGGCATCCCACTATTATGCTTTTCAACAAGGTGCTTAACCCCAGAGTTTCTCCAGAGCGAACGTCCTATTGCTTTTAATTAAAGTGCTAAAATGACTGTAGCCAAGTACTGTATATGTGGGCGTATGATTGTAAAAAGATTTTGTGGATTTAGAAGTGAGTGTTTCATTTAATAGGTAAAAGTGGTTTGTATTCCCTTTCATGCATTTCGAACAATAAAACATACTTTACATAGAGGTGTTGTACGGATACTTGCATGTGGAAAGCAAAAATTAGACAACCATCTATCCACAGGCAGCTGTCATGCTTCATATTTAGCCCACAGGTTTGACTATACACGGCCCTTGACTCCCTCATGGCCACACTGATTTATATCTTAATCATAAATAGGGAGCTTTTAGCTTGTGTTCCAAAATGATGAAAAAAATCATCTAGAGAGAGACCATGTGCAGGGCTGAATGATGCCAGATCCCCTTAATATCCATGAGAGGGAGATAAATCATACGGTCTCTTAGCTCTAAGTGGTTTGTTAGCTGCATGAATAAATATCTGACACATTGAGTAGGACAGCACATAATTTAACAAGACTCTGTCACCCACTTGAAAAGCTGACAGATTGTGTAGCTGAAAACAATGGCAGTGTTTGATGCTCGGGTCTATTTTCTTCTAAGGAGCAGAATTATGGTCTTAGCACTCAGCAACAAAGAAATGTGACATCTTTGATATAAACACATTCAGGCAGCTGTAGAGTGTTATGTGGTCACACATCATCGGTGCTGAAACAATTTGACCATGCAATAACCCGGTCCATCTGCCTGAAAGCCTGTGGCCACTGGTTCAAATTACTCTCTAAAGCAGTCTGACCAGCCAGTCAAGTGACTTCTTTTCATTCTCTGGTAAAACTTTCTTTCACTATGTTTAGAATAAAAAAAACTACTATACAACTCATAATATTTTTGCAGTATGTCAAATGTATTTTTAGTATTCTACCCAGTTAACCTACAGACACAAAAAAGTAGTGTCCAGTGTTGTTAATATGAAGGAATTTCCATATTGATTTAGGTGTTTCCCCTGTTTTTTGAATTATGCACTGTATTGTGTTGTACCTACAATACAAGTACAATAATAAATTGAAATTATTAGAATTTTCCTGTTTGTTTTTTGCTAGATTTGGAATAAACTGGAAAAATGGTCTTGAAAAAGTATTTTGCATCATATCAATCAGTTGATAGTGGCACAGAGATTAAAAACAAGCATTATGCCAGTCTACTACCAGAATAAACCAAATATTCTTAATTTATGTTGAAATAATATAAGCACTCTTTGGACTGATATGCGTCCATACATATCCAATATTTATTGAATCTTAACACTGAGACATCTTATTAACGAACAATGCTTATTTAAAGATACACTATGAGATCTTTAGTTACGCAACTCTTGGCCCTTAAGCGGTAAAAAATTAACAACTGCATGCATCTTATGAAAATAGTTTGTTTTAGTTACCAATGAATGTGGTTGGAACTTGGAGGTACTGGTGTGAACATGGATTCAGAAAACAGCTGGTGATTCACTTGAGTTTTTGCCATTTTGAATGATCCGTGGTCATTTTTTTTCTTACAACAAATAATGCTAAGCTTCACACTACTCCTTCACCGCATGCACTGCAGTAGTCAGATTTACTTTTCTCTGTGTATGGATACATGCACAGGCGAATCTTCTATTTCTGCAATTTCCCACTAAATACGTTGTGATAGCTTAAAAAAATAAAAGTGTATTTGAGTAAAGACATGGTTTGGATAATGGATTTCTTTATCAATCAGATACTTCAATCTACAGTTACTACCCATACTTCAAAACATATTGTAGCTTTAAATGCCATCATGTTTTATTGAATAATTGTTTCAGGTGAAGAAAAGACTCAAATTATAACTAGCCCTGCATCCCAATATCCATCTTAAATAGTATGTGAGATTAGAATAACGGCCTCTCAAAGCATAATAATATGTTGAAAAGAGTATGCCACTAAGTCCATGAATGGTCTACTATTTCCGGTAGATTGTCGAAGGCTGAGTAAGAAAGCTTAAAAATGCTGCCTTCAGAGGATGCGTTCCAGGGTAGGAAGGCATCAAGGCACGTCCAAATCAAATGTTAGCTTCACTTTCCGTCTCCTGAGATACCTTCATCTGATCGATTTTTGAAGGCAGCATAGATGTATCCTTTGCTGCCTTTGTTATCCCACAATCCTGTGCTTTCCATTCTGTGACAGTTAAAACTAATTAAATAAAGATGGTGTCTAAAAGGTTGGTGGTCAGTTTCTGTGTAAACGTACGTTTTTGACCATTTTCCATTTTGATGTAATTTCTAGCAAGAAACTACCATTGTAGTAATTAAATATTTGCTTAGTTATCACCAAAGCTCACAATATTTTATTGTAGATCATTATACCATTACGCTGCCTCAGAAGACTGTCTGAAATCAGTTTCGTGAGGTACCTTTGTGCGTAAACGCTGCCTGCAAAGTCACTGCCTGATAAGGCAGCGAGACAACAAGTAAGCTGCCTTAGCTTTCGGACGCAGCTGAAGGGTGGATCTGTGCATATTCTAACGGCTAATATTTCCCATAACTCATTGCGGTTTGGAGGAGGATTAGGTTCAGAACCAGGGGCGTCACTAGGCCCTTTTTAGGGGGGCTTCAGCCCCCCTAAACTTCTGCCCAGCCCCCCTAAAAAATATTTGATTAATACATTTTTGATCGCTTCAGTCCCCTTTAAAAAAACTTGCGGCAAGCTGCGTCAAGTTTCGGCTCCTCCCCTTATCTGAGTCTGCTTGGATTTAGCGCATTTTTCAATCTGCAGGGGCGCCGAGCAGAGCGAACATCAGAGAGTACAACGTGTGTCGTGAGTGCATTTATTGATAGATTGCTATGATATTACATCTGCATCGGTGCAGTTCTTTGTCATAAATGCATTGCAGTTTACATAATGTAATGTTACTGGAGCATTGGGAGCAACACAGGACGGTTCGGTTTCTCATCCAATACCAATACGTTTCGCTGCGTTCACCTTCAGCCCTTATCACAGTGTGATAGTTGTTTTTTCTTCCAACAAAAATGAAGCGATTAACACCCATGAAAACATACTTTAGAAAACGATCATGATTTATTTTAATTTACTTTTTAAAATTTAAAACATATTATTATGTATTTCGGCATTACATTATGCAGCCATGCACAGAAATGATTAAAGACACATCATTGTCTGAAAGCACTAGATGGCCCAGAGAGCGAAACATCATGTGGAGTTATTTTGTTTTGTATTAATAAATATAGTTAAGTAATAATGAATCAGGAGGAGTGTATCATGATACATAGAGTAAGAGTAGAGTAAAGGGATTTGTGATTTTCTTTTAAGTACTTGATTTATAGAAGTGGCAAATTGATAATTCATGTTATTTTTAATAAATATAAATAAATATAGAACAGATTAATCATATTGCCAATAGACAATTACATTAATACATGTTTTGTCTATATTCTTAATGAATATTAGCTGGTTAGTTAAATTATTTGAAATTAAATAAATTTTCACGGGGTGACTTGATGAATAACCAACCGTATTGTTGATTATGAAGGCTAAAAAGCTTAAAAAATTAAAAAATTTATATTTCATTGTAGATGGACTTAGTTACCTAGCTTTCCTGGTAGCTTTGTCTGAAAAATCAGTTGACCCTATGTTTACTTTCTTCACTGACAGACAAAAATGAAAAGCCTATATCAGTCAAAGCTCAGCTTTAGGAGGGGAAAAGACAGAGCAAGATAAAAACAAAGAGAAAAAGAGTGTGATGCTGATGAGGTGAGAAAAAAACAGCTGCCCGCACATGGTTTTTAAGCTATTATCCAATTTTTTTGGCCTTCAAAACATCTTAAAATGCAAATATTTTATGTAGATCAGAGAAATAAAAATTTTCTCGGGGAAGCATGCCCCCGAACCCCCCTAAATACCTCACATTCGGTACCTCAGTGATTATAAAACCGTGCCATATGCATGTTACTGGATGAATGAATGAAACTAGTTAATAATGAGCATTAGACCATAAACTAACTTTTTATTTTATTTTTTTAATCATACCCTCATTGGGGGCTGAGCCCCCCTAAAATGAAAATCCTAGAATCGCCCCTGTTCAGAACTACAAACAGAGATGTTTAGATAAAGGGGTTTGAGTGAAAAATAATTAACATTTAACCTGATAATAAATATTTAATTATTATTATCAGTGTCATATTTCATGTGCAACAACAATGTGAACTTTTATGAAGATCTGTTTGGCCATTAACTGTTAAATGCATCGTAATGCAAAAATATGATGAGAGTTCTTCGCATGAAAGACCCACGACTGCCTGATCTCCAATATAGTAAGAAATGAAACGAAATTAAATAAAGGAAAATAAATAAGAATAATAAAAGTAAATAATATTTTATTTTAAAATATGCACACATTCACTCTTAAAGCTGCAGTCGGCAAGATTTTTTTGATCATATTCACTGAAACACTGATTCACAACACTATGCTCCGACAGAACAACATAAATCAGCAAAAAAAAAAAAAAAAAAAACGTGCTTCTACCTCCACCTAGAGCCTGTTATTTGTTTTGCAAAAATCCACTGCTCTCGGTTCTTCTGGTCCAATCAGCGCAGGGCTGTGTGAGATCTGACTGTCAATCACAGTTCGTGCACACGTTACAATATCACAAGCACACGCCTGAAGTTCGCAGGTGTGTTGGATTGTACGAAGCGTGATGGCGGAGAGAAAATCTACTAACAAGCTTCCAATTCCTTGGTTATTGCTATCTATGGGTAGATTAGCCAGGGCAGCCTACCTCCGAGTACTCCATGGTGTTGATCAATGCTAAAGAGACGGGCGCATTCACAGAAAATCTGGTGCACATGCAGTGATGAGCACAAACTCGATGGGAGGGTGCTCGGTGGTAGTGGGAGAGGGGCATGAGAATTGTAAACATTCAAAATTTTGGCTAAGTCCCCTCAATCTGCCAGACTTGCCGACTGCAGCTTTAAGGCCCGTTCACACCAACAATGATAACTATAAAGATAACTATAACGATAACTATATTAGCGTCCAGACCAGCAGACAACGTCATTCTGCTCATGCTTGTCTGTCACATTAAATGCTCAAGCTCGTTATAGCAGGATTGATTCTGATTGGCTGTCAATGTTATTATCGTTCATCAGCTGAATAAAATATTTCTGAAAGTGATTCCAACGTTATAATTTCTCTGTGCCGTTATCGTTATAGCTGTGGTGTGAACTTTGCTATTCTTTGCTATTTGCTGAAAATGTATCGTAACCCCAGCTGCCTTAATAATGCGTTTACTAGCAGAGCACTAAACCGTCAGCAGGTCTGTCAACAGAATCCAATGTCCCTCTCTACTCACCCTGAAGCTAGCTGATGTTCATCGTGTCAGGAAACATTGTTGATGCAGGGAGTATTTTGATTTTAACATTTTGCGTGCAGCTAACTGAACAAGCGATCCCATTGGATGAATTCGTCCAATCACATTTGCCATTTATCTGCCTCGACTTTCTAAAACGCACAGTACCTCAACCATGTTTTAGTGTTTTTCTCTAAATGCACACGACATATATAAGCAGTCTCTATTTAATAAAATGCATAATGTGCTTGTAAATGAGAGTGCATGACAGGCCCTCTAACCCAACAGCCCTCCAACCTCCCACCACATTTCCCTCTTATAACACCATGAACCACTATTGCTCCATTAATAATTGACTATGTACATTGCAAATACAATCTGGATCATACCTGCATTACTTTTATTTCGTGTAATTTACAACGTAACGGCGTTGCATGCTCGTAGTTTCTTTTGCACTTGATCAGTGAGGCGAATCGATACAGCGCGCGCCGCTCCCCCCAAACGATCCTGTACTGTAGGTGGAGCCTGAAACTGATCGTCCTCCTTGTGGTGGTAGTCAGTATTACTGGCCTGTCCCTCACAGGCTCAAACACATAACCAAAATGACTCATTTTCGTGTGTATAGGACCTGCAGTTGCAGCTGCCATATACCTTCGCAGGTCCTACCATTCCAGTGACGTCATCAGAATTGCCAGCGTTCTTATACTAACAAACACGCAATTTTTGTGTTGCTTTTTAAAAAAGCTATATTGATATTTTTTATATTTTTTTTTAGTGTAATTTACTTTTAATTGTCATAAACAACACGTTATCAAATTTTTTTTTTTTTCAGTTCAGTTCATCTTTAATGTTGAGAAAGATTTTTAGAACTATATCTTTATAGTTATCGTCCTTGGTGTGAACTGGCCTTTAGGGTGTACTCACACTGGTTCGATTGACTAGTGTGATCGCTACGTACCGTGCCCTGGCCCGCTTGAAGAGGTGGGCTCGAGCACAGTTCGATTGGGCTCGGGCGTGGTACGCATGTAGTGTGATTTGCTAACTGCGCCTGAGCACGAAACAGCTATTAATCTCGTCTGCGCTACTGTCATCATTACGACAGCAAAATTCTTGGATCTACTACTTGGATATTACACTTTTCAATAAATTAAATTAATTAGAGTTTATTTAAGTTTAAAACGGGCCTGGTTCTCACCTTATTGATGAACAGGAATTAATAGTTTGCGTGTAAAACTACAAATTCCTCTATCAAAGTCAGCTGCCTCCTTAATAATCTTCTGATACGTGCAGTACAATCAAGTGAAAATCGCTGCGTAGCATAAATGATAAACTATTAGGCAGTCTATTAGCAAAAGCGATTTTCCTCCTATTTTCTTCAAAACAAAAGGTTGCATCATAAATTATACAAACGTGCTCCGGGCCAGAACATTAAGTATTCCAATGTGAGTGCAGGCCAGTGGGGGAGTGGGGAAGGGGGACAATCCCGCAAGGGCACGGTACATGGCAACCGTGCCTAGGGCCCTATCTTGCACCCAGCGCAATTGACTTTGTACACCGACGCATGTATCATTCCTATTTTGCACCCGACACACAGCAGACTTTTCTCTCCACAGACACACGTCGGTAAATTAGAGAATGAACTTGCGCTCCCGGGGGGGCGGTTCAGCGAAAAGAGGAGGCGTGTTCCAGCGCAAACGTTCCCTGGTGCTATTTTGCAGTTTCAGAAAACAATTCCGCCACAGACCAGGAAAAACCTAGTCTAAAGTAAGTGGCGCATTATCCAGATGCTATTTTAAGGGCGCATGCTTGGCCATAATGTAGCATGTGCACAACGCGCATACACTTTCCTTCGCTCATCTACACAGACACAGCAGTTCCCATTTTTGCAAATCATACATAATTACAAGGAAAAATATTACCACACGAGGGAAATCATTGTGGTGTCCATGAAGATGTGAAAAAAATAGGCATAAATCTAGCTTACACATTTACCCAAATTATTCAGGCTAATTGTAGTAATGACGGATCAAACCTGTTTGACCAATAGTGGCAAGACACATAGGTATATAAGGACACCTGACAAAGTGTCTTTTACGACCCTGACGAGAACGTCGGTCTTCTCGGCTGTGAACCGCTCATGGCGTGCACCTGGCAAATCCGCCATTATAATAGCAATCCGCCATGGAACAAGTGCGCCTGCTTTTAAAGGGAATGTGAGATGATGCTCTGATTGGTTTATTGCACGTTACGCCCAAACCACACCTATGAGTAATGTAGCTACTTCAGATCAACCCATTTTAGATTTGCATCGGGCGCAAGAGTCATTTATCCCGCCGGAATAATAGCAATAGCGCCCGAGATCCGCCCACAAAGTTACTTCCGTTTCATGTTTGATACTTGCGTTTCAGATCGTTAAAGTAAGGCCCTTAGTGTGAGTATGCCCTTATTCGTATGTCTATCGAATATTTCAACGAATAAAGTTGAAAATGCAACATTTCTTGTCTTGTCACATTCAGTTGTGAATTAGCCTTCATGAGTCATGTAATGATTGCATATTGTCAATACAAACCAGTGAAATTTTATTTAAAAAAAAGTTAAGTAGTTTGCACCACTAGATGTTACTGTCGGTGGTTTTATATTTTTGTTGTAAAACATATTGTTAGAAATTATGTTTACTTCATGCATCTTACCATACACTCTTTTAGTGTGTATAATTCACACTTATCTTCTGTGAACAGTAAGGCCCTATGATTGGCCATCTCAATCATTTTGATATTGACGAGCGCTTTTAGACCGCTAAAGCAGAGTAGGCTAAACATGTAACTTTTAAAAACTACCTATAATTACCATTATCATAAGTGTATTAATCTTCTTACATCATTTATTTTATGTTTTACTAAGCTTTTATTTCATACTTCATAAGATTCAAAAGCAAAATAAGTTAGCCTTAAAAACATTTCATACATAAAACATAAAACAATTTACTTCAAAAGATTGTTTTAGTCAATGACATCCACGCTTGTTTCTTCACAGGAGGAGTAACTAGGTGTAGAAGATGTAACTTGGAGGGGCATGGTTTGTAGTACTGTAGTAACCTTCTCAGCTGGAGGTGAGTCTTTCATCAGCTCGCTTTCTGATTATTGTTTCGTTCACGTGATAATCTCCAGAGCGTGCACAAGTTTGTCGGGTCAGTATCACTATAAAGTGCCTTTGGTGTCCTCATCAGAATCGCTCAGTCATCATGAACATAATGCAAAATAATGAAATTCTGAGGTTTTATTATAAATGTCCAAACACTTACACACATACAAGTACAATGATACGTCTCTTGAAATGTGTTTTTCTGATTTTATAAAATTTTCTTTGATTGGATGTATGTGATTTTGGCATATCCCACATGCTGCTCAGCTAACTTCAGTGAGTGTAAAAAGTGGTTAAATTACATAAAATTAAAATACTTTTTAATGTACTTATTGTCCTTAGCAAGTTATTGAATAAAACAAGTCATTTAGATTATTTATATTTTATTTTCATAATAATATTAAGCAGTTTGCATGTGTCCCTGAAATTGCTGTCCACCCTGTCATTATGGGGTAAACGCCCCTTTAAGAAACTAAATGATGTACTCAGTGCCATCCCCTCCCCCATTTGGTCTTTCTTCAGTGGAGGTTAAAACATCTGCAACACACACAGAAAGTATCTACACTTATATTTCCTAATTTTCATCATATTGTGTTTGTAGTTGCGTGTTGTCAAGCTTAACATCCACCCTGTCATTGTGAAATATTAATTAATATAAAAACTTTTCAGAAATTCTAAATATACATTTTAAACAGTGCACAGTCAGCTTCAACAGTGAATCACTTTGCTAACTGCTGTACACCATGTGCTCATTAAATACTAACTTTAGCCAAAAAATGTCCACCCTGTCACATGACAGGGTGGACATTTGCAACTCCTGAAAATCAGCAGGAGCTAGGCCCCTCCTTCTTCTATATTGGTTAAGGGTTTCTTGAAGGTTCTGTTGTTTTTCTAATGTTCCCCCGTTCTGGTTCACCCATTAAAGCATTTGTCCACCCTGTCATGCCAAGTTCCACCCTGTCATTTTGTTGTCCACCCTGTCATGTTCAACTTTTATGATGAAAATAAACTAATTATTTTAACAAGTTAACAAAACTTTGTGTGTGATTTCTTAATAAACAAATGAGGGCCAGTTAGTATTGTTTTAAAGTTTGAATAAATATCTTTGTTGTTAGATTTTATTTAGAATAGAATGTGCAACTATCGCATATTTTATTGGGCAATACATATTTAAGCAGTAACTTCATTATTATCAAAATACTTTTACCATTAGGCTAACTAAAATGTTTTGCGTTATGGTTTGCTCGTATATTGTCAGCTTGCAGTTAATTTATAAAAAGTGCTGGAGCTTGACCAATATGCATTTCTAACAGCCTAATGTCTCCTTTATACAACACATATGAAGTTAAATGGAAAATCTCAGATTTTTTTGTGGAAATTGTGAAGTCTCAAAGGCACTTTATGGTGATTTTGACAACAGGATTTCTGATCATAAATATTAAAAATGTTGAATATTTACGATTCGAGATCGGGGCGGCTCCGACGTTCTTCTGAGCAGATTCAGACACTCTCAACACACCTTAGTGATGTATGTCTCGAGACCGGTCTTGGTCTCGAGACCACTTTTACGTGGTCTCGGTCTTGTCACGGCCTTGACGGTCTTTGGTCTTGGTCTTGGTCTCGGACCTCTCGGTCTTGTCTAGGTCTCGCTGTCTCAGACCGACATAGTGGTCGGGGAATTTAGCAATACAATACTACAATATCCACGACGACACAACGTTCGATAATGCAACATTATTATCCGCAACGGAACGGATTGAAGCGCGCGTCCGAGTGAAAGTGCGGCGTGTGCGCGAGCCACACCAGACTTTATCCGCGCCACTGATCGCAGCGGCAACGAGCACTTTGATCACTTGATTTAAAAAACACATATCAGTGACATGATGGGTTTTATCTTCATTAAGGAGATTGTGGGTAACTGCACAACTGACAGATGACTTTGAGCGCACCGCCAATGGTGTGTGTGTGTGTGTGTGTGTGTGTGTGTGTGTGTGTGTGTGAGTAACCATAGCGACAAAACGACCAACTTTCGGATCCTGCACACAGCCTATAATTTCGTTTTTAAATAAAAAATTGAATTATGTATTTAAAAGTTGCAGAATGGATTAGTTTGGAGAGTCCGAAATCGGCAGAGATAGGCAGGCATTTGCTTAGATGAATTTGTGACTTTGATGTGTGTGTGTGTGTGTGTGTGTGTTGTTTGATTACAGTATTGTATTTAAGATGGTGTTAGACTAAATAAATGGTATTTTAAATATCATATGCATATCTCTGTTGTGTTGACTAAACATTAGGCCTAATCCAAGTTTACAATTGTGTATCTTTAATTTGATTTTACGATTTCATCTACACATTAAGTATAATTTCAATTGGTTACATATTTCTCATTCTATAGACAGTTGTTGGAGGAGCAAGATTGTGTTGGAGGTGTTTGATGTTTTGTCAGATGAACCAATCAGTACCAGTCATGTCAGTCCTCAACAGTACACAAAAGTTAAGGGAGTCTCAATCCTCTAATAGTGCAGTAACAGCCGTCATGCAATTGCTACACATAGTTGATCTCACCCAGTCTGCAAAAACATTTTCAGTGAGATCACAGTCACACACATGACATGGTCTGTCTCTGTATTGTTCTGCCTGTGTAGTTGAAGTAATACCATCTAATATGTATTGAATGTAAACTGCGGCTGAACCCTAGAATGCTGCTATTCTTGAATTCATACAAGTTGCTTAGCTTCAACACTGTTTTTTTCCCCCTCCGGTCTCGACTTGGTCTCGGTCTTGGTCTCGACTTGGTCTTGGTCTTGACTTGGTCTGTCTTGGTCTTGGTCTTGGTCTTGTCTTGGTCTCGATACCCTCTGGTCTTGGTAGTGTCTTGGTCTCGGTTTAGGCGGTATTGACCACAAGTCACAGGAAAATCTGATCAAATAATCTGGATTTTACCTAGGATTGTCGGAAGGGGAGAAATCAGTCCAAAATCGCCCCGAATATCTTGTAGTGTGTACCCAGCGTTAGGTGGCAACAACCCTGCTCCAATATTCCTAAAAATGCATTATTTAATTAATTAAACAAGACTTGGCCATTTTGATTTCATGGTGACTTTAAAGAAAATGTGAATAAAATTCTATTCAAAGTTTTTGTTATTTTATAAGATTGAAGGTGGTTATTTCAATAACCTAAGTATTTAAACAGTAGGGCGGCACGATTTTTACATAAGGTAACGTGAAAATAAGCGGGGCAGTCTCAAATCTGCCCCAATGGCTCTCAATTAGAGCGTGCTGCAGTTCCATTTTTCACCATAGATTTACATTGGAAAATTGTGAGGCGCTGTAGATCTAAGCAGGGCTCAGGCACTCTCTGCCCCGCTTCTTATAATAATACTTGCACCTTAAAATTGTAAAAAAAAATTCGCAAAATTCTGAACACATTTGCAATTTATTATTTGATTCAGATTGCCCTTACAGATGAGCTGGTTTTATTCTACTTAATCTCCTCAATCTGGCAACCAAGAGCATGCGCTCTCTCTGCACTGCAGAAAAGCACAGATTCTAACAACAAACATGTATGTTGGAGTTTAGCCATGTTCATTGTGAAATTCTGCTTGAATGAAAGTGTCATACAGCCAGTCTGTGATCATTTACGAGGCAGTGTGTGCGATTTGCTGCTACTAAATCTGCGAGTGAACCTTATCTGTGAGATGAACTGTAATAAAACCAAACATGATTCTTTACCATAGCTATGGTTTGTTATCATGTTTTGTGAATTAATGCAGTACGTGCAGTGCAGTCTGTGCAGTGCAGTCTGTGCTACAATACAAAGTAATACATTTACATAATTTGGAATTAATTAAACTAATATTAGGACACTTTATTATGTTTTTAGCTTTTGAGAGAAACTTCTTGGCGTTTTACCAGTTTTTATAATGTAAAGCATTTGAAAACTATAAACCATGATGGATGTAGCTACAAGAAAAAAAAAAGACAACAAGTATTGTTCTTTGCGGTAAGTCTAATTTGCATTTGTAGAGCGATCTGAATCTGTGGTTTGTCTCATTTGCAACTGAATTTCTTCTCATAAAATATCCATATGTGAAGACAAGCACAAAAAGCACTCACCAAATGCATTACCAGAAGTCGTATTAATGGCGAACAGTGTTCAATTTCCTCAATACAATTGTAATCAATACCATTTTTGTATTGATTTCACGCTTGATAAAGTTGTCGAAGTGTGCAGAACAAGTCCTGAAAAGTGAAGCCAAAGTATTCCAGTCATCGCCTGTTGGCTGGTTGCAGAATAGGTCTTAAACTCCACCCTCTCCATGTGATTGAATGGGACACGAGTCAAACTAAAAAATCCAATTACATTTCAAATAATTTCAAACGGTGTTTTCTCTTATTTTAGATAGTTCTCATCACGCTAAGTTCAAGGGTTCATTTTCCCAATAGGTTTTAGTTAGTTTTTTGATCGTATAAAGACGGGGTGGGTCAGATCTATTAAATCTTTATGATGTCCATCTTTTTTTACAGTCTATGGTCACAGTTGAAATGAGGAAATGAGGAATTCTTGGACTATGGTTAGACATCTATTACATTTTCAATGACAGCCCAGTTTTTGCATTGTTTTGGCCTAGACGTCATGGTGTTTGGACAGCTATAAGATGTCTTTTAAATGCAAAATTGCTTGCTGGGAGAGTTTGTTTTTTGTGATAATCCAAAAGCCTTTGGAAAAATCCTATTGGGTTTTTGTCGAGGGAACCAATGTGTTACGTTGTGGGTTTTGTTTATTGTTCCTTGTTCTTGACTGTCATGTTTCTAGTTGATGTTCTTGTTTTTGAGTTTCCAGTTTCATGCCTTTGTTTTATGTTTGATCACGTTTTGGAATTAAAGTTGCATTTGGATTCTCAACCAGCTTGCCTCCAGCGGATTGATTCGTTACAGAATACTCGACCAACATTGACCCAGCAATTCACCTCTTCCGCCTCCGCCATGATAGCCGTCCAATGGAAGAGAATGTGGAGGAGTTTTGTGGGCTTTGCCATGGGGTGGATTTAGGTGATGGTGTTTTGAAGGATATGTTTCGCCATGGAATGGACGAGTGTATTTATTATCTCATTCCTGCCAATACCCCTCACTGCACACTGGTGCAGTATATGGACGTAGCCCTATTGTTGAGCGGCTCGTCTTTTACTGTGGGCTTTGCAGATGAGAAGCCCCACAAGCCCATAGTATCCCCTCAGCCTGAGCTTCATGTCAGTCCCGCCGAGCCCGAGCTTCTTCACGTCAGTCGTGCTGAGTCCGAGCTTCTTCATATCAGTCCTGCCGAGCCAGAGCTACTTCACGTCAGTCCTGCCGAGCCAGAGTTTCTTCACATCAGTCCTGCCGAGCCAGAGACTGTTCTCGTCATGCCTGCCCAGCCAGAGACTGTTCACGCCAGGTCTGCAATGCCTGTTTCTTCGAACGAGGTGGCCGCTGCACCTGAGACAGTTCTGGATGATACAGCACTTATGATAGTCGCCACAGCTATTTTGTGTGTGTGTGGGCAGCACACACATCGGCTCCAGCCCACGAGCTCTCGCCCAAGTTGGCTGTCACGCCTGAGAGTTCGTCTCTGGCCAAGATGACCGCCTCCACGCCTGAGAATTCATCTCCGGCCAAGATGGCCGCCACCACACCTGAGAGTTTGTCTCCGCCTGCGATGACCGCCCTTCCATAGTCTCGTCCTGTCATGGCCACCTCCACGCCTGTGTCTTCGGACAAAATGACCGCCTCTACGCCTGTGTCTTCGGACAAGATGGCCTACTCTACACCTGTGTCTGCGCCTGTGTCTTCGGACAAGATTGCAGACTCTACGCCTGTGTCTTTGGACAAGATGTCCGACTCCACGCCTGTGTCTTCGGACAAGATGGCCGACTCCTCGCCTGTATCTTCAGATAAGATGGCTGCCTCTACGCCTGTGTCTTCGGACAAGATGGCCGACTCTACATCTGTGTCTACACCTGTGTCTTCGGACAAGATGGCCACCTCTACATCTGTGTCTACACCTGTGTCTTCGGACACGATGGCCGCCTCTACACCTGTGTCTTCGGACAAGATGGCCAACTCCACGCCTGTGTCTTCGGATGAGATGGCCGCCTCTACCTCTGAGGCGTCGGATCCGCCCTGGCCCCCTGAACCACCAGATCCGCCCTGGTCTGCGCCGCCCTGGTCCCCTGAACTGTCGGCTCCTCCCTGGTCCCCTGAACTGTCGGCTCCACGGCTCAGGTCTTGTTCCCCTGCACGAGCCTGGCCCTCCATCCCTCCCCCAAGACCGCCTCCACTCCACCACCCTCCTGAACTATTGTGTTTTTGGTTTTGATGGGCGTCAAGAGCCGCCCATAGAGGGCGCCCTATGTCATGTTGTGGGTTTTGTTTCTTATTCCTTGTTCTTGTCTGTCATGTGATCCCCTGTTCTAGTCATGTGATCCTGCCATGTGTTTTCTTGTCTGTTGTGTCATGTTGTCATTATTTAATTGTTCACAGGTGTCCCTTGTCTTGTCATTAGTCTTTTGTGTATTTAGCCATTGCCAGTGGGCCTACGAAGTGATGTCATACCTGCACCACTCTATTAGGTGAAGTTAGTAAATAAGATGCGATATGTGAAATGGCCTTTAGTACATTAACCCTTTTGATATAAACATATACTGAATATCTTTATATAAACACTGCTTAAAATTATTGCATTCGATCACTGCCGCTTTTTTACAGATCCTCCTCAGATCTCATTCTAATCTGCTTCTAAGGATACTGTGTAGTATGTTAAAACACACATACTGGTTGTTGACCGGTAACTTAGACAACAAGAATGGCAAGTAGCTGTGAGCTAACATGAAGAACCCAGTGAGGGTTTGCACTGCTTAGTTCCAGTAATGTTCGACTGCAAGAATGTGCTGCGTGATGTTGCCATCGCAAATCAAACAGCTCCCTTCCCGTCCTTGTTTAATTAGTTTGTCTTGTCTGAAACCTGCAATAACCTTGTTTCCAGGCAGCATTTCATTATAATCCTGACATATAGTATGTGCACTGCCATATAAAACTAGTGTTCCTGAATGACAAGGTCTCAGTAAGAGATGTGTCATATTTCCTCTTCATTAAAAGACCTTACAATACTTGTCAGGTTTGTAAAACTTTGAAACCTTCAAGAAATCCTTTAAAATGTGTTTTATTGGCTGAGGAGACAAAAGAAGCAATAGTTAGGCATTTCTTATTGCTGAATATCTAGTCAATATTTAACTAATACTAAAGGGAGCATTTCTATACCCCATGTCTATCATCAGAATGCGCCCATGTGAAATGCAGCTTTAGAGTCGAAACATGTGCCCCTGTTTTGTAAACTTTGTTTCCATAAAACCACAGGGGGACTCAGTGCTGGGCTAAGAAACATCTATTGGGAGTCATAAAGAGCTCCATTGTCGTGAAAAAGGCAAATAGTTTGGAAAGGACTCACTGAAGTCAGCGACATAATGTTTGTGGGTATAAGGGCTTGCTTGCAAACACATCCATCTAGACGGTTCGTGCACAACCTGTGCCGTGCCGGACTACAGGTGGACCAGAGAAGCATCAGACTAGGATTATCTCAACTCAGGATCAGTTCCAGATGTGCACAGTTTGCATTTATAAATGGCCTCCAGACTAATGCTCTTTATTAAACCGATTACCTCCACGTGGGATAAATTTGTTTCCGCAATGATTAGCTAGAAACGACCTGTGTTTACAGCAACATGGGTAGTGGTAGTGCAGGCTAATGTTTCTGTTGACAATACACTTTATTTGAGGGACTATTGTTCTGGTTTCATCGAGTTCCAGCACTGAGCTCTGTAGTTACTGCATAGGCCCACATGTGTTTGAATGGGATCCAGAGCACCACATATTCTTACTCTATAAACCAGTTGACACTGCTTGACATGAAATCACATCATTCTTGCTTGCTTTATTCTGAATATTCCTTGGGGTATTGTATGGCGTTCCAAAAGTATTGCATATCACTACCCAATTTTCCAGATTTATTTTAAACAAATGTCAAAAGAGACTAGATTTCGAAAGTCACGTTACAAAAAGATAAATATTAAATCTACATTTACATTTTCCATATCAATCATGGTGGTTCATCTAAATGTTATATATAGCATACATTTAAAAAATAAATATATAGCTAAATATTTAAGAAATATTCACATTTGTGATGCCCTTAATTGAAAACCAGTGAAAATGTAACTGGGGAATTTTTCTCAGAGACTTTCAGGTTATATTATTGACTGTGACTGCAGCTGTGTTTTTAATACTGTGAAGCAAAGAAGAGACAGGCTACCTAAAGATCAAACAATGGCCTTGTCCCAAATGGCACACTTCATATGCACTAACGGTTTTGTGGACTTACAATGGCTGCCACGTGCGTGTGTCCGTTAAGTCCTTGGGTGTCCCATTTGTCATTTTAGGTTTCATAACCTAAAACCGTAGCCAAGGCGACATCTATTGTATATATCTATACCCGTCCGCGCTCTCAGATCACTTGGACGTGGCTGAGTTCAAGAGGTAAAAACGATATAAAAACTGTTCGTTTTCTCACACAAACCGCTCGTTTCGTGTCTTAGGCCATCAATGTGTACTTACGATGGGGAATTGTTTAATTTGGACGACGGGGAATTGTTTTAATTTGGACTCTGTGCATGCTGTTTGAGACAAGTGACCATCGACCTGCATTATATGACTGACAGACAAGAACGGTTTGACCTAAAAATATCAAAATTGAAACTACTGCGGAAAAAAAGATACCTACATCTTGGATGCCCTTGAGGTAAGCTAAAACATACCAAAATTTAATTTCAAAGTGAACTATCCCTTTAAGTGCTATAATCGGGTCCCCGGTGCATCTACCAACCCAGAACTTTGTTTTGGTAAGCCTTTCTCAGCAAGTATGTAAAAACATAAGCCTATCAGATTTCACTCCCCTTCTCACATAGGAAGGGGATCTTATTATAATATAAGCGCCCCTTAATCTGCACTTTTCCACCCATGGCGCCACCATTTGGTTTTCGCAAGCGACAACAGTGTAACCAGTTCTAACATAATGGCGTTTTTTTCTCAAACCCCAAAAGGGGCAAATTTGGCAAGCTATAATAAATGATCTGGGGGGTATTTTGAGGTGAAATTTCAGACACATTCTGGGGACCTTGTGAAAAGGGGCATAATTTGTCACCTTTAATTGAATGTGCCAAAAAAACAAAACTACAAATGTTTATTTACTTTCACCAGCATCATACATTTTCAGCGTTTACTTTCTGAAAAAGAGAAGTTTAAAACATAGGTTTCATTTTGACTTGTGTGCTGAAATAACAGGAGGATGCAAGATGCAAGTAAACTCAGTTTATTATAAAAGGTCAGATGTAGACACAGGCCGGGGACAAACACTCTGGTGGTGATGAAGCAGGGACGAGATGGCGATCCGGTGGTGGTGCGGTGATCTGCGTGCTCGAGTGAAGAAACCAGGAACCGTGGAACATCCAGACGACACGAAGAACAGACGAAATCCAAACGAAGAACTCTTTGCAGACGAGGCACAGGAACAGAACACACACCGAGGAACAACCACAACGATCTGACAACATGAGAGGGAAATTACTGGGCATATAAAGGGAACTGGGATTGATGACAGCTGGAGACACTAATCAACACAACGAGTAACCACGCCCACACAATTACACTCACACAGACACATCAGCATGAGACAGCCGATTCATGAACCGTGACAGTACCCCCCTCCCTAGGAACACCTCCTGGCGTTCCCAGACAACCTTACCTGTCGATTGTAATCATCGATAAGGGAGTGATCCAGAATGTCTCTAGCAGGTACCCAACTTCTCTCCTCCGGACCGTAACCCTCCCAGTCCACCAAGTACTGAAATCCGCGTCCCCTCCGTCTTGAGTCCAGAATGCGATGTACCGAATATGTGGGTTCCCCATCTACGAGTCGCGGCTGGGGGGGAACCGGGGCAGGCGGATTAATGTGAGAATAAAACACGGGCTTGACTTTAGACACATGGAAGACGGGGTGAATTCTCCTGTACGCAGGAGGAAGTTTGAGTCGGACTGTCACCGGACTAATAATTTTGGTGACAGGAAACGGGCCAATGAATTTGGGAGCTAACTTGTTAGACACGGAGCGGAGCGGAATATTCTTGGTAGAAAGCCACACTTTTTGACCCACGACGTAAACGGGAGGCTTTGACCGGTGGCGGTCGGCCTTGGCCTTCATGCGCCCCCCTGCTTGGAGTAGAGTCTCCCGGGCTCTAGTCCAAGTACGGCGGCACCTCTGGACAAATGCGTGAGCGGAGGGGACCGCGACCTCGGATTCCAGACTCGGAAAAATTGGTGGCTGGTAACCTAAACTACACTCAAATGGCGAGAGGCCCGTGGATGACACTGGAAACGAATTGTGGGCGTACTCCACCATAGAAAGCTGTTGGCTCCAGGACGACGGATTCTTGGCAACCAAACATCGCAACATTCTCTCCAGGTCCTGATTGGCTCGTTCAGACTGGCCATTGCTCTGGGGATGATAGCCCGAGGACAGACTGACCGTGGCCCCCAGTAACTTACAAAATTCTCGCCAAAATTTGGATACGAATTGGGAACCTCTGTCAGAGACCACGTCCATCGGGAGGCCATGTAACCGAAAGACGTGATCTATGACTGTGACCGCTGTCTCCTTGTCTGAAGGTAATTTGGGCAAGGGGATGAAATGTGCCGCCTTCGAGAACCGGTCCACTACAGGTAAAACAACCGTCATGCCATTGGAGGGCGGGAGGGCGGTGACAAAATCTAGAGCGATATGGGACCAGGGTCTCGAAGGGACAGGCAGCGGTTACAGTAACCCATCTGGGGGTTGGTTAGATGTCTTACCAGTGGCACAGACTGAACAAGCCAACACAAAATCGTGAATGTCGCGAGCCATTAATGGCCACCAGAATCGTTGCTTAACTAAAAAACTGGTACGAGTCACTCCTGGATGACAAGCCACGTTGGAGCAATGACCCCATCGAATAACGTCGGACCGTAACCTCTCCGGAACAAACAAACGACCCGGTGGGCAACCAGGCGGAGGCGTTACCCCTTCTAGGGCTGTCTTGACCCTCGATTCGACCTCCCATACCAGAGTGGAGATGACAACTTTCTCAGGTAAAATACACTCGGGAGTCACCGGGCGTTTGGATGGATCAAAAATACGATACAAAGAGTCGGGTTTGATGTTTTTGGAACCCGGGTGGTACGAGAGAACAAAATCAAAACGTCCGAAAAAAAGAGCCCACCGAGCCTGCCTGGAGTTGAGTCTTTTAGCAGATCTGATGTATTCAAGATTCTTATGATCGGTCCAAACGATAAAGGGTACCCCCGAACCCTCTAACCAATGACGCCACTCCTCCAACGCTAACTTGACTGCCAACAACTCTCTGTTACCAATGTCATAATTACGTTCGGCAGGCGAAAGTCGATGAGAAAAAAACGCGCAGGGATGCAACTTGTCGTCTGAGGAAGCGCGTTGTGAAAGCACTGCTCCTACTCCCACCTCTGACGCGTCGACCTCCACCACGAACTGACGTGTGGGATCAGGGGTGACAAGAATGGGAGCCGAAACGAAGCGACTCTTGAGGTTGGTGAACACTGCCTCGGCAGTGTTCGACCACCTGAACGTCGTTCGGGGGGAGGTCAAGGCAGTCAGAGGTGCGACTAGTTGGCTGAAATTGCGAATGAAACGCCGGTAAAAATTGGCGAACCCCAGAAACCGCTGTAGGGCCTTACGGGAATCTGGACTTGGCCAATCTACCACAGCCTTAACCTTGTCAGGATCCATGCGCACTCCCTCAGAGGAGATGATGTACCCTAGGAAGGGAACAGACTGTGCATGAAACGCGCATTTCTCCGTCTTGACAAAAAGCCCATTCTCTAATAATCTCTGGAGCACTCGTCTGACGTGTTGAACGTGTTCCTGGAGAGACGAAGAAAAAATCAATATGTCATCCAGGTAAACATATATGAACTGATCTACCATGTCTCTCAACACATCATTAACGAGTGCCTGGAAAACCGCTGGGCTGTTGGAAAGCCTGAAAGGCATAACCAAATATTCAAAGTGCCCCCTAGGGGTATTAAAAGCGGTTTTCCATTCATCCCCCTTCCTGATGCGAACCAAATGATATGCATTACGTAAGTCCAGTTTCGTGAAAATAGATGCTCCCTGCAACCTCTCGAAAGCTGAAGACATCAACGGCAAAGGATAAGAATTCTTTACCGTGATGTTGTTCAGCTCTCGGTAATCAATGCAAGGTCGCAGAGAACCATCCTTCTTCCCAACGAAAAAGAACCCCGCCCCCGCAGGAGAAGAGGAAGGCTGGATGAACCCAGAGGCTAGAGAATCAGAAATATATTTCTCCATGGCCTCCCTCTCGGGAACAGAAAGAGAGTAAAGTTTGCCCTTAGGCGGAGATTTACCTGGCAGTAGATCTATTGCACAGTCATAGGAACGATGCGGAGGGAGTGAAGCAGCACGAGACTTACTGAACACCTCCTTCAGGTCGAGGTACTCCGCGGGCACGTTAGACAAATCTGCTGCCTCACTCTGAAACACAGAACCAGACACAGAGGGACAGGCAGACACTAAACAGGACTCATGACAGTGGTTACTCCATGTGGAAACAGTGTTAGTGCACCAGTCGACCCGGGGGTTGTGTCTGGACAGCCACGGGTGTCCCAAAACCACTGGTGCAAGTGGTGAGTCCATGAGTAAGAATGAAATGAGTTCTGTGTGATTGCCAGAAGTAATGAGGGTGATGCTTTCAGTAGAATGTGTAATCCGGGGAAGTTCTTGACTATTGAGTGCGTTGAAAGTAATCTGGTGCGAGAGAGGAGTGATGGGGATCTGAAGCTTAAGTGCCAGTTTGAAGTCCATGAAATTACCCTCCGCTCCCGAATCCAGTAGTGCGTTGGTGCAGTGCGTCGATGTTCGCCATCTCAGTCTTACCGGGAGGAGGGTCGATGATGGTGATGAGGTCTTCTCGGCGGAGATCCCACCCGATAGTAGCCTCATACTTACTACCGGGCTTGCTCTTTTACCGGGCAGGAGTGGATGAAATGGCCCGCCCGGCCACAGTATAGACAGAGTCCTTGGGATCTCCGCCTTTCCCTCTCCTCCCGGGAAAGCCGAGCTCTCCCCACCTGCATGGGCTCGAGGTCGGATGCGGGGCTGACCGCGCTCGCACCACCGGGCTGGTGGTCCTCTGTGCTGGGCTGTGGACGGCTGGGACGCGCCAATCTGGTCACACGATTTAGTCGAGCGTCGACTCTCAGAGCAAGTTCCACCAGTCCATTCAGTGTCTCAGGTAAGTCCATAACATAAATCTCCCTTTGAACGCGGTCAGCCAGCCCGGAACATATCCCACTGGTGTGGGTAGGCGTGGCTCTGGGCTTTCTGCTGCAGCCGGTGCTGGTGGTGGGGGAACGGGCGGTGTGGGGGGCGCAGTGGGAGTCCGTAAAAGTTGTACCTGTTGGGTGAGCTCGGACACCTGCTTCACGAGTGCTTGCACCGCACGACCTGTGCCCGAGATGCTCTCCTCTTGTTGGTCCATACGTGAGATACTGTGAGCGATGAATTCGTTGAGCTGGGACGTGCTTGCTGCATCCATGGTCTGGTCAGATCGTTCTGTGCTGAAATAACAGGAGGATGCAAGATGCAAGTAAACTCAGTTTATTATAAAAGGTCAGATGTAGACACAGGCCGGGGACAGACACTCTGGTGGTGATGAAGCAGGGACGAGATGGCGATCCGGTGGTGGTGCGGTGATCTGCGTGCTCGAGTGAAGAAACCAGGAACCGTGGAACATCCAGACGACACGAAGAACAGACGAAATCCAAACGAAGAACTCTTTGCAGACGAGGCACAGGAACAGAACACACGCACAGGAACAGAACACACGCACAGGAACAGAACACACACCGAGGAACAACCACAACGATCTGACAACATGAGAGGGAAATTACTGGGCATATAAAGGGAACTGGGATTGATGACAGCTGGAGACACTAATCAACACAACGAGTAACCACGCCCACACAATTACACTCACACAGACACATCAGCATGAGACAGCCGATTCATGAACCGTGACAACTTGTTAGTGTGCATCTTAGGCATCCTCGATATCATATATAAATAGGGGTGAGCGGGGCACAAACTAACGCGGGGTTAGTTGTAACACACTCGTTTTAAATACTTCCACACATGCTAGCATGACGAAACTTAGTGTACTTACTAGTCACTAGCCATATCAACACTATATAGAGAAAAAAATTGCGCCAAATCAGATATCACTGACTATTTAATTAACCATAGCAAAAGTAAATTTTTTATTATTTAGTAATTAATAGTTTTTTGTTTTTTTATTAGACAAATCTGATATTATTTCTAATCTCCAATATGTTATTTAACAGTTAAGATAATTCTTTATTGCTTTGCTAACTAGCAGAAGACACTAGCAGGGTTTAAATCCCAGTTGTGCAGATGGGGCATGTTGTGTAACATTGCGTTACAATGTGCCCCTATTAGAACTATGATATTCTATTCTATACTTTTATGAATTTTATTTTGAAACCATGAGAAGAAGGTGAATAAAGACTGAGAGTCAATGTTCAGAAATTATTCATTATTATTATGTTTTGAACTAGCTGTATAGCTGTGTTTTCCAGTGTGTTTGTTGTCAAACTCATTTCTTTTTTTAAATGCCATTATTTTATATGAAAAACTTAATAAATGTATTTTATTGAGAAAATATTTTAGTTTGTCTTATAATATATATATATATATATATATATATATATATATATATACTTATTTATTTTAGATCAGATAGCATTTTAAGCTGTCATATGGTCATGTTACAATGTGCCCCTCACATTTCACTTCCATTCTTTCAGGGTAAATCAAGAAAAAACTATACACTGTATTTATGAGACAAAGCCACATAATTGTACTAGACGTGTGAAATTAATGTGGGAAAAAATAAATACTCTGAACCCTAAGTAGGGTAAAACAAACTGAGAAAGTCAGAAAGCATTAGGTTGTGCCCCGCTCTCCCATATATATATATATATATATACAGACCCTTTCCAAAAAATGTGAATATCATGGAAAAGTTTATTTATTTCCATAATTCCATTCAAAACGTTAAACTTCCATAGATTATAGATTCACGGCCCACAACTTAAACGATTTCAAGTATTTAGTTGTTTATTTGTACATAATTTGGGCTTCCAGCTCATAAAACCCACGAAAACAGGATTTCAAAAAATTTGAATATTACATGAAATCACACAGTAATTACACAGTAATACCATGGTCATTGAACCAGGTTTTGGTTCTTTTGGCAGTGTGGGCAGGTGCAAATCCTGCTGGAAAATGAAGTCAGCATATCCATAAAGCTTGTCTGCTGAAGGAAGCATGAAGTGCTCTGAAAATGTCCTGGTAGATGGCTGCGTTGAGTGGACAGCACAGTGGACCAACACCAGCCGATGACATGGCTCCCCAAACCAACACAGACTGTGGAAACTTCACACTGGACTTCAAGCATCTTGGATTGTGTGCCTCTCCATTCTTGGATTGTGTGCCTCTCCATGCAAAATTTGCTCTCATCAGAAAAGAGGACTTTGGTCCACTGTGCTTTATTAAATCCAGAGTCAACGCAGCCGTCTACCAGGACATTTTCAGAGCACTTCATGCTTCCTTCATTTTCCAGCAGGATTTGCACCTGCCCACACTGCCAAAAGAACCAAAACCTGGTTCAATGACCATGGTATTTCTGTGTAATTACTGTGTGATTTCATGTAATATTTTAATATTTTGAAATCCTGTTTTCGTTTTATGAGCTAGAAGCCCAAATTATGTACAAATAAACAACTAAATACTTGAAATCGTTTAAGTTGTGGGCCCTGAATCTATAATCTATGGAAGTTTAACGTTTTGAATGGAATTATGGAAATAAATAAACTTTTCCATGATATTCAAATTTTTTGGAAAGGGTCTGTATATATACAGGCCTAGATCAAACAGGCTTCTCAAAAAGCTTTGGCACTTGGTGTCCTGGTTGTTAAACATGGTTGAACATCTTCCTAGTTAACATAATGACCTTCACCTGTGGTTACTCTACTAGGACACTTAGTGGAACAAAATTCATACATCCATTGAATCACCTGTTGAATCACATGTTGTTATATGTTCTCCACTGTAATGCGATCTCATGCATAATACAGCGCAGTGATTGGGTTAAAATAATTTATTCTCATGAATAAATGCAGAGAAGCGCTCAGAACCGGATGACGTAGAATCATGCTCTCCAGCTTCGGCAGCCAATCACAGACACCTGATGCACACTTCTATGTCAGATTCCGTGATTTTGCTTCAACTTTGCTTTTCAATTCGGAAGAACAAAATTGCTCCGAAAATCACAAAAATAACCAATTTCCACTTGTTGATTCAATTTATTAGTGCTTTTAGTGTTTTCAGTGACGTGCAGCCTGTACATATCTGTTCACATCTCAAAAAAAATTGTTGCGGGTTTCATGACCCTTTAAATGCAATGACATTCATAATTTCGTTATATATAAAAAGAAATGTCTAAGTTGCATTTGAACCTAAACACTGATTCAATGATTTCAAAGCAGGGAGATCACCCAAGTATACAGAAGCAGTTACCATAATCAAACTGTCTTTTCTTAAAATGACTGTAAGGCATTCAATGTATTTAACAACATGTAGAGGGCTGAGTAGTCAGTTACACCCCATAATCATTTGGCACTGAATGACATTCGAATGAGATCAAGTAACAATACAGGTGCTAAATGGTTTGGCCAGTCTGAGCGCATCTATTGAGTGCCAGCAGTTTGTGAGATCATCAGGGGAAATAAAGCAAATACAATGAAAAGGCCTAAATAATGGCAGTACCTGTTTTGAGGGGCACATCTGACTTTTATTAAAAGCACTTTGAGAGGAAATAATAACAATATTCATAATCAGGGCAAGATGTTCGCTGCCCTATGTTGCGTCACTCACATTAAAAGCTAAGTGAGACAATCTGCTCTGTGCAAAATTCTTGAGACTGAGGCTATTCGCTGCATTGCTTTGCAATCAAATGAATACTCAACATGATGCCTTATGTTTTTTTTTATTATGTTTGTTATGTTTTTTGTTTTAGTTTTTTTACATAAATGTTAAGGGTCCACATCAACAATGTTCTGTGGCTTTGTTAAAAAGGAACTATTTAATACAAGCAATGAAGCTGTAGTATCCCAGTCTTGGCATGAGCTACTATGACCAAATATTCTCAAGGGAAGCATTATTAGATGCAACATCCTTTTCAGAAAGAGCTCTATTAAATTGAAATACTACTACTAGGACTAAAAGCACATTAATATTGATTTGGGTTGGCTTGATTTTTCCAGTCTACTGGAAATGAATGTGCAGGCTGTGTATTATTTTGAAGTAAGTTTTTGATTTGATAGATTTAGGCAGATGTGCATGTGATTTATTGTTGCATGTATATCATTTATCTGAATTTGAAAAAAGCTAAAGAAAAACAAATTTGTCTCTAACTCACGCTGATATTGAGGGTTAAAAGCCAAAGCCACTCTGCTCTCTGGCCTGTTTAAATAGAGGTACATGCTTTAAATCACTCGACATGTTCAGACTCTTCTGTGTGGGGGATGCTGGTACTCCACAGGGGCTGAGGGCCTTGAGTTTGTCGGTGAGAGACAGAGAGAGAACGCTTATCAGACACATTCCCAGCTTCCCATTGCAGCAGACACTGTCCAATGGTATCAGTATGTTTGTTTTCCTTGAGAAAGTTTGGGAATATAGTGAATCACAGAAGCCTTTAATAGCTGTTTGTTTGTCAGATTTGTTTGAAATCTGACCTCTCCAGAACAGAATCATCATTTGTTTAGCTGTCCTAGATGGGTTGATAGTCATCTTTGGCAATAATGTCATTAGAAGGGCCTGTATAATAATAGTGATTAAGAATACTCACCATAACTGCAGTATATTGTGTTTTCTGATGTGAGTAAAGAAGAAATTGTGCATTATACAACTATTAGTCCTTGGTCGAGAAGCGTTTCAGCAGTGTCCATATTCAGTTCAACAGCACTGGGACTTTTCACTATTTGGATCACTGCTTGACTGTGTTTAGGATTTTTCTTCGGGTTACGTTGGCATGCCAGTAGGGGGCAACAAATGACTTTGTTTATAATTGAGTCAATGATTCAATAGATTTCTTCAAAACCACTGTTTCTTTCAGGAACAAATGCTGTCTTTAATGAGCAAATCATTGAATTACTCTTTTAAATGATTTGTTTATAAACATTGATTCAGTCACTCAGGAACGCCACCATGTAGTCCAAATTTGGTAGCATTCAAAGTAAAAACCAGTTTAAGTATCTTAACATAACTAATGCATCAACATCACATCAACTGCCCCCGCGGTCATGGCGTGAAAATAGTATTACAATTACAATTAAAAAAACAACAACTTTATATTAAAAATCTTTGTTAACTGCTTTTAATGTAGTAGGTAATGGCATTGGTGGTCTCCCTGTGGCTTACATTGTGTACAGTTTAGCATTATGTGATTCATTACAACAAAAACAGAAAACAATGTTTTTACCTCTAAAATATTTTATATTTTCTTGCATTACATAATGAAATTGGACAAGCTCAGTGCAGATTTATTTTCTGCAAATAATTTTTTTTTGAGTCAGAATGTGTGAAAAGTATTTTGGGTGTTTGGAGGACGCGAAGGGTACACTTGATGCCTCCTTCAAAACAGGCTGGAATGAAGGACGGGAAACGAAGGCTGCCTCCAAAGGATCCTTCAAATTGAGATGGCGCATGGCAGCCGAGATATGCAGCCTTAAGAATCACCCTAAAGATCATACTTACGCATTTTTGTATCCGCACCCATGGACAGTCCGATCGACCCGACAGTTCGATGAGTTTTCTCATAAAAAATTTAACATGAATGCCCTCTCAAATCGTATTTACCACTGGAGAGCTTGGGGATAATTATGAAACCCAAGTTACTGAGTTGGGCATGCCATAAACTCTAAAGATGGCAGACGGGATAAAGATTGCTGCTGTGACTGGTATTCTTTATTTGTTTGTTTTTTTGTTTTTTTCACAACAGCTACATCGCCTTGTCTTGTCGTTAAAGAGGTGCATTTTTACATATATGAATAATCATTTTGAAGCGTATTGTATGTTTTATACACAGCAAAAACAGCCTGTATTTGACCAAAATTCCAAAATTGTCAGCAAGATGACTCTAGCCTGGTGATGTTTGTGGTTGTCAATGAGTGGGATGCTAAATATCATTTTGGCTTTAATAAGAGTTTCCCATCAAATAGGCAAGAATAAACCTGTTCTTTCCGACAACAAAGCACTTAAATGTGACAAGCTCGAAATCACTTCAGAAGTGGGAAGTAGGAAATCTCAATAGCTTGTGAAGCAGAACAGTTATTGTAATGGTTGGCTTATCACTGAAAAATGTATCATACTTTGTCTACTCTTTAAACAGCTTTATGGTAAAAATGGAACTCTATGGCAACAGCTTTCTTTTACCTGTATGTGACGGCATTTTTCTTTGGGAGGTTGGGCAGAACTGACCTAATGGCAGTTCCTTTCAGTTTTTCCCCTTCGGTTGTATTTGTGGTAATCCAGTTTAAAATTTTCACTACAAACAACGTTCTCTCCGTATTTACTATTCTTTGCCGTCTTTAGCTACTGCCTACAATGCGGTGGATACTTCACTGGAAAAAGAAAATAACTCACTCCTGCTAAATGTTTACTCTTTCAAATGTTGCACCTGGGAACAATACAAGTCGACACCATTACAAATAAAAGTTTGCTACGAATTTTTTCCTACTAAAGCAAGCCGGTATTTGACTCTTGTGAACCGTATCCATAGCAGACTGGTGGGAGTGGCCTTGGAAGGCAACATGCCCAGTGCATAATGGGTGTTGAAGGTTTCCTATATGTCAAAACGGAAGACAATAGCCTTTTTTCTCTGTTTTCTATAGCCAGGACAGGTACTGTAGCACCGGGAAAAAAAAGAAAAAAAAATATATATATTTTTTTTGTTGTTGTTGTTTTTTGCCTTTCTACTGTATAGGTAGTTTTACTGAAAGCCAATTTTGTCAGCAGTGAAATACATGTTCACGATTATGGCTGCCTGAAAGTGTCATTCCATCTTCCAGTTTGTGCCCCTTGTTGTTCATTTTTGAGCCACAGTTATGTTGATAACTAACCAAATGATACCTCTGGGAATATGATGTTCAGCTGTGTTGATCTGTGCAATAAATTTCCCTTTTGTATTTTGTAGATTCAAGTTTACCACATTAAAAACACCTTTGTTTTTCTGCCATTTAAGAGTAAACCAAGTATGCCTGTGATAAGATGAGATGTAGAGAAGGTTAAGTGTTTTGTCTTGTTTTCAGGAACTTTGTTGGACACACATTGGTGAGCACATACTGTATACAGACATTCACCACAAAGCGAAAGTCTGGGAAATGTCAACAAACGTTAGACCTCTCAATAGTTACTGGAAAGGCCACCACTACAGTGATGTTTCCAAGCATTTTAATTGAAGGTGTCAGTGTCACACTTTCAATGCCTTTCATTTGAAATGCAGGACCTTTGCACAACAAGAGACAACCACTTTTCTGAAAGTCATAAATTCCATTACAAAAGTTGTTCTGGTTGAAGTCCTGACCTAGCAAAAGTCTGTTGTGATGCTTGTTAAGATTTTGTTGAAGCTTACGGTTTATTTTATTCATATCGAAGAGTGTTATGAGATGAAATAATGGAGAATAATGTGCAGATGTGTGTTTCAACAGAATTATGGGAAATCAGGAGGTCATGACAGCAAACAGCACCCCTCTCTCACATTTAATAGCTTGAATACTCTGGCAACATAAGATCAAATGACATTGCATGTGAAACAAGAATTTGATTTGTTTGCTTGGTTAACTGCAATAAGGATCAACTTAAAAATGTTTCAGCCAAAGCTGGTAGGATCATTTTCACATATGGGTCAAACAAACAATGGGTTGCCATGATATCTTGACATCTTTGCTTGAAGCCAAGTGTTCATGATGACATTTAACATCATTTGGCTGCATTATTCATTTTCACACCCAGTCATTGTGTCATGAATGAGCACAATGAAACATTTGCTGAGGAAACTGGAAAACAAAAAAGGTCAGTAATATATATAAAATCAATTATTTTCTAACCACATTTTCACATAATTTAAAGATGTTTCATTTTCTCCCTGTACTGGCCTAAATGAACTTAAATTACCTTTAAAACACCATGGAAATTGATACTTGTGATTTCTTGTACCAAAGTAATCTGTTTTACTGGATTGAACCACATTACTTAATAGCTGGTGTTCAGGACAGAAAGTAACAGTGATTGTTCTCTTGGTCAAAATATGTGTCAGTGTCCCTGTAAAATATCTTAATAAGTGTGTTTTATGTGTCTGGACAAGCCCCTCTCCACACAGCCAGACTGCCCTCATCATTAGACTTTGTTTGAGCTGGATTGAGTTGACTGGAGCTGCTTTCTCTGGTTCATTTACACTCCTCATGAAGCGTCACAAATCAGAGAAGACACATTCAATTCACATTTATTTGAATAGCGCTTTTCACAATACACATCATTTCAAAAGCAGCTTTACAGAAAGTGTCCATATTACAATTTAGAGTGTTCTGTTATCAGAGGTAACTGCCTAAGTTAAGTATTTCAGAAATGTACATATACAAAGTCACAGTTAGCTAAAAATGTATTAATTTAAACAATGTAATAATTTAATGCAGAAACAATGAGCTCATTGAAGTAATGAATACTTGTTTGTTAACAAATGATTATGACATTTAGAAAATATAGCATTGGTGCATGTTGATTCAGTGTTTGCGTCATCTGAAATCTTCGCTGGAGTTGGCACCTTTCTTCATAGGTGTCGGGCATCTGAAGTCTTCATAATAGGCTGGATCCAAACTGGAGCTGACATACTCTCTAGTTACCTCAGGATGGGCATCCCAAGATAAAACAGAGACGCAAATAGAAAATGATTAGCATAGCTGCTGTTCATAACATCAAGCAAGAATAATCATGTGCATTTGATCTGATATAACAGTATAAGGGTAGGAGATGCATTATATGAATGCTAGGCTAAAGAGATGCGTCTTTAATCTTGATTCAAACTTGGAGACTGAGTCTGAGCCCCGAACATTATCAGGAAGACTATTCCAGAGTTTTGGAGCCAAATGTGAAAACACTCTCCCTCCTTTAGTGGATTTAGATATCCTAGGTACTATCAAAAGACCAGAGTTTTGTGAACTTAAAGAGCATGATGGATTGTAAGGCGATAGAAGATTAGTTAAATAATCCAGCGACAGGACCAGCGACAAGCATACTAGAGGCACAGCTAGAACGCGCAAGTGTTTTTGCCAGAATACTCTGTTCACCCTGTTATTTCATTGTTGTTTTTAGTCAAGGTAAGCCTATCTTCGATTCTATTGTTACTTTGTATTTTTAACTTCACATAATCCTGTATTTTAGAGAGACGCGTTGGCACAATTAACAACAGCCGCGAGTGAAAATTAAAATTATTGTTACATTTGCACTTAAGCCTTTGCTCCTAGCAGGTTGGAATTGCCACATTTTCGCGTTATTTACACTTAATTGCCCGACCGAAACAGCATCTGCAAGAATAGCTTTAAATAGAGACATTTCAGATCATTCCAGCAGGACCAGCGACAAGCATACTAGAGGCACAGCTAGAACGCGCAAGTGTTTTTGCCAGAATACTCTGTTCACCCTGTTATTTCATTGTTGTTTTTAGTCAAGGTAAGCCTATCTTCGATTCTATTGTTACTTTGTATTTTTAACTTCACATAATCCTGTATTTTAGAGAGACGCGTTGGCACAATTAACAACAGCCGCGAGTGAAAATTAAAATTATTGTTACATTTGCACTTAAGCCTTTGCTCCTAGCAGGTTGGAATTGCCACATTTTCGCGTTATTTACACTTAATTGCCCGACCGAAACAGCATCTGCAAGAATAGCTTTAAATAGAGACATTTCAGATCATTCCAGCAGGACCAGCGACAAGCATACTAGAGGCACAGCTAGAACGCGCAAGTGTTTTTGCCAGAATACTCTGTTCACCCTGTTATTTCATTGTTGTTTTTAGTCAAGGTAAGCCTATCTTCGATTCTATTGTTACTTTGTATTTTTAACTTCACATAATCCTGTATTTTAGAGAGACGCGTTGGCACAATTAACAACAGCCGCGAGTGAAAATTAAAATTATTGTTACATTTGCACTTAAGCCTTTGCTCCTAGCAGGTTGGAATTGCCACATTTTCGCGTTATTTACACTTAATTGCCCGACCGACCGAAACAGCATCTGCAAGAATAGCTTTAAATAGAGACATTTCAGATCATTCCAGCAGGACCAGCGACAAGCATACTAGAGGCACAGCTAGAACGCGCAAGTGTTTTTGCCAGAATACTCTGTTCACCCTGTTATTTCATTGTTGTTTTTAGTCAAGGTAAGCCTATCTTCGATTCTATTGTTACTTTGTATTTTTAACTTCACATAATCCTGTATTTTAGAGAGACGCGTTGGCACAATTAACAACAGCCGCGAGTGAAAATTAAAATTATTGTTACATTTGCACTTAAGCCTTTGCTCCTAGCAGGTTGGAATTGCCACATTTTCGCGTTATTTACACTTAATTGCCCGACCGACCGAAACAGCATCTGCAAGAATAGCTTTAAATAGAGACATTTCAGATCATTCCAGCAGGACCAGCGACAAGCATACTAGAGGCACAGCTAGAACGCGCAAGTGTTTTTGCCAGAATACTCTGTTCACCCTGTTATTTCATTGTTGTTTTTAGTCAAGGTAAGCCTATCTTCGATTCTATTGTTACTTTGTATTTTTAACTTCACATAATCCTGTATTTTAGAGAGACGCGTTGGCACAATTAACAACAGCCGCGAGTGAAAATTAAAATTATTGTTACATTTGCACTTAAGCCTTTGCTCCTAGCAGGTTGGAATTGCCACATTTTCGCGTTATTTACACTTAATTGCCCGACCGAAACAGCTGTACTCACTCAAGCGGTGAAAGCATTATCCGTATATCTGTGTAATTTGCGCGCTGTCGCGGAAGCGTTCAGCTCTCGTGTTCAGGCTCCTCGTGTGAAGACCGACTCGGGAAAAGACCAGCGACTCTACCTGCGCGACTCCACCGAGCAAGGACACCAGAAAGGCACTTACGTATCTCCTCTTCCCTTTCTCTTCCCTCTACTTACCTTATTGTTCACCTTAATCAACATGTGCTTTCAATACATTCCTGTTATCTCTCGGCACCGTCCTTTCATCACGCGCAATAGGCAGCGCAATACTGCCAATCTGCGTCCCATCCCCACATCCTCACATACTCCTCTCTCTCTTTCCGTGGGTCTATGGAATTGTCAGTCAGCAGTCAATAAAGCTGACTTCATTCCAGCCTTTGCATCTCATTCTACTCTTAGTATCTTGGGGCTGACTGAGACCTGGATTCGTCCAGAAGACTCAGCAACCCCTGCTGCTCTCTCTAGCAATTTCTCCTTCTCCCACTCCCCTCGCCAGTCTGGGAGAGGTGGGGGTACAGGGCTTCTCGTTTCTAACAATTGCAAATACTCCACGCTCTCTTCTCTATGCAACAACAACTCATTTGAATATCATGCTATTACACTTACAACCCCCATTAAAATCCATATTGTAGTCATTTATCGCCCCCCAGGTCAGCTGGGTAACTTTGTAGATGAGCTGGATGTGCTGCTGTCCACTTTCCCTGAGGACGGCACCCCACTTCTAGTCTTCGGTGACTTCAACATTCATCTCGAAAAGCCACATGCAACAGACTTCACCTCTCTCCTAGCCTCTTTCGATCTCAAACGACTCATCACCACAGCTACTCACAAATCAGGCAACCAACTGGACCTGGTTTACACACGCAACTGCACCACAGAAAACATCCTGGTGACACCTCTCCACGTTTCAGATCATTTCCTCATTACTTTCAGTCTACAACTCTCTACCCCTGCACCCCCACCCCCACCACCAGTCACTTTCAGACGAAACCTGCGCTCACTTTCCCCCTCCCATCTCTCCTCTGCCGTGTCATCCTCTCTTCCCCCACCCTCACAATTCTCATCTCTGGATGTGAATACCGCAACGGACACCTTATGCTCCACTCTAATCTCTTCTCTAGACATTATCTGCCCTCTCTCCTCCAGGCCAGCACGCACTACTCCCTCTAACCCCTGGTTATCTGAGGTTCTTCGGGAACACCGGACCAAACTCAGGGCAGCGGAGAGGAAATGGCACAAATCAAAAGACGCATCTGACCTGAGTATGTATCAATCTCTCCTCTCCTCCTTTTCTGTTGATGTTCATGCTGCAAAATCTTCATACTTCCACAACAAGATCAACAGCTCCTCCAACACACGATTACTCTTCAAGACATTCAACTCTCTCCTCTGTCCACCTCCACCACCTCCCGCCTCCTCCTTAACTGCTGACGATTTTGCGACCTTCTTCACCAACAAAACAACAGCTATCAGCAGTCAGTTCTCAGCTCCACACACACAGGAACCCAGACCGACCCCTTCCACAGCCAATACCCCTCTGTCCTCCTTTTCTTCGCTAACCGAGGAAGAAGTATCTACACTTCTCCTCTCCAGTCACCCTACCACCTGCACGCTTGACCCCATCCCCTCACACCTTCTACAAGCCATCTCTCCCACACTTCTACCATCACTCACACACATCATCAACTCATCCCTCCACACTGGCACCTTCCCTACAGCATTCAAGCAGGCTCGGGTTACTCCACTGCTCAAAAAACCAACGCTAAACACATCATTGGTAGAGAATTACAGACCTATCTCTCTCCTACCATTCATTGCGAAGACACTTGAAAGAGCTGTCTTCAACCAACTAACATCCTTCTTGTCTCTAAACAACCAGCTGGATGTCAACCAATCTGGCTTCAAGAAAGGACATTCAACTGAGACTGCATTACTGTCAGTCACAGAAGCCCTACGGATCGCAAAAGCTGCTTCCAAATCTTCAGTCCTCATTCTCCTGGATCTGTCTGCTGCCTTCGACACGGTGAATCATCAGATCCTTCTGTCCACCCTCTCATCACTGGGCATCACAGGAACTTCACTCCACTGGTTTGAGTCCTATCTCACAGGTAGGTCCTTCAAGGTCGCATGGAGAGGCGAGGTATCCAGAGCACATCAGCTGACCACAGGGGTTCCCCAGGGTTCAGTTCTTGGTCCCCTCCTCTTCTCCATCTACACCACATCACTGGGACACATCATACAGGCACACGGTTTTTCCTACCACTGCTATGCTGATGACACACAGCTCTTCCTCTCCTTTCAACCAGATGATCCCACAGTAGCTGCACGGGTCTCAAGCTGTCTGGCGGACATCTCCACATGGATGAAGGAACACCACCTGCAGCTCAACCTGGCAAAGACTGAGCTTCTCGTCCTCCCTGCCAATCCGTCTCTACAGCACGACTTCACCATCCAGCTAGAGTCATCATTAATCACCCCATCAAGATCGGTCAGAAATCTTGGAGTAACGTTTGATGACCAGCTGACCTTCACAGATCACATTTCAAAGACAGCTCGATCATGCAGGTTTGCACTGCACAACATCAGGAAGATCAGGCCTTTCCTAACTGAGCATGCAACACAACTTATCGTCCAGGCCCTGGTCATCTCTAGGCTTGACTACTGCAATGCCCTTCTGGCTGGACTCCCAGCATGTGCGACCAAACCCCTACAGATGATCCAGAATGCTGCAGCTCGTCTTGTCTTCAACGAGCCCAAGAGGGCCCACGTCACTCCTCTGTTCATCTCTCTGCACTGGCTACCTCTAGCTGCTCGCATCAAGTTCAAGGCTCTGACGCTTGCTTACAGAACTATCACAGGCTCAGCTCCCTCCTACTTTCACTCACTCCTACGAGTCTACATCCCTACCAGACACCTACGATCGGTCAACGAGCGACGTCTCGTGGTTCCATCACAGAAAGCCACAAAATCACTTTCCAGAACATTCTCATTTACAGTTCCATGCTGGTGGAACGCTCTCCCCACCCTCATCCGGAATGCAGAATCCCTGACAACATTCAAAAAACAGCTGAAAACCAATCTCTTCCGTGAGCACTTAACCTTATAAAAAAAAAAAACAAAAAAAAAAAAATCCTTTCCCTTTGAAACATCACTTATCAGGCTTATGCTACTCTGAATAATACCAGAACTTCGTATTTTGAGCACTTCCTGCGTTGTTGTTGCTTTTGCCTCTTTATGATGACTCGCTGAACTTAGTCCTAATTTGTAAGTCGCTTTGGATAAGGGCGTCTGCTAAATGACTAAATGTAAAAATGTAAATGTAAATACACAGGAGCTAAACCGTTTAGGGCCTTAAAGGTCAGTAGCAATACTTTGTAATTGATACAGAACTTAATAGATAACCATTGTAGAGATAATAAAATTGGTGTTATATGATAATATTTTCTTGACCTAGTAAGAACTCTAGCAGCTGCATTTTGGACTAATTGTGGCTTTTTTATTGAGCATGCAGGACAACCAGCTAGTAATGCATTACAGTAATCTAGTCTAGAGGTCATGAAAACATGAACTAGCTTTTCTGCATCAGAAACAGATAGCATATTCCAGAGCTTAGCGATGTTTCTGAGGTGGAAAAAGGCTGTTTTTGTAACATTTGAAATAAGTTAAGATACGTTTTTGAAACATTTGAAATAAGATAAGTTGCTGTCTAATATAACGCCCAGGTCTTTAACTGTAGAGGATGGAGTTACAGTACATCCTTCCAAATGCAAATTGTATTCTCAGAGATTCTGTGTACAGGTTTTTGGTCCAATAAGTAATACCTCAGTCTTAGCTGAATTTAATAGAAGAAAATTACAGGTCATCCACTATATTATATCTTTAACACATTCTGTTAAATTAGACAATTTATAGAATTCATCTGGTCGTGATGAAATATATAACTGAGTATCATCGGCATAACAGTGGAAATGAATTCCATGTTTTCTTATAATATTACCAAGTGGCAGCATATATATTGAAAATAGCAGAGGGCCTAACACAGATCCTTGCGGCACTCCATAATTTACTGACATTATCTTAGATTTTTCCTAATTTAAGTACACTTAAGTACACACTCATTTAAGTTTCCTCTGTTTTTACATTTAGATTACCTCTGGGTTATCTAAATCTCTCTCAAAGTTACTTAAAATATTTAATAACTAATTATTTAATACAACTGTTGAAAATGTAACCTTCAACATATCTTTGAATTAAAGTTAGTTCATCCAAAAATTATCCCATAAGTTTCTCACCCTCAAGCCATCTAGGTGTGTATGACTTTCTTCTTTGAGACAAACACAATCGGAGTTATATCAAAAAATATCCTGGCTCTTCCAAGCTTTATAATGGGAGTGAATGGTAAATTATATTTTAAAGCCAAAAAAAGCGCATCCATACAGCATAAAAGTATTCCATTTGGCTCCAGGAGGTTAATAAGGGCCTTCTGAAGTGAAGCGATGTGGTTTTGTAATAAAAAATATTCATATTTATAACTTTATTAATTATAATCACTGATTTCCGGTAACGAGCCTACGGAAGTTGAGTTCCGGCGGAAGAGTGACCTCTGACCTTCGCTTCAGAAGACCTTTATTAACCCCCTGGAGCCGTATGGATTACTTTTATGATGGATGGATGCGCTTTTTTGGGCTTCGAAATCTCAGTAACTATACACTCCCATTATAAAACTGTTTAGAGCCAGGATACTTTTAATATAACTCTGATTGTGTTTGACTGAAGAAAGTCATATACCCCTAGGATGGCTTGAGAGTGAGTCAATTATGGAATAATTTAAATTTTTTGGGTGAACTAACCCTTTAATATACATTTTTAATTTATGTCTAAATTCACTTGTAGCACATACTTATTCCATATAATGTTCAACCCAATTTCCAGAAGTTGGGACATTTTGTAAAATGCAATCAAATCAAGAATCTGTGATATGTTAATTATCTTTAACCTTTATTTAACTGACAAACGTACAAAGAAAAGATTTCCAATGTTTTCACTGACCAACTTAATTGTATTTTGTAAATATAAAAAAATTTTGATTTTGATGGCTCCAACACACTCCAAACAAGTTGGGACAGAGGTATGTTTATCACTGTCACATCATTTTTCCTTTTAATTACACTTTTTAATACTTTAGGATACAGTTTTTCAAGTGAAATTTTTGCCCAATCTCGTCTGATACAAGACAGCTGCTCAACAGTCCATGGTCGTCGTTGTCTGATTCTCATGATGGGCCATACATTTTCAATAAGAGACAGATCTGAACTGCTGGCAGGACAGTCAAGCACATCCTTTCTACTGTAGAGTATCTAAGAAACCCCTCTGTAGTAGCACGTGCAGAATGAAGCCTGGCATTGTATTGCTTCCCAGGAAAGATGTCATCTTGATTGCAGTCTATGTCTCAATATATGGCTCCACGTCAATGGTACTTTTACACATATGCAAGTCAACCATGATGTTCTCAGAACTAACAAATCACAAATTCTTGATTTTATTGCATTTCACAAAATGTCCCAAAATGTAAACTTTAGTAAAACTTAAGAAAAACTTTATGTAACTGTGAATTTGTAAGTTACAAATGAGATTGCTTCAGTCTCACTGCATGACTAATTCAGATGTTATGGACGCATATAGCTTGAATAATTCAAAGTGCATGCTCAGACTGCTTGAGACAACAGCAAACACATCTGACTTTGTGTTAAAGTTGCAAACAATACTTGAATGAATGAAAAAATGAATGTGACAGAATCACTTAGGAGTTTTAGCTCAGCATAACATGCAGGATAAGAGAGGGAGAGGCACCTGTTCTGATTGGATACGCTGCTGTTTTTAGCTTGTGCTATCTGAGTTCAACCAAATGTCTTATGCCACATTAAGTGGGAAATTCGTCCCTTTATCACGTAACATACACAACTAAAGATCCACTGTAACAGGAACTGAATGGACTATATACACTTTAAACATGATGTTGACTCCTGGTGTGAGGCTTTCTGATTCTCAGACATTTTGTCAGAAAATGTATAAAAGTCCACTTTATTATGTATGACTGAGCCTTAAAATACTATGATGTTCATGAGAGATAAAGCTGAATGAATGACCCAGTTAGTTAGTGATATATCATGTGGTTTTTATAGCAGATTTAAAAAAAACTATTTTATAAAATCTATATTTTAAACCTTTTATGGATGGACGGGGACAGGGTTTGATCTGAGTAATATAATAATAATAATAATTTGTTACATTTATTTAGCGTCCTCAACCACCACCAATATTAAAATGTACAATTTAAACAAAAACTCTTTAAGAGTTGTTTTTGTCAAAAAAAAAAAATTATATTGCAGATTTGTCTATTTGTAAACTTTCAAAAATTACTTCAGCATTAGCGACATTGAATTAAGGTCCTGAGAATAATGAGCAATGTAACTTAGTGCACAGCACACCAGAGGTCCAAGTGTCATCAAAATATGTGAACACACGTAGCAACATTTCACTTTCACACTCATTCCCTGATGTGCCTGGAATGCAACTATTCAAAGACAGGTACCCGGGAGACAGCGTGAGCAATGTTTTAAAGAGTTGAGTTTCATGTTTTGAAAATATTTAATGCATACAGAGTGCATTCTTCAATCCGGCCCCTGACAGCGCTGGATGTTTGGCCTTGTTGTAGAGCAGACACCCCCTGTTGTTTCGTTCCTCTTCCTCTCAGAGCAATCTACAGTATGGGGTAACACATTTGGCAAAATTCCTGTTTCCTTTTAAAAGAGGCCATGGCAGTGAACACATATGCATGTAAAAACAAACTCTCAGGGACAGGTTAATATGACCCACAGTCCTCATAGGGATTAGAAGAGGCACTGTGCCCTCAAGTCTGGAAGTCAAGTAGTCCACAGTCCAGCATTCAATTATGGCTCATACGGGCAGGCATTTGATTTTTAGTAACTAAACCCAAGATACAGACACCTAGTAAGCGTAAGAGATGTTTTTAAAGCAGCTGAACGAGACTCTATAAAATTCAATCATAATAGACGTGTAAAACATATGGTGATTTTTATACAAAGCAAACAAAATTGTTTCCCTTCAGCATTTGTATCTGTCAACTATGTGCAAATCAGTAACTGAATAGGCCCCAACCAGGAGTAAAGAGAAATATAAGTCCACTTGAGTCCAAATAAAATAAAGAATGTGACATCGTAAAAGTAATGATTTTCGGAACAAAATAATAACACAACCCAAGTCCATTACTTCAAATTGTGCTGCAGACATTCCACTAAACTTCCTTTCACCTCCGAAGAGCAGACACAGCCTCCTTTCCCCAGGAGGACACATTAAAAATCCCTCCAAGTCGTTAGGGGTTTGTTGAAATCCAAAATATTCCATTTATTAAAGCTTTTAAAAGAGATGGAAATGTGAAGTGTAGAATAATGTTATAAATGGGGCTTGTGACTTAATTAAGTGTAGTGAGGCTTGCCTCTGGGCAGTGAATGACTTAATGGCCCTGCATGAGAGTGTGACTGACTGCCTACATTTCTTCCCACTGCTAACTGAATTAGTCAGCAATTAGTATTAGTGGATTAGGCAATCTCACATGAAGACGGTCCAAGCTAACAAGGAACATTCCCAGAATGTTCTTTCAAAGTTATGTTCTATATAGATAGATTATGTTCACACTTTAGATTAGGGTCCAGTTCTCAGTATTAACTACTATGGCTTTTGCCTCAAACTCCTAATGAATGCTTATCAATAGTTAGTAAGGTAGTGTTAAGTTTAGGAATTGGGTTGGAGTAATATGCATGCTAATAAGCAACTATAGTTAATAGTGAGCTAAACTGAACTATTAGCTAAATAGCTAAACTGAAGTGTTACCATCTTTGAACATAAAATTGTTAGTTGGGGTGTTATTTTGCTTGTTTTTGCTCCTTCAATGCAAAATGCTGCTTGATTTCATTGAGTTCATTGTACAGCTACATTTTGGAGCAGTAATGCAACAATACGTATATGTAGCCTTATTCCATGTTTCTAATGATACTTTAGAGAATAAACCCATCCAAAAGCAAGGATTCAGAGTTACGGTTTCCCAGTATAATGAGGAGACCGGTCCAAGCAGGGATTGTCCTGGAATTCCTGTGGTCTGAGCAGCAGATAGGCTAGAGTAAAGAGACGAGCAGATCTCTGTTTAAACATCCTCCAAATGGTATGCTCTGATGTCCCACGGTCGAAGAGAAACACTTTATGTTGACACTGCGTGTGCGGTATGCTTTTACGTCAAGAGATTCTCTGGTTCTTTTTTTTTTGCCTCTTCTGCAAATCTTTGTTTATTTGAATGGTGTATTATTGCTTCCCATTGTCTGGTCCTGTCTACATTCTGTCCATGCTAGAAAAGAGACAGTGGGCAGACGGAGTGTTGTGAGGTCAAAAAAAAAAAAAAAAGAACTGATGTAATTTACTCAATTGTGGTATTTACTATCTCATGTCCAAAGTAATCAAGTTGCATATCTGTAAATGGAATTGCAGACCCATCTGATACAGATCTGTTAATTGGATATCGGTATGAACACCACTGAAACGCATTTAATAAAAAAAAATTTTAAACTGACCTTCGGCTCTTTCATATGTGGAAATAAATAAGATCAACTGATTTTTTTTTTCTAACTTCAGTATGTATAGCACAAATGCGTTATTTTTTTATTTATTTTTTACTGCTGCATTTGCCATCACCTATTCAGAGAAGTGTCTGATATGGGCCACATTTAAAAGGTCATGTGAACATCCTCACCACATCCATCACTGCACAAAAAATGGATTTGAGCAGAAAATTAGATTTAGGCCACATTCAGCTGCCCTCAAAAGCAGGTTTCTCATCAATGATCATGGAATTGGACATTATGGAAAATGCCAAGGAATCATTTCTGTTAGGAAAAACACAAACTAATAAGTCAAATTTTGTGTGACTCAATAATAACCTCTTGCATATAAAAGCAATATCACACTTCCAATAGTGCTAGTCTCTGCCTCAGGCCTAGTGGAATCACAGTCGTGCTAATTCTGTCAGGGTTCTGTCACTTCTGTCTTGTCTATTTCTTGGTTTTGTGACAGAGCCCTGACACTCCTGTTTTGTCTTGCCTGTGTGCCTTGTTTTATGTGCCCTCATGTCATTTTTTTGTCTTGTACTGTGTAGCACACAGCTTGTGTTTTACACTAGGTGTGCTTTCATGTTGTCATGTTTTGTGTGAACACGTCGCTTCATGTCTTGTTTTGTGTTAGCTCATGGCTTGTGATTTGTTTTACTGGCCATGTACTTGTGTTTTTGTCACGTTTGGTGTGAGCACATGGCTTGTCATGTGTTTCCTTGTGCCATATGCTCTCCTGTCAATTTGTCTTGCCATCTTGTTACCTGATTATTGATTCATTTGCCCCACCTGTCCTCCCTCGTTACCTGCTTTGTTTGCTCTCCCTATCCCTATAGTCTAGTCTAGTCAAGTCAAGGTCAAGGTCAAGTCAAGTCAAGTCAAGTCAAGTCAAGTCAAGTCAAGTCAAGTCAAGTCAAGTCAAGTCAAGTCAAGTCAACACCCTCGGGGTAGTTTTTGTTGTCTGTTTAGTTTATTATCATTAAAAGCCCATCAACTCTGCACCTGAGTCCCCGCTACTTTCATCACACCCTTACCTGACAGATTCAGTACTACAGCATGATTGTTTGTGTGATATTGCTAAAGAAAATCAGATTAAGCATGGCACAGATATATATTTTTTTACCTATATATATATATATATATATTCACATAGTCTGCTACGTAATGAAACAATACAGCTGGGGGGCACCTAGTGTAATAAAGAATTTTTAGTGTCCTTAGAGTCTTTATGCTGTAAAAAAGGGGGGAAAACAGGATATGAACAGGTCAAGTGGAAAACCCTCATCCCCGAAGTGATTTAACATAACCCAGCGCAAACACGGGAAGCACAATCATGAATATTTAATGACTGCACTATTCCAAAAAGTTTTTTCCCCCATTAATCACAGTGAATTTTTCTTCAGTGCTACCTGGAGTCTTTCAGCTGATTGAATTTTCCACTATTAATCCAAACTAAGTGAGAGATGTGTGATTTCATTATCTGAAGTCTGCACAGTTTGTTTATTAATAACACAATCTGGATTGATCCTCGATAAGAAATTCCACTGTGGATACACCCAGGCAAATAACAAGATGATTTGCTACAGAGACTGTGTTGTGTACACGAGATAAATGAGACATGACTCCTTATATTTCCCCCCTTTGGCAAGACATTTCTCCGCCTGTGAGCACATTTGGACCGCTGCGTCAAAATTACAACCATGACTATCTTAATTGTGTCCGTGGGGAATCACAGGAATTAAACTATGGCTCAAGATATGGCATTGCATAATGCTTCGCCACACAGCCATTTGCTGCAGCACACCGAGGGAGCATATTGGCGCCCAGGCAGAATCAGTCCTCCCCGCGATGTAACATTCTGTCCTGCTGTGTAGCATGCAGGTGAGGGAAATCTGGCTTATGTAAGGCATAATGTACTGTTTATTATACAAAACAATTACCAAATAAATAAATATGTGGGCATGAAACAGCCTAATGAGTTGAAATGACTTTTTACTTTTACCTGTGTTTTATCTAAAAAAAAAAAAATAGCCCATAACAATGTAATGTAAAACAATCGGCCAAGTAACAAGACAAAGTCTTCTAAGGTCATTATCACAACAATTGTTAACTGAGATGGTGTCAGTTGTGCTTTTATGAAACAAAGTCCCTTTAAGGCAAATCATTTCACTCGGCCATCTTTGAAACGCCTCTCAGGCAGCTAATTTTTGAATGGGGAAACATCAAATTCTCCAAAGCTGTTCACAAAGCTTAATAAAGCTTAAATTTCATATTTGAAATCACCAATGAAATCTAACAACAACTGTCTCATAAATTTTCTTTCTAAAAGCTCAAATCATGAAAAAAAAAAATTTCTGACAGTGCAGTCCTAAGGTTAATTCACACTGCACCGACAGACTAAAGCCAACAGTCACCAGATTACAGCACATCACATCTCAGACATTCTAATTTCGATTCAGCATATTCAGTCAGCAAAAACAAGCTCCGACAGGCACCGACAGATGCCAACAGACCCGACAAAACACTACAAAGTGTCTGTTGCCATCTGTCGGTATGAATTGGACTCTAAGCGCACGTCTCAGAACACTGACTGTTTCTATAACAACCGGAGCTACAGCAGCAGTGACATGATAACTTTGCCAATCGGCTCTTTTATTTAAAAGGCAAGACTTATTTTGGCCGTATTGCGTATTGCTCTTACTCCCATTGATAGTAAAATGAGTGCACCATCATTGTATATCTAAAGTATTTGTATGAAATAAGAGGAAGCTAATCTGCGGTATGATATGAGAGACGTGTCACGGTCAGTGCCTGTAATGAAGCGCATGACGAAGGAGATACTCAAATCTTTTAATCCAAGAATCAAAACATTAAACTGGAGAATAAACACGGAGGAAACGTAACCACGAACACCCTGACATCAAACAGGCAGGGAACGGAGGAGAACTGAACTAATAAACAAACTAGAAAGCTAACTTAGAAACACAGACATGAACAGAACAGGAAAAACAGAGCAAAAACAAACTCAAAACGTGACATTACATCCCCCTCCCCGAAGGTGCGTCCTAGCGCCATATAAGTCCACAGGGGTGGGAGGGTGGGCGCCCTGGAGGCTGATGAGGGGTGGCTTAGGCAGTAGAGGAAGCCTCCAGGGAGGTGCCGGTAACTCAGGGAACCAGGGAGGTGCCGACAGTTCGGGGATCCTGGGAGGGCCCAGCTTCACTGGGAGCCAGGGAGCAGGAACGGACTCAGGGATTTCAGACTCTGGAACAGATTTGGGGATTTCAGTCTCTGGAACGGACTCTGGGGTTTCAGACTCTGGGTTTTCAGACTTTGGAACGGACTCTGGGATTTTAGACTCTGGAACGGACTCGGGAATTTCAGTCTCTGGAACAGACTCTGGAATTTCACTCACTGCAGTTCGGGGATCCAGGGAGGGCCCAGCTTCACTGGGAGCCAGGGAGCAGGAACGGACTCTGGAATTTCAGACTCTGGAACAGACTCTGGGATTTCAGTCTCTGGAACGGACTATGGGGTTTCAGACTCTGGAACAGACTCTGGAACGGACTCGGGAATTTCAGGCTCTGGAACAGACTCTGGAATTTCACTCACTGGAACATACTCTGGAATTTCACTTTCAGGAATGGACCCACTGGATATCACTCGCTGGAATGGACTCTTTGATATCACACACTGGAATAGACTTAAGAGCGGACTCTGGAGTGGGCTCATGGGTTGGAGCAGGAACTTGGAATGGAGCTGGCTCTGAGAATGGAGGAGGATTTTGGAATGAACACATACAGAGGCGAACGTATTCCCTCCATGAGTACTTTCTCATCTCTTTTAAGTCCAATGATTGGTCACCCTGTGCATCAACCCAATATATAGTCTTAAGGCTGGTATCCTCCAGATTTGAGAATTCAGTCGACTCACAAAATTTGAGGAACTATTCCCTGAGAGGAAGTCCTCAGTGGTGAAGATCAATGAAGGCTGCTGCTAAATCCATCTGTATCAGGACTTGCATTCTGACACGGTCAGTGGCTGTAATGAAGCGCAGGACTAATGAGATACTGAAATAGGTATTTTAATCCAATAATAAAAACAGAATGACACAGAGAAAACGTAACCACAAACAAACTGACAACAAACAGGCAGGGAACAGAGGAGAACTGAACTAATGAACAAATCATAAAGCCAACATGAAAGTAGTGCCGTTTTTTTTTTTTTTTTTTGTCTGTCCACTGGCACAGAGTGAGCCTAGTAGAGTGGATGTTTTCCATTTATTCTTATACGAGCAAAGGGGTATTGTGGGATTGACAGTACGTGTACAATACACTGCCACAGCTCCGCTCAGTGTCGCTCAAAATGCTACAACGCCTTTTCTTTGGGGTCTGTTCTAGCGAGTGTGTTTAACGTATGTTTTTTTTGTGTGTGTTTTTTTGCATGTGGCCACTATAATTATCATATATAAACACAACTAGTTGGAAAATCAACTTTTGTAAGCTAGTCTATTCACAATAATCCTATTCACAATGTCCAAACTGTATTATTTAGCATGTAACAACCACAAATATCTCCTTGTTTGCATAAACTTTTGGACGTACTCGGGCACTCTCAATTCTTTCAACACTTCCACAAGCCACTGCACAAACATGTTTCTAGCATGTTTCTGCACAAACATGTTTCACAGGAATGAGTTTCTAGCATGTTTCTGCACAAACATGTTTCACAGGAATGAGTTAAAAATGCCCACTCCGTTTCGCTCGCTCCATTTCAGTGTAAGCGCACCATAAAGTTAAAGTTGGATGAAACTGAGTTGCGATAGTCTTTTCTTCCCTTTTGTGATGTATATGCGGCTTCTTGAACAAGTAAAAAAATGTAGGGTGGGTCCTTCGGGGAATTGTTTGGATGGTTGGATCATTGTCGTTTGCAATCTCATGTGAGTGTCAGGCTGTCCCACCCTCACGCCAGTGAACATAGAGAAGAGAAGACATTTCTTTTTTAACAGGGAGGGAAAGCTACTTTGATTAAAGATGCAGTAGGACATTTCTGAGAATCATTGTTGAACACTGTTGATATTTGAAATCAACGAAAACAAACACACCCCTCCCTTCATTGCTCCACCCCAAAAATGCACGAAAACGTAATGCAAGAGTGGATGTCTCTTGTTTTATCATAACAAAAGCGAAGCAAAAATAAAGCGAAGATGATGAACCAAAAAATTAACATACAGTAAATGAGTATATACTGTACAAGCAAAAGTTTCTTGTTAGTTGCCAGCAGCACACACATAAAACCAACATTACTCGGGTATGGAGTGGAAACAATGCAACCTTGGTGTCCGTTTTTCACGCCTTCCTGCTTACGTTTCTCCAGCGCTGGAAAGCTTTTCTAAAATTAATGCGGGTCCTAAAGCTTTTGTCTGATCATAACCCTCCTTTTTCCAGTGATTTTTTCCTCTGACCTTTTCTCTTTTGTAATGTCTCTTAGCCATCTCTTTTTCTAAAGTCTTTCTTCAAATCTCCCTCTTGTTCAGCTCACTCTCTCTCCTCTCCCAGTAGGAGTTGACACCCCTACTGCTGACTAGCTAAGTATGTGGTGGTACTCGGTCCAATCCACTTTCAATAACGTTTTTCACAAATTGCTTACTGCACCTTTAAAGATTAAGAGGGCACATGAATTAAACAAAAATATAATGATGTGCACGGATAAATATTTTATAATACCGCAGTATTCACACACACACAAAAAAAAGAATTAACCATTTTGATTCCATGCTGACTTTATACAAATACCAGGCCAAAAAAACGAGGCGGCAGCCAATCGCTACGAGATGCAGGCAGTGACATTATTGGCGTTTGAAAATCTGCACAATGTGCTGGAGTTTCTGCTGAATTTAGTGCATTCAGATTTCAAAAGCAATTTGGATGCTTTCATTAACTGGCTGGGTTAACAAAAGTGTATCGAAATTTTATTTTAGACATTTGAAAATAAAGTGTGTACCATTCCGACTTTAATTGTTTATATACATGATGATTATGCTGGCTGTGTACTGAAAACGACCATAGTTTAAACACAATCGCTACAGACACATTGTAAAGCAGAGGCATTCTAGTGTTTGGACCGACGCTAAGTGGAGTTCTCTCACTGCTGTGGACATGCACCGCGTTGTTGCCATGGATTGACCAATCAGAATCAAGTATTCCAGAGAGCTGTGAAATAATGGCTTACACATTCCAATACCCTTAGGCACATTTAAACACTACTGACTACCCAAACAACTTGTCTGAGGGTGAAACTTAATCCTGGCAAACAACCTTTATTCTGAACAAAAAGTGTTGGTCCAGGACAGGCAGATTTACGAGGCGGTGTGGACAGTCAGGTCGAGGGCACCTCCAGCTTACCTAAGGGACGTTCTGCTCAGCGTCCCGCAGCCAGCGCGAGGGGCTGTATAAGCCCCAGCTGAGAGGATAGAAGTTATCAACGAGCCCACTACATTCCTCACTGTTCTCCAGCCAACATTAGCAGCCAGCCATGTCTGCATCTAAGCTCTGTGCTAAGAATGAAACTTCCAATACGAAATATGAAATACACTTAAGCATGTGTTCCACTCCAGTCAGAGCCTGAGCAAAATACTGCCAACAGAACTTTGATCAGGACACAATAAAAGACACTTGAGTCAGGTTTTTGAATTTTACAGTTAACAGTAGGCTCCTAAAAGCATATTTTTCTTTAACTGCAGATGTTTTTTATTTCTTTGATGGAATTTGCCATTCAAAAGTCTGAGTAGTAACAGATCTGTAAGTATTTTCAGATGAATAATCTACAAAAATATTTACTAAGAGATGAATTTGGTGTCCCAAAAGTCAGATATTCATTTAATGAACTAAGATAGCATTTACAAGTAGAGTTCTATGTGTATAATAATTTTTCTTTGATTTGAATCCATAAAGCTGAAGATGAAAGTGCAATCAAACGGATTCTTCAAGCTGGAACATCTAGATGTCCGTTTTATCATTACAGTCAGCAAAGCAGTATTTAATCTCATCCTCGGTTGATTCCTTGACCACCTTTGGGGTTATACTCATTAATCATGACAAAGGGCCTGTTTTGATCTATCTTCACTTCTGTGGCAGCTTCACCAAAACTGATCTGACATCTAAGCAGTATGTATCCATGCCAAAGACAACTGCAGCCATTATTAAACTGACACTCTCTGGACATTCAATGAATCCAGCCAGAATACCAACACACTCTCTGATTTTTAATTGTATGATTAGTGCTATACAAAGAATGACAGTACATTTGGCAGAAATGCATGAGAGCAAGAACACTTCAGCCAGGGTGAAGTCTAAGTGGACTTGTTTTTCATCTGACGCGCTCGGGATGAATGATTTTATCCTTGCCAGAGGGTCAAGAGGAGGGATTCTGGCCTATAAACTTCTTAATATAATTTGTCCATTGTAAAGATAATTCAACTGTAGACAAATTGGCAATAACCGACCGTAGTTCACAGCCAAAGCGGGTTCCAGCCAATACCATCCCTGTCACGGACAGGAAACTCAAGGCGCCCCGTAATCAATATGCATTTCACATCTCAATGGAAGAACAAATTCCTTCCATGAAACAGTATCCGTTATATTAGCCACCATGGAGTAAAACAACAGAGGCTGAGACATCCATCAAAACTGGGCTGAAAGGGTTTCCTCATGCGTTATTCTCTTCTGTAAAATCCACACCGGTTTGATATTAGCCCAAAGATGAGCTACACGCCCCAGCATATTCCCATGTCCAGATGTAAACATAACCTGAAACTCAAGCGCTGAAATATGCGATGCAATACTCAATGACACATGAACCAGTCCAAGAACCACAGACACCAATGTTCAATCGGCAGGCTCATAGCAGACCCTTCAAATGGAAGCAGATGTTGGACTTTTGAGGCATCAGTGACCTAAAGTGCTCCACTGGTAAACTAGTACAACACACCCGTTTGGCTTCTCTTTGCAGGATGTTCTTCATATTCCTCCATCCATCATAAAACCATCAAATTGATGTACAAGAAATCAAAGAAAATTCAGGTTGCATGGGCAATTAAAACCGCTTCCAGCTATCAGGGACATTCCACCGATTCCTGTTTAGTGGACAGATGGTAGAGATCTTGCGCCGTGTTTGTGCTTTCATTAAAATGATTGCAGACCAAAGCACAACTTGTAACACGTTCTAATTGAACAACTGAATGTGACTCCTCATGACATCCACATTGCTCAGCTTAATGTGTTCATATGAAATACCTATCACACACTAATGGAAAAGGAAATTCTCATGCATTAACAGTGTTTGATGCACTGCCAAGAGTTGTGAAACAAATTCCTTTCCTATCAACAACTAACATGTGATGGAAAGAAATTCGCATCAGCAAGTCACAAACACACTGACTCACTGTTATTAGAATTGTTATACTGATAGTTATGAAGTAGAACTGAAGACCTTCAATTTATAAAATGGAAATGTGTACTCTACAATAGTCAGTCATTTTAAAGAAACCTTTGTTTCATTGTTCAAAACGTTGACAGGTTGAGTATGGTTTTATTGTGTCTAAAAACTAGCAGGAGAACTTTTCATTTCAACAGAGCATTGGTGCCACCTAGTGATGTTTTTATTTTGTATGACATTAGACATTTTCAAATTGACATATATGAATGTGCATGGTCCATTTTAATCTAAGGCACTTTACTGTATTAAACTCAGAACATTTTAGCAATGTGGCAATTAACTGATGTTTGGATTATCAAATCATGGACACTATGCCAAACTCCATGTCCATGTCCACCAATAAAATGTTTCGATTTCTTTTTATCGTGGGAATTTTGCACACATTTTACGCTCATTATTGGTTGTGCACAGGAGGTCGAAAGATGGTTTTAGCTTGATATTTCATAGTTTAGCATTGTGCCAGCATTTGTTCAAAGAAATAAACGGTAAAAGAGTGAAATGCAGGTTCAATCTTAATCAAAACATGAAACAATTACCTCTCAGGAACTAAAATCAACCTCCATGGTTAGATCTCCATAGTAACCACCACCTGAAGTGCAGCCAGTGAAACGGAAAAAGCTTGATGTTCAAACCTTAAGACGCATTTGATACTTATGAAGCAGTCTCTGTGTGTGTGTGTGTGTGTGTGTGTGTGTGTGTGTGTGTGTGTGTGTGTGTGTGTGTGTGTGTGTGTGTGTGTGTGTGTGTGTGTGTACATATATATATATATACTCTCATGTCACGATTCGAAACATATCAAGATACTGAACTCACTCCAAGACATAAAGTAAAAGCCGGTTAACAAAAAATTGACTGTTGATTAAAATGCTAAATTTGATATTACATTGTGGATGTAAATGAAAAGGCTTGGACTTGGTGCTGATAACCCACAGCACAGGACAATGGTGACACCAGAATAAAAATATTCATGATTCTGAAGCTGAAAATACAGAATTATTTTAAACAAATTGGGCTTGAACTGTCACTGACTATATATATTTAAAATAATGTAGGCCACTTTTTACTGGTAACATAAGACATTTGGCAATCAGGACCCCCCCTTATACACAATACATATTGTCACTATCCACGATACATATTGTTGCAGTTTTGTATTGTGATATATTTTGACAAGATATATTGTTACACCCCTAAAATATATATGTGCTGTATATAAATTTGTGTGTATGTATATGTATGTGTATATATAGATAGATACCAATTTTGCACTAAATGTCTGAAATAGGAATTTTGCTCAGTCAACCAGTTCTGAAGAGAAAAATATATATATATACAATTAAAATTAATTTTATAATTGTTTATTCACATTGAACCTCTGAATCTTGAAAAAAAATTGTGCTCAAACTGTGGTTTCCCCTTACAGTAACTGTCTGAATAATGCTTCCTTTGCACGCAACACCATAAACCATATTGTCTCAAATACATGCTGGCAATACAGTGGCTACCATGATTTAAGATTGATTTAATTTAGACAGCAAATGCAATTGATGCAAGATGGCTCTTCTGGACAGTCAAGTGAAAGGGCTGTTTTTATTCTGGAGTCTGGTCTATATTTGAGTGGGTGTACGGACCATTATAATTCCTGCTCCCACGCGAAGGCGAGCAAATTACACACAAGCACTCAGGACTGGACACAACAAGTATCATAAAGTGCCAAACGCCTTCATTTTAGGTCATCCATTACTGCTCTGTTTATTGTCAGGATCACAACAAGTTAGAGTTTAAAAATCTGCATTTTAACATGGTTTAGGGAACAAAACATCATAACATGGGTTAAATTTGTATAGCTAGTAAGCACACTGTATTTAAGTCATACTCAAAATGACACACTGAAAACTCCAAACCAAAAAAGCCTTTATTGTGTCGGCAGAGTACGAGAAGAATGCAGCTATTAGACTATTAAAATAACAATCACCCAGTCAAGACTTATGCACACACATCAAAATTTAACAGCAGACTGTTGGAAATTAACAATAACATAACAAAAGAAGTCTCTTCAAATTTAACAGCATACATATAGTACAAGTTGAAACAGCAAACATTTTGTTAAGTCCCCATGTACCAAAGTATGGAACTCTAAAAAGAACCAGTCAACCATTCACTGCACAAAGTGGTCTTACAGTCTTTTAATTGCATCATCGATGTCCGACATTTGTTCCTTCAGCTGATTCCACTGCTCAGGATTCAACGAGATGCCTGAGGGTGATTCAAGACAATTGATGGAACAAAAACATCTAGGCTATAAGACAGTAATCAAATTAAAGAAATATTTTAAATGAAATGTTTTACCTGCACTTAACCTGTTAACCTTCACGAGGACGCCGACACACTAAATTGTTCTTTGTTTAAATTAGTTCAAAGTACTATAAGATTTAATGTAATTACCTTGACAAAATATACATCATTAAAAATATCTAAGACTTTGACCTATTTTATTCTGAGAAACTTATAGTAACAGTTATGTCTTAATTTGTTTTTAGGAGTTATGAAAATTAAAAAAGGTGTCGATACCTTTAATATGAATTATGACCGTCAGCCGCTCCAATTCAGAAAAAAACTCTGTCATGAAAGCGCTTGACAAAACAACGTCCCTCAGGGCTTTTAGTTCAAAAGTGTGCAGATTTGGTGAAATATTTGATTCTCATATGTTTACATCAAATTTCGATTTGACAGCACTTATATACACACAGTCCAGGCCAAAAGTTTGGACGCATTACTATTTTTTATGTTTTTGAAAGAAGTTTCTTCTTCTCATCAAGCCTGCATTTATTTGATAAAAAATACAGAAAATTATTTAATATTGTGATATATTATTACAATTTAAAATAATTGGTTTTCAATTTATTATACTTTAAATGATCATTTATTTCTGTGATGCAAAGCTGAATTTTCAGGATCATTACTCCAGTCTATCACATGATCCTTTAGAAATCATTCTAATATGATGATTCATTATCAAAGTTGGAAACAGTTCTGCTGCTTAATATTTTTTCATAACCTGTGATACTTTTTTTAGGATACTTTGATTAATTTTTTAAAAATAGAAATCTTTTGTAACAACAATATACACTACTGGTCAGTAATTTGGAAATAAATCAATACTTTTATTCAGCAAGGATGTGTTAAATTGATAAAAAAGTGATAGTAAAGAAGACTTATATTATTAGAAAATATTTTTTTATTTTGAATAAATGCAGTTCTTTTTAACCTTTTTATTCATCAAATATATTAGGCAGCAGAACTGTTTCCAATACTCATAATAAATCAGAATATTAGAATGCTTTCTAAAGGATCATGTGATAGACTGAATGTCACATGTGACACTGAAGACTGGAGTAATGATCCTGAAAATTCAGCTTTGCATCACAGAAATAAATGATAATTTAAAGTATAATAAATTGAAAACCAATTATTTTAAATTGTAATAATATATCACAATATTAAAAAAACTTTGCCCTGTATTTTTGATCAAATAAATGCAGGCTTGATGAGCAGAAGAAACTTCTTTCAAAAACATTAAAAATAGTAATGTGTCCAAACTTTTGGCCTGTACTATATGTATACAATATAAAATAAATATATATAAAATATATTTATTTATTTATATATATACACATATATATACATTTATATTTATATATATATTTATATAAGAAAAATAAATGCCTGCATAGTTACCTTTTTTACCAGGCTTCATTTCACCAGCTTGGTCCATCCAGTACTCTCGAACGTCAATCAAAACTTTGCCTTTGAAATCCCTGACGCTGACGTATCTCAGCTTCCCAATCTGTAACATATCAGAACATAAATGAGCCACAAATGACAATTAATTTGAAGAACAGTAAATATCAGATTTATCACTAATCAATAACACTGCTTACAGTCAAACACTGAAGAATTTGAAGAACATCAAAACAGTATAAAATGCTGGTTCCAATGCAAAATTACTTCAGAACCTTTATGCATACTCTATATTCAACCTTTATGTGTATACTGTAGGAGTTTTTGCCCTTAAATAAACCGGGACAACAAAGAATTGATAAGAGACACAAAGAAACTAAAAATAGACGATATGCCACAGTTAAATATGTTAGCTGACTAGTCCATAGAAAAAGTAAGTGTGCATTACAGATCAATAATACATCAATTGTTTGTAAAAAAAAATATATATTTTTGCTAGCACAGATTTCTATTTTGTATTACACTATTGCTAACTGGGAGTAAGATAATTCATGTCAAATCAGTATTACATGCCCATGTATTTATTTACTTCCAATATTGACTCGAATCTTTGACTTGATCATTATAATAAAATTCAATCATGAGACCAAGTGACGATTTACACCCATGCTTGCAAAGTAGTTTGAAATAAGTGAGATAAAGTATATTAATAAAATAATAATAATAAAAAACTCAACCTGGAACATGTTATCGTCACTGTTTCTGTCACTCTTAGCAGAGCCGCTCGGTTTGGAGGTCTCTCCGCTTTTCTGCTTTTTTGCAGGCTTCTCAGGAGCGCTGGCCTTCTTTCTTTTGGCCTTTGGTGAAAATAAGGACACACATTTAAAGGGATACTTCACCTCTGGAAAGATTCATGTGTATTTAAAATAGGTCATTTATGTAGAAGAAATGTGAAATTATTTTTGAATGTGGAGCTTTCTAGACTGAGAAAAGCCAGAAAATGTATTTTTGGCTTATGTGGATGAAAGACAACAACTCCCAGAATGCACTTGCTTCGCTGCCCTAGGAGGCCACTCCCAAGCCACACCTACCGGTAAGAGAGCGCAGTTTAAAACAACAAGGCTAGGCTACTTGTGAGACTTTGACGAGTTTGCCGGGGATTTCGAGATCGCCCAAAATGTCCAGGATTCAGCTTTTGCGTTCTACAGTCGCCATTCATCATGTTTATGAGAACGGGAGAACGGCGCAAGGCCGGTGGCGTGATTACTGAGACGCACTGGTCTCGTATCTCTCACGGAGGAGCGGGAATTTTCTTAGCAATGTTAAAACGCACATCAACCGATCACTTGTTTAGCGTTCATGTAAACACTACATTCAGATTCACCAATCGGAATGAATTCAGTTAGATTGAAACAAAAGGTGTGCATGTAAACAATGAATGGCGACTGCAGAAAGCAAAAGCCGAATCCCGGACATTTTGGACGATCTCGACGGCCGGACATGTCCGGGAAAAAGAGGATGGTAACCCCTACTACTCAGCTTTCTCCACAGAACAAGAGTCTGTTAGCTTGGCTTCCAAAGAAAGACGGCTGATACTATGTGTACATTCTGTGAGTGAGATCCCACCCTCTATGGGCGGGTTGAAAACATGCGGGACAGCCCCTACTACTGGCTGTAGTCTTTAGCCTCTGGCCAAAAAATCTTCCGATGACGCAAAATGACGATTTTTGCGTCATCGGAGGATTTTTTCCAGACAAAAAAATACATAAATCTCTCATCTCAGGGGGATATGAGGGTGGAAAGCACGGTAATTCGAAAATACTACAGGTTTTCTACTAATACAAAGCTTAATGCTAAATCCTGAAGTATCCCTTTAAGAACTAAATCAGAACTAAAAATGACTATATATAGTTTCCAACTGCAAAGGCTACATTAATTGTGATGCATTCGTGTAAATCCATGTGCATACCTTTGTTTCTGTATCACTGTCTGAATCACTGCCAGAAGAGGAAGACAGCACTTCTTTAGTCTTAGGCATGCTGCTGAACACAAACAAGAATCAATTTTATGTAAACATTATTCAACACTGCCCCCATATGGCCACTTAAAGAACCTAACAATAATCTTAAAAACCATGGACATTTCTGTTGTGAATATACATGTTCCAAGGCATAATCAGCTTTAATGAAAAGCAATCTCAACAAAATAATTATTTTTTATATCCTTATCCAACAGTCACAAACATTTAAAGAATCTGTGTAAATTCATTAGTCAAAGGTGTGAGAAACCCTGCTTTATAATAAATATAATCTCTATTCACCAAATGAGCCCGTGGTGTGAAAACATGTGCTTTATACTACCTGCTATATTAACATTACAGAACTTAATGGAATTATCTTCTAATTACCTTCCAACCAAAATTTTACTTAGTAAAGAAATGCTAGAATAAAGGTTCATTAATAATAATAATACATAAATCATGAAATAACAACAAATGCCATGTATCTATATAATTTGTCATCACTGCACAAGTGTTACACAATGTTGCTTCTCTGCAAAATAAAAAATAAAATCACAAATCACAAGTGATTACTCAGAACAAACTAATAATTCATCTGACACCAAATTATTTAAAATGTTCACTTATTAATAGTAATGGTTCAACTACTAACTATTAATACTCATATTGGGTGAAATCTGAGGGCAGGCACTGTAAAAAGTTTCATGAGATTTTTAAAGATTTTATTGAATTTCGAGACCTTCTCTGACCTCTAATCCACTTATAAGATTCACTGATATTCCCGGGGTTTGCATTATTACTATGGGAATATGAGGTTTATTTTAACGAGTCGACCAATATTGGTTCTTAAAAAAGTACTAAAGTAAACATTCTAAAACCACATGCAACACACATTTCCTAGCTCTAACATGCGCCATAAAGACACGATTTTCAATGTTTCTTAATCTAGCCTAACGTTACTTGAATTTTGCATAGATTTTTAAAAGCTGTCAGAACTAACGTTAGCTGCGCATCCCTTCCGTTTCGCCGATCGCAGAGTAATTACGAGAGGATTGTCATCATTGGTGATCCAAGATGAAGCATGAGAGAGTTGAGGCTTCCCCGATCAATAACGCCTTCGCTTCAGCGATTTGCTTTCACATACGGGGACGGACGACATCAAATTGCTTTATTGGGTTTGTTCAAACAAGACAAACTGCTGTAGTTCAAACACCGGCGAGTATAGCGGGGCTGATCAAGGGCCTTGCATCCCAAATCTAAGGTGGAAAAATAGGCCCTGAATGACACATGCCGTTTTTGTATGATTGGTCTTTAAATATTTGTTCATGTTTGTGCGTTCATTTAACAAGTGCATATCTAAAAGTGAAGGTTTACTATTCGCTTTTATATTAATTGAATAGGACTTACGTTTACGTAGTGCAGTGGGTTGTAACAGTCAGTCACGCTTAGCGGCGGGAAGTCGAGGAATCGAGAACCAACCAAAAGGCTAATAACGTCTTAGAGGGCATTGTGGGAATTGTAGTTCTCATTGATCCTTCAGACCGGTGTCATGAGAAATCGAGTCCCCCCCCGCCCCAAGAATTGGGTCTCCTTTAGGACCCAGGCGGTAATGCCTGAAAAAAAGTTGTTGTCACGGTGTCTCGACTAATCATTACCTATTTAGCTATTGTATGATGCACAAACAACGTGCTTGAAATATAAAACGAATGCCTGTGTATTGTACAATAAAACAAACTGGAAAACAATCATGCCAAACAATTTTTTTTTTTTTTATATAAGGATTGTTGCAACGTTAATTTTACACAACAATTGTAATGTGGTATAGTATATAATAATACTAGCCTATAATCATTTTTTTTTATAAATATAATGCTTTTTCACACAAATATCATTAATTTGAAACATGTCATGGGTTTCATCCGGTCCCTTTCCACAGGTGTATAAAATCAAGCACCTAGATTATGAATGCAGACTGTATTGTGCTTGATTAATACACCTGTGGAAAGGGACCGGATGAAATCCATGAATATGCTATGATAGACTAGTAGCCTACATAAGCTAACTAAAAAACAGTAAGACCGAGTAAGAACAGTAAGAAGTTTCTCACCACACTGGACGTTTGTCAATGTCTCTCACAAGAAGGCGAGAGAGTTTTAAAGTAATGTTGTTGATGAAACTCATAATTTATTTTGCTATGATTGTTCGGCTGTTATAAAAGTCATACCCAGAAGTTGGATTATGGTGGGAAAATAACAAATCTGGGTTTTATACCTCTTATGTTATGTGTGGGGATACACTTTCAATGCTTAAAGTCACCATGAAATCATTTTTTATTATTATTATTTTTATGGATATAAGTATTTATTATAAATGATTTGTCTGTGCATTTTTTTTTTTTATCACTTGCCCTTGTAATCTTCCCCTTCAGCTTGCAATGATATCTAGATGCATTCACACCATGTCATAATTATGAGATTGTAAAAAGCGCTCACATCCTCGTAGAACTCGTAATTACAACTGTCTTGTAAACTGGGAATGACTGCTGCACCTCCTGACTGCTGCAGATTCATATTGGCTTTGATAGTGTTGCCAATGCCATAGAAACGCATAATTAGGAGTCTGAGGCCATGAACAGTAGAATGTCACGTGTTGTCTTCTCGTAAAAATGCAATTACGACATGGCCTGCCCTAAACTAAAGACTTTATAGCTGTGCCCCAATTCAGAGGCTGCATTTTTCGAAGGCCGCGAAGGTCGGACCGAGCATTGTTGAATGGGACAGTCTAGCCTTGAGAGGATTGTTCTTGTTTTTTATTTTTATTTTATTTACATTTGTATCATTAGGTATTTGAGTAAGTTGAAACCCAATACTTACATTTAAAAGCGTAATTCGGCATTTTCTCTCAAAACATCCTCTCGTCACTAGCGCGCATTGAATTCTGGCAAGGCCGCTAAGGATCCATCTGTTATGCCCTTCATTTCATGGGAAACGAAGGAAGGATGCATTTGGAGGAGCCATTTGAATGTTCGAAGGTTTGAGTGTCCGAAATCGCCCCCATACATACCCTCATTCACAATTCCCTACATTAGTCCACTAATAAAGTTCTCTTGAGAGAGTGAATGAAAACAAGTGAGCGAATTCGGACACTGGGTGTGCCGGAAAGTGCTGCCACTTTTGCATAGTTTGTGCTTGCTGTTTAATTATTTAAAACCTAGCAAAATGGCAGCTACAGTAGTAAGATGAAAAGATTTATCTTGAACCCTGTCATGGAAAGTACAAACTTAAATTAAACAATTTAATTATCAATTAAAAACGAATTTATACATTACACTGTAGCCACATTGGACCAGCGGTCTCGAAAATGGACACAGCCTTCGAATGGGAGAAAGTGGGAGAAAGCGCCTTTTAAATAAAAGAGCCAATCGCCGATTGATAAAGTCATCGTGTCACTGCAGCTGCTGTCAGAAGTTCCTGATGCTATAAAAACAGTCAGTGTTCTGAGATGCGCGCTTAGGACTGAACATGCGCATTAGCTGCTCCAGCCTTAAAAATAAGCTTTTTAACGCTATTTGAATGAAATCAGATTTATGATACTGTTGTTGTCATGAAATTTAATCATAAGCTTGGTGAACAGCTTTGGAGAATTTGATATTTCTCCATTCAAAGAGGCGCTTTACTTGCATGACTGAACTCCCTGAAAGGCATTTCAAAGATGGCCGGAGAGTGAAATGGCTTGCATGAAAGGGACTTTTCCTGAACGCAGTATCTCTTCTCTGATGGTGTGTTCACTGGCGTGAGGGCGGGACAACCTGTCACTCACATGAGATCACAGAAATAGCAAACCACAACCATCCAATCAATTCCTAATGGACAAAATCAAGTCCCACCCAATTTTTTTTTTTCTTGTTTTTCACTTGGATATACATCACAATAGGAAAGAAAACACTATCACAACTTCTGTTTCATGCTAGCTTTAAACACTCTTTCCAGAGTTTGTAGGCATGCATGCAAAACAAGCCTTTTTGTTGGCTACCTTCGTATTCTGTCTACAGAGGGAGCAATTTTCAATTTTCATACATATTTTATCAGCTCAGTATATTTTTTTAATAATTGGTTGAGTGAATCACTCACTCATAACAATAACACAAAATACCAAATAAACATGTTTTATAGTGAACAGATTCAAAAGAACTGAGACATTAAGAGGAATCAAACAACAAAATAACAGTGATAATATGGTGTACATTCAAATTTTAATTGATCTAAAATGAATACATTATGGCAAATTAACTTGAATAAACTCAGCATATTTAGTATTTAAGTTTGTTTCGTAGGCCTTTATGGGCCATTCTACAGAATTTGTTCAAAGTCAAGAGTTGGAAACGTCAAAAAGATTGTCCTTTTCCACAAATGTTGTATGTATGCAAATTGTATAATATCCAAGGTACACGTTTCTAGTAATTGTGCAGTTAATTATCATATTGTAATTTCAGAAAGTTTTGGAATATTTGTCCTCTCCCCAAATTGGTCATTACCGAAACACAATAATAAATAATTTCATAAGAAGGCTTATATTGACCTATTAATATTTTGTTTACATCTACCTTGTAAATATATTTTTTGCTATTTTAAAAAAAGTTTTCACAGGTAAATCAATAACAATTACAATTTTAACAATATTTCAAGTGTAATTTATAAGATTTGTTGTATTTTGAATCCAATCTTTCTTTGTAAAAGGCATTAAGTTAATCATACTGATTTCAAAGTTAAGGATTCATTAGTTTGAATATACATTGAACCATATATATATATATATATATATATATATATATATATATAGTTGATAATTCAATATAGGCCTACTTTATTTTAGACAAAACATCCATGTTTCGGTCATAATGGCACATTTTCGGTATAGTGACAGTAATGTTTTGGTAGCGACCACATCACATTACAGAATTTTAACTCACATAATAAAACACTACTAAAACATACTAAGATACTAATGTACTGTACTAAACTGTATTAAAATTTTGTTTATTTCCGCCAAATAAATGACTATGTGTTCCTTTTTGTCACTACCAAAACAATGATGACATGTTTCGGTCATGACTGTTTCGGTAGTGACAATTTTAGATACTTTTGAGCATAGCTCAAAGATGCTAATAAGCAGTTAACTAGCACAGTTCTGAACGTTGTACACACATAAAAACAAAATTTTATGGAATAACATCCAAAAAAGTTAGCTTAATTGCAAAAAAAAAAAAAAAAAAGGGGAAAAAAAGGTGTTTGGTAGTGATGTTCCTTAAAGTAACACACAGATTTTCTGACTTTTTAACACATTTCCCTCAAAATGATGGTACCTATCTACAACGAAAGAGAGGCTATAAGAGACTATTTCCTGATCAAAAAGGTAGGGGTGTGGTTAAAATCAGTCTCAGTCAATGTACTAAAACACACACTGTTTCGGTGACATTAACATGCGGGAAACATTTTTTTCATGATTTAAAAATTAAATTTTTTTTTTTTTTTTACTTGACTTTTTAGAAGAAATAAAAAATATATTTTTTAAAACAACAATGGAAAAAAAATAAAAAAAAACATTTCAATATCATTTTCACAAGTTGAAATTTAGGGGTTAGGGTTCGGGACAGCCACCTACCAATTTATATCAATTTATATTTATATCAATTGTGGGATTCAATAGATAATGAAAGGATCTTATAAACATCTAAAATTTGAATACTTAAATGCTTTTTAAATGTGTTTTTTGGTTGTGGGACAGCAGTTTGCTCCAATTCTGTAGAATGGCCCATTTTTCGTTTCGTTTGCTTCCTATCACTTTCGAATCAAAATCATAGATGTTTTGTTTAATGCCATTTACGTGCTCGGAATTATCGTAAATACTACGTTAGTTTGCGTCCTCTCAAGTCAAAATTTGTAATCACGACTTCAGAAGTGGGAAGTAGGAAACTTCCGATTGCACGTGAAGGCAGAATAACAAATTGTAGTCAACGACCTTGAAACTGGATTTAAGAAAAACTACACTTCCCATCTATCGCAAGACCCAACGCGCATGAGCGGTAAGCGCCATATCCTGGTACGACCTTCTCATATAAAAAGGCAGGGTTACGAGTCAGAGTTCGTTAGAGAATAGGAAACCAATGATTCCCATATGTCCAGTAGTCTCCTTCACCTATGGTGAGTAAAATTGGTTTTTTAAAAGCACATTGAGATATCAGTGCGCGTTTCAAAAAGGGAGAGGATGTGTTTGGGATCATGTTACGGTTGTGCGGAGATCCTCGGCTTTCTGTCGTCGTAGTTTCCTGCGTGTTTTCTTCCTCCGCATGATACGGCTCTTCATCATGGTTGCCATTTCACACAGTCGCTTATCCTCCATGAATCTGTCTCTTTTTCAGTGCCCAGCCGGCTTGGTGAAGATGCCAAAATGGCCACCGGCAACTACTTTGGATTTACCCACGGTGCGGCGGCCCAGTATAGGTAAGGGCCACGATGTTTAATGGGGATTGCGCTGATGGTGGTGATGGTACAGTAATGGTGGGATTTGTCCCCGCTGCCTTTGTTGCTGGATTTGGAGGTGGGGGTAGGGGAGGGAGGCGATTGACTAGCTATGCTTTATACCTCGAGATAAACGGCTGGAGAGAAAATAATGCATTCTCACACGCATTTTACATACCCATGTTTATATATAGTGTGATATTTGTCTTTTATTTTTATAGGGAGAGGCGTTTAACTTTATTCTGGGGAGCATTATAGGGAAAAATGTAATTACTGGACAAACTACAAATAAGAGGTTATAATACCGCTAGCAGCTATATAATTTAAAGCTATTTTTTTTATATTAACATAGGTGTTGTGACCAGCAGGTGCACAATTTAAACCGGTGATCATAGTTTAAAATAAACCGGTGTTATAATATCTGTACATTTCAGTTATAAATGTAAAATTTTTGGTTTGAAACTTTTGGCCGAGGTTCAGTAAATAACGTTACTTGTTTACGTTAATCCCTTCAGACTGGTTTGCCCCATGAACAGACACGACTCCTATCTCTGAGTTTATCTGCAACACGCGACGTTTTTTGGATATTAACACCGTTGTGAACTCATTCTGATATTCACTTGTTTGGATACTCTGAGTTTAGTCCGAGCAGCCAAAATGAAGTAGACTGCAGCTGTCAGTCATCTCTCCTCCAGCTCTGCACTAGAGCAGCTCTGCGCATGCGCGTCCAGCTCAACGCTTTTCTTTACACATAAGTGTTTAAGACGGAAGCGCAAAAGGCAATTTTACGTGGTCGCGCCACGCTATTACAAAAACTGATTTGACACTTTATTGTCGTTAAACTAAAATTTAAAATCTAGCCGAATAAATTATAAATGTTGTGTGTGCTTTGGAAGGGCGATGTCTTGCGCCTCAAGGACCCTTTGAATGTCATTCCTGTCCTGATCCACTTTTTAAAGGGTTTAGTAGGCCTAGGTTGAGTTTTTTTTTTTCATTTTTCAGTTACTTGTTTTTTATTATTCTAAGAGTAGCCTAGTTATTCTATTCCTGTTTAGGTGTTTTGTCACTGCTCCATGTGTTGATTATTTCTCATAAGCTGGATCATATTTCTGACCAGTTTTCCAAGGCCTTAGTGTTTGCTATTACATTGAGCTTGATGGCTTGACATTTTGGAAATATTTGCAGTTTAAACATGGGTGGATAGTGGGTAGACAAGTTGATTAATTTAGTTCTTCTAGATGCCTAGATTTTAGATGCCTATGGTGTGTTATAGCTCGAGATGTGTGTTTTCAGCTTTTAGACCGATTGACGATTAGAGCAAGAGAGAATTAGTATTCGGATTACATTTTTGTCTGCCTTTTTTATCAAGAAAATGCTGCACTAAATCATTTAATCCACTGATTTGATCTTCTACATGTATCTTCTGTCAAGCCAATGGATTTGGTGCATTAAGTCCAGCTATCAGAAAAGGCTATTATGAATTATCTCCAAGAGAATGGCCCGGTTTCACAGACAGGGCTTAGGCCAAGTCAGTATTAGGCCTTAGTTCAATTAGGGCATTTAAGTAGCTTTTATAAACGTGTCTTAGAAAAAAAACATTACTGATGTGCATCTTGAGAAAAACAATGGCACTGACATATTTTACGATAAGACCGCTCAAATAATGCTTTTTACTCTAGGACTAGACTTAAGCCTTCTCTGTGAAACTGGGGGAAAATGTTATGGAGCAAGTTGAATGCTAACGGGAACATCTCAAAATATCATATCTACAGAATTCTAAAGCTTTTCTTGTCATTTAAATAGTTTATTATTATTATTATTATTTTATACATATGCATGTATAATTAATCCTTGCATTTTAGATCTCATGTCAACTTCCCAAATGTATTTTGTCAGCTACCGTTATGTCTTATAGATATTAATTGCAGTTGTTGATTTTATATGAAATTATTGCACATGCTTTAGTTCAGCACAGACATTGGTAAGTTGGCAGACTATAAGCTGTCAGTGTTGTCATCCAAGACTCTGGTCCTCTCCTCTGCAGTCAGCAGCCGGCCGCTGGGGTAGCATACACCCATCCCACTACCGTGGCCAGCTATACTGTGCATCAAGCACCGGTGGCGGCGCACACTGTAGCGGCAGCATACGCCCCTACAGCCGCCACGGTTGCTGTTGCTAGGCCTGCACCAGTCGCTGTAGCAGCTGCGGCTACTGCTGCTGCTTATGCAGGATACCAGCCAGCCCACGCTGCCACGGATTACGGGTATGCACAGAGACAGCAGGAGGTACCCCCACCGCCACCTCCGGTCACCTCACAAAACTACCAGGTAAAAGAAAGGAGCAAATTTGCTTTTTACTTTTAGTTCTACTTTAGTACATTACTGTTCAAAAGTTTGTCAGCAAGATTAAAAATAAAATCTATTATTGGTTTTATCCTGAAAGGATGCATTAAATTGTAAATGTCTTTACTGTCAATTTTGATCAATGTTACAAAAGATTTCCATTTTGAAAATTAGCTCTTTTGAACATTCTATTCATCAAAGAATCTTGAAAGTATCACTGTTTTCAAAAAAATAAGCAGCACAACTGTTGACACTGAAGACTTGATTTATGACTGCTGAAAATCCAGCTGTGTCATAATGGGAATAAATACAATTTAAAATATAATTAAAATAGAAAGTTTATTTAAAATTGAAATGGGTTTACTGTATTTGATCAAATAAATGTAGCCTTGTGGAGCATACATTTTAAAAACACTTGTCCATGTCCCTTTACTGTTGCAGGACTCCTATTCATATGTGCGTTCCACAGCTCCGGCTGTAGCATATGACAGTAAACAATACTACCAGCAACCTGTGGCTACACCGGCTGTGGCTGCTGCAGCAGCCCAGCCACAACAGACTGTGGCCGAATCCTACTATCAGACCGGTACGCTGGACACATCTTGGCATTTAAATGGAAAGAAATATTTTCATAGTTCTGTTTTTATCTTTGTAAATTCTCTCCTATCAGTTGATTTCCAAATGTGAAAGCCTTCGTGTTCCATAAAAGCTTTAACATTTAATTTATTTTATAATTATTTTTCCAATGCTATCTGAGGGCACAGAATGAAATCAATAATCTTCTTCAGGTCACCCTTTAAATGATCTGTATTGCAAAATATCCTTTACAACTTTGTTTTACTCCTCCCTCTAGCACCTAAAACTGGATACAGCCAAGGCGCCACTCCTTACACCCAGACCCAGCAAACGCGTCAGGTTACAACTATAAAGCCAGCCACCCCCAGCCCTGCCACCTCAACCTTCTCCATTTACCCAGTGTCCTCTGCCGTACAGCCGGCTGCAGCTGCCTCTGTAGTCCCATCATATTCTCAGAGTCCCACCTACAGCACCAATGCGGTCACATACTCTGGTAAGAATATCATGCTTCAATTCAAAGGCATTTGTGGGTTGTTGTTGATCTGATATTATGAAATGTACACTGAGCCCTGGAGACACCCAAGTTCTCATTTAGGATTGTCACCAACAACTATTTTGGTAATGGAGTAATTGGTTGATTATTTTGGCGAGTAATTGGAAAGTTTTTTTTAATTTTTTTAAAATTAAAAATAGACATAAGGTAGGGGTGTAACGATACACGTATTCATATTGCACCATTCAGTACGCATCACAAACTGAACGATACAGTGGCAGAGAGGTGCAAAACATATCGCAATAATGAAAACACAATAACAAATCCAAAAACAAAACTACAAATTATAAACACAATGAAAAGTCTAAAAACAAATTAACAAGTAGAATGATTCGTTGGACCATTTTTTTTTTTTTTTTTTTCTGCTGGTGCGGACCAGTATTTTGTTAGCAGTCGCGCTGACGTGACCACCCAACATCAAATGGCAAACATAATGAAAGCAGAATGAACCTGCGCTACCATTTGTGCTTCACGGACCGTTTATCAGTTTGGACCAATGTTAGTGCAAATTAAGCCGATCTTGATCAAGCGACACTGTTACTACACTGCGCTAAGTGATCCAGTAAAGGCATTTTAATTCGCCACAGAAATAACTTCGCCGTGAGATCTAGTGAGAAGCATTCAACTTTCTCCGTTATTAACCGTAGATCTCTATTAGATCAAACAGTGCTGGCATGGAAACCAGGAGAAATATTGTGCCATGAATGAACTAGTTGTCGGCTTTTAAGTCCACAGATCAGCAGCATTCACCATGGATTTAATGTAGTAACACTAACTGTAACCATGGAAGTTTGGCAGGAATAGTAAAATGCTTTCAAGTACGTCACCTCTTTTTCAATCACTCCAAAACTAAAATATTATATTTAAATGTAGTTTTATAAATGGTGTAATCTTTGAAGGATGAAATGTATAAATATAAATTAAAGTTTTTTTTTTATGCTTTTGAATTATTATTTCAACATTAACATTTGAGGGCAGCATTTTTATTCATAATATGGAGCCTTGCAAACTTAAAATAAAACTGCCCATTGTCATTTCTGTAAGTTAAGTCAATTTATTACCAAGGTATTTGTCAGTAATAGTCAAAATGGTGGAAAATGTGAATAACTGCGCTGCAGGTTGATTTCAGGTGTGCCCCTACATTTTCTGCTTGTCTGCCTAAATTTTCAAAAGTCTGGAGTCCTTTACTTGATAAAAGGCTACATCAGTGGGAATACTTCAAACATGTCAACTCATTTACACTGACATCACCCCAGTGTGTCAATAAGTGGAACTAGACGAAAACAAGGAGAAACGCGCACACACTACAAACTACAAACAATCCCTGCAGCATTTGGTGGACATTCTCATCTTTCTGAAAAAAGCTGTTTGTTTTATATGCTGCTAAGACACCCCAGAAGATGTTCAAGTATAGCTCCATCATTGTTCAAGTAAAAAAAGATCACACTTTATGATGTTAGTTTTAATAAATAAATTATTAATAATAATTTTAAAAAATGTGTATGTATATTAAATTATAATAAAGGACATTTCTTTCTTTTTGCTGTATTGAACCAAATTGTGAACCATTACACCCCTAACCTAAGGTAAACAATAGCCTTTAAAGTGCATATAACAATAAAACTATAATAATTGGTTCAAATAAAGTATCAAAAGCAAGTAAACATATGTTTTTATAGAACAACACTGCTAAAATGCATAAAGAACATCGGTTAAGGATATTGACGTATTATCCTGTTTTGGCGTAGGTTTATAAATGATTTGCATTACAAATCTGATGAGATGCCGCACGTTTTGTTCTCAGATGAATTTATATGCAATCCAGACTCGCAGCACGCAGAGATGACGTTTGAGACAATCTCCACATATGTAAATGACAACAGTAAAACCCAAAGCTCGTCAGACATTATATTTTGTACCAAATGTATGTTATACCAAACAAACCCAATACTATAGAGACTGAGTTTATGTGGGGCAGCATTTACTGTGAACTCTGAGACTCGTGTGACCTGCATGCATGTAATTTAATTTAGTCACAGCCTTTGTATGCACTTAAACATGCACTGAGGGTTCGACAGCCTAGGAGATCACAATATATCACTGTTATGCACTATTTTAATATATCGTGCAGCCTTGGAAAACAGTCTAATAATTAGATTCATGGATTCTCGTCCATAGAATGCGCCACTTCTGGTATTTTGGCAGATAATCAGCACAGGTAAATTGCAATCGAGGATTATTTTTAAACGAGTACTCAAATTAAATCGAGGAATCGTGACAGCCCTACTCATTTAAAGAGGTCCTATTATGCTTTTTCACTTTTTAAACTTCAGTTAGTGTGTAATGTTGCTGTTTGAGCTTTGTAACCTTGCAGATCTTTTTTTTATGCTCAGTCGAACACGCGCTAGGCAATGCCAATCACAACACACTGGGCCAGCTAACCAATCACAGCACATTTCATTTTTCGACGGCTTCATCGAAAATGATGCGTTCATCCAGACTGGAGATAGAGAGGAGCTATATGTAAAATGTGAAAATGTTATTTTTTTCAACAATCAAGCATGAAAACATTCTAGTACACCCCAAAAACAAAATCTAGACTTCGTAAAAGGGCATAATAGAACCCCTTTAAAGGATGGGCTCAGCCAAATGCTTGATTAAAATCCAACTGAATGAAGTAAAATGCCTTTCTAGTACACTCTAAAGTGTAAGTATAAGCATAAGTAATTTTTCATGCATCTTGCTCTCCAGTTATACTCTTAAATTTGATTCCAGCCTAATTGAGTAGCGTTCATTCACGAGGCTTCCCTCTCCACACCCTGTCCGTGTGTTTTAATACTGTATCTACCATAAACCCATGAACTTGGTATTGCTAGTGTCATGCGCTACCAGTTGAGCCACTGTATCTAGGTTTATAGATTTAAATTTCAAAATTACATTGCAATCCTATCAATCTCCAGTTGTGCTGTTGCCAATAATTGTTACTCTTTGTATATTCAGGAACGTCATACTCTGGCTATGAAGCTGCAGTGTATTCGGCTGCTTCCTCCTACTATCAACAGCAGCAGCAGCAGCAGAAACAGGCGGCCGTCGCTGCAGCAGCCACTGCCGCATGGACCGGCAGCACTTTTACAAAGAAAACTCCCTTCCAGAACAAAACACTCAAGCCGAAACAGCCCCCTAAACCACCACAGATACACTACTGTGATGTCTGCAAGATCAGTTGTGCTGGTCCACAGGTATTTTATTATAATTTATGAATTTATTGCTGTTTGAGCTTGTTTCATGTGTAAAATGTGTAAGTTGGTTTAAATTTTTTCCTTAATTCTTTGTTGTTCCATAAATTTATCGAACCATTTTCTAATTTAATTCATTTTCTTTAAGTTATCAAAGGCATAAACTGTCTTTTTCTAGTTTATTGCATTGGGGTTTGAAAATTACCATAAGTACTTGCAGGTGTGCTAAGTTAATTGTTTTTTTGTTTTTTTTGTCAAACTACACAGCAGAGGTGTACTTTAAAAAAGGAAACATGAAGGATAAATTGTGATTCCTTAACAGCTTCATTTATAATTCTTTCTTCAAGTTTTTAAATGAAATGCTCGTGGAGTGAACAGCTCTAGAGGTGAAGTTCATATGGTCATGTCCTCATATAGTGCACTGAAAACACAATGAGCATCTTTCATGTGATTAAGTCAAGTGTCCTTTGTAAATCTGCTTTGAAACAATCTGTATTGTATAAAGCGCTATATAAATAGTGTTTGTAGTAGGTGAAAACCACACCACTCATAACAAAAGGTCAGATACTTGCATGAATTGTGGCACCTACTGTATATGTCTTATCGCCTATTTTTCAGACCTATAAGGAGCATCTGGAGGGTCAGAAGCACAAAAAGAAAGAAGCCGCACTGAAAGTATCGCAGAGCAGCAGTAGCAGCAGTGGAGGCGGAAGCTCCGCCCGCGGCACACAGAATCAGCTACGCTGTGAGCTCTGTGATGTGTCCTGTACTGGGGCAGATGCCTACGCCGCACACATCAGAGGAGCCAAACACCAGAAGGTACATGACTCACTTTCTGATTTCAGCACATAATAATCTGCTTTAGCCTGTTTTTGGCAGCTCTGTTTTAGAACGTGTATAATTCTGGCTCTCCGTTGTAGAGAGGGTCTCTTAGGGAGTCTGTCAGTTACAATATACAACACAAAGTTTTTTGAAGGGGAATAATGATGCGTTAGTACAAGCATACTAGATTATGTGATGCCAAGTTGTAATGAGTAAAAATCTTCATAGCACTGGATTCTTTAAAAAAGTGGATGGGATTTTTATTAAATCCACCTAATATCTAATTGCATTGTTTCTATAGGTTGTGAAATTGCATACCAAGCTAGGAAAGCCAATACCATCCACAGAGCCCAGTGTTGTTTCCCAGTCCTCTACCTCCAGTACCGCAGCTCCCAATAAGACTACCAGCTCCAACATCAACAGCTCCACAAGCACATCATCCAACCTCTCTGCTTCCTCTGTTTCTGCCTCTTACTTAAAATCTGGCGGCATGGTCAACAACATGGCTTCAGCTGCACAGGGCAAGAGTCCAGTGACCAACAGTGTCTCGGTCAACAGCACCTCTGTCAAGAAGGTCAACACACCCAAGATCAACTTTGTTGGTATGTCTTGAACAAATGTTACTTGTTCTTTGACTGATCCTATGGTACTTTATTTATTTTTATTTAGTAATTTTTATTTATTTAATTACATTATTTTCTTTGCATGAACAAAACAGGTGGAAACAAATTACAGACCACTGCTGTTAAAAATGATGAATCCAAGATTGAGGCAGCTAAAACTGCACAGTCCGCTGTGTCTGCACCACCGGATGGAAAGAATGAAACGCTTGACCCTCTATCACCTCAGTCAGCACTTGCAGCCCTGCAGAGTGATGTTCAGCCCGTCGGACATGACTATGTAGAGGAGGTATCAGAAGGAAATTATTAAGGAAAAGTTCCTATGTGGAAATGAAAGTAATTAAGTCATGTAGCCAAGTGCAAACAAAGGTTGTGTTTTTGTTTTTTAGGTAAGGAATGATGAAGGAAAGGTTATCCGGTTCCACTGCAAACTGTGTGAATGCAGTTTTAATGACCCAAATGCCAAGGAAATGCATTTGAAAGGAAGGAGACATCGACTGCAGTATAAGGTTAGTGGGTGTTTTAGTGGGATTAGTTTGCAGTGATTCTTTTGATTAATGCAGAAAAATCTAAATGGTTGTGATATTTCAGTGTAGCTGATTTGTTTGTTTTTTACCATTGTAGAAAAAGGTGAACCCAGATCTCCAGGTGGAAGTGAAACCTAGCATCCGAGCCAGGAAGATCCAAGAGGAAAAGATGAGGAAGCAGATGCAAAAGGAAGAGTATTGGAGAAGACGTGAAGAAGAGGAGCGCTGGAGGATGGAGATGAGGTGTGACGCTTTTTCTTCCTCTATGTCAGTATCTACATTTGACAATTTTAAGAGGTCCTAAATATAGTGTTTGTCCTCAGACGCTATGAAGAGGACATGTATTGGCGGCGTATGGAGGAAGAGCACCACTGGGATGAAAGACGCAGAATGCCTGATGGCGGTTATCCACAGGGTCCACCTGGACCTCCTGGTCTTCTTGGAGTGAGGCCTGGGATGCCCATTCCTCAACCACAAGGACCAGTGGTAAGTCCTGAAAACTGCTATGGAGATAAAATGTGCTGGATTTGCCAAAACATGTGGCTTGTGTTTGAGGTACACAAGATATATTGTACCTACAAGGTGCAAGATATTTATATTTGTTTTTAAAGGAATTAAATTTGATGCCTCCTTGCTGAAAAGTTATCAAGTTTAGGGCTTCCCCCGACTAGTAGTCCTTAAATTAAGCCAATAGTTGATTAGTCGTTTATTTTATTAATTTAATTTTAATGGTATACCGGGGAAAGGGAGGTGGCAACAGAAAATGGTTTCAAAGAATATTATATGTGACATTGCTAACATTGTTCTACTTTAGAGAAATACTAAACCATTTTTAACTTTCTGCTCAGAATTCTAGAAAAGTATTCTTAATCTTATCAGTTTTATAAATGGTTTTGCTGCTCAATATTTGTGGAAAATAAGTAGTTTCTTGAGCACCAAATCAGCATTTTAGAATTGATTTCTGAAGGATCGTGTGACTGTAGTTGTGTAGTTGGCTGCAATTAAGGTCTACACAGATCTCCACAAATTTCTTTAAGGGACGGATAAATTAGAATTTTTTTGTTGCACAAACGGATGGTTGGTTGAAAACAATCCATATGGTCAAATGGCCCTTTCCTATAAAAAATTAGGAAGTTCTTGACTAAAATAAGTTGCATTAAACAGCTTATTTTTTTACTAGTATATCAGTTTTGAAGTGAATTTAGTTATTTTTTTTTTTTAAGAGAATCGTCAGATATTGTTAACATATATCTATTACTGAAATGTCAAACTTATTTGGTTTATAACATCGTGTTTTTGTTGCAGCCTCCACGTCGCCCTGATTCTTCGGATGATCGTTATGTGATGACCAAACATGCAGCTATTTACCCATCTGAGGATGAGCTCCAGGCCATCCAGAAGATTGTATCAATCACTGAGCGAGCACTTAAGCTCGTCTCTGACATCATTACTGACCAAGATACAACTGTAAAGGGCAACGAAGAGGACAAAGAGAAGAAAGAGCCTCCCAAAGACAGGTGGGAGAAGAGTGCTCTAATGTTTCTCAAAGCAGAGAGGAAAAAAAAGGCCAAAGCTATACATGACCTCTTGTGCATTGCAGGGTGCTGAAAGGAGTGATGCGAGTAGGTGTTCTTGCCAAGGGGCTGCTTCTGCGAGGAGACACGCATGTCAACCTGGTCCTCCTTTGTTCTGAGAAGCCAACCAAGAATCTGCTCACACGCATTGTGGAACATCTCCCTAAACAGCTCACGGTACTGGCTCAATGCAATGTAAACCGCAAAATATTAGATTTTTACCTGCAATATTTATTTCAAATGCTTTAAAAGGTTAGTTCACCCAAAAATGAAATGTGTCATTAATTACTCATCCTCATGGTGTTCCAAACCCGTAAGGCCTTTGTTCATCTTCGGAACACAAATTAAGATTATGAACTAACTAACCCTTAAGGATGTAGAGTAACCACTTGTTACTGTGGGTCAAGGTTTGCCCAATCTTAAATAGATGGTTGTGACTTTTTCAACACTGCTAACCCATGTGTTTCTCAGATCGTAACACCGGAGAAATATGAGGTAAAAGGCTCTGTTCAAGAGGCTGCCATTATCCTTACCTCCTGCACTGAGTCCAAGATGCAAGTGACCATCACCCTCACCTCACCCGTCATCCGAGAGGAGAACCCCCGGGATGGAGGTTGGAAAAGACGTTGCTCACATTAACCGACTACCTATCAGATTAATATTTTTATGCTGATTTTTGACAACCTAAAGAGCCCATCTGTTGGCACTGTGGAGATGGAAGTAGATGTTAATACTGGCACAATATGTTTGCACCTTTTGGACTTGGAGCATTTAATACAAAAAATACCTATATAAAAAAAAGAATAGGTTTGAAAGTAGTAAATATTAAACCTGGTATGTGCTTGAGCTTGGCCGTACATAAGTGACCTACAGTTTTCCTTTAAAAGTTAACCCATTGAGGTAAAGTGCCTCTTTCTCTTTATTTATACTTTATTTCATTTGAAGCCTGTAATGTTCATACTATAACAGGATTGAAGCCCGTTCAAGTGGCTTCAAGTTGCTTTAGAGCCGAGTTCAACACTGCCAGGTTTTACCCAACCATCTCCGATGCCGGCAGTGGTGCTCCGGGTCCTCTCTTTGTAACACCTTTTCCAGTGCTCTTGAAGCTCTACCCAAAACAAGCATGATAAGTGTTTGCATTGTGTAAGTCTAGTTAGTCCCGGGTAAGATTCATTTTTGTTTCCTGTGTTCAAGGGGATTGTGTCCTATGCAAAATCATTTTCTTTCTCAGGGGGTCATAGAGTTTGTTCAGGGGTAATATTCTGTGCGAACAAAACTTAATTCCTGATTTAGTTCCTGAATAGAAATGGAATGTGTACCATGTCCCCACAGGAAACAAATCTTATTTTCGTCTGGTGGTGAAAATGTTCACCATTCTAAGGTCCCCTGTTCCAAAATGAAAGTGCTCCCCTGAGAGAAGCAATCCAAATATAGAGCTTGATAAAAGGCAAAATTTGGCTTTCAAACAGGTGTTACTTTAATTCCTCCTTTAGATGGGAAAAAAAAGTATAATTTAAACAAAATGCCACATTTCCCCAAGTAGTAGATTTAACCACCAATAACCCGTTTGTCTTTTTATATCCTTACAACGAAGAGTATTAGTTGGTAAGAAGTCGCTGAAAGTCTTAAATGCAGGCTTTGTGGCCATGCCACCATTCCTGTTTGGCTCCTTAGGGGAGTATCAGTCAGCTTTTGGGAAGAAGGCTTTGATAGAGGAATCTTTGGTTGGACCTGGGGTTTTACAGCCTTCGGTATAAATTGAGAAATGGGGGTTCTCCAAACCCAATCATGACAGGTATGCATGCAGTGATGTCCTAATCCTCTTGCTGGGAGCTTCATATTTTCTTGCCAGCACGCATTGCTGCCTTCATGTATACAAAGCTTTTCAAGTCCAGCCCAAAGCCTCCTTGCATTTTCAGCAAATTGTCTCCCATCTGAGGCTACGTCTACCAGCTCCGGAAGGATTTTTGACCAAGGTCCCCCTCCTGAATACCTTCAAACACTTTGCCACACCTACCATTGCCATGTTACTGTAGTGGGTTGCTACAAATACTCATCAGCTGTTAACATTACACATCTCCCTTGATACCCCTGTTTTACATCATTATTTACACATCGGGTACCATTTGTAGCCCATTATCTTTCCAATGTTTCTGGATCAGTACAGTGACTTTGTTTTTCAATGGAATCCTCAAAGTATTTTTCATAACATTATACCTCAAACTTTACTTATGTAGACATTGGAATCCACAATTTGTTGTTGCCCATAGCAAAAGAGAAGAACTTTAGCCTCAACTGTTAAGTCAGCTGGTTAAAGATGGCAAGAGATGAGGGAATTGTACACTCCCCTAATACATTCAAATTGGACTTGTGGTTTAAAATTCCACACATGCAACACATCTGATACTAGAAAACTAGAGCAACCAATTTTGGGATTTTATTAGCATTAAAAACAAAACAAATGAATGTATTCTAAAGGTTTTTTTTCTACTATAAGGAATAAACAGGATGGTACGTAGTTGGCAAAATGGCACAATTTGAAGAGTTTTCCAAATTAATAATGTTTGTAAACCTATGTGATATGATGTAAAGTTACATAAGATGGATGTTTTAATGTGTGAATCTGCTATTAGTGGCAATTACGGATTGTATCAGTATGACGACTTCTAGGCTAGTTCACTATATTTTAGCATTTGAAACTCATGAATTGTCATATCCCCATCAATTTCAAATGGTGGATTGCAGAGCATTGATTTGACGAGCCATAACTGATATGATCTTTTAAGAGATTTATATTGCTAGTAATTATAGGTGTCATGCTCACTATATGCAAAGTACCAAAAAAAAAAAATCATGAGTGCATTTCCTATTCTAATTATAAAATCCTACATCGCAATGCCACATTCTCTAGTGTTTTCCCACCCGCTTCTATCCCTGAAAAAGGCCTTTTAATTCAGGACTCATCTGTCCCTATCCTGTTTCTTTCAACACCACATCACAGACTAAATAGAGGTGCACCCAATGGCAAGTGTAGCTGATCCATAATGATGTTGTTAAAGATCTGAAAGATTCTGCATATGGGGTGAAATGTGAAATACACATACATGTTTTTACATTTTGAAAGATATATGATCAGGAACAGACTGGTATGTGTGGCAATGTGTTCTTGGCAGTCTCTCTGACCTGGTCAAACACCCATTCCTCACCACCATTTGACAATTCGATCCATTTTTAGATGTAACCTCGAGTATGGTGAAAGACCCAGCGGACGTCTTGGACAGGCAAAAATGCCTTGACGCTCTGGCTGCCCTACGCCACGCTAAGTGGTTCCAGGTTCGGAACATCATTTTACTTTCTTCTTGTAGCCTTATGAGATGTATTTCTTTTTATTTGTTCATTTAAGTTGTTTAGTCTTTTGTTTTTAAATTTTAAACCTCAAAGTTGATTTTTTTGGGAGGAAAAAGTGATACAAGGATGCAGTATAAAATTTGGTGATTGATACTATATCTTTTCCATTTTTGTTTTTGTATATATGAGCTGATTTGATCCTAACAAATTAAGCATCCTTGCATACATGTCATTTATTCATAAGTCTTATATTAAGTACTTAGCATGTAAAATGATTCCATAAGGCTGCAGAATACCTTTGCATAAAGTGTCATCGATAAGAGCTTTCATGTTGAGCATTTGTTTTGTTTTTTGTTTTTTTGTGATTTTTATTGATTTTTTCTTTTCTTTATTTTTAATGATTTTTTTTTCTTCTTGGGAATAGGGATTGAGAGGAAAGGAATATCTGATTAGTTTACTGTGTTGTTGCCATCTCCGCAAATACACAGGCAAAGTAAAGCAGATTTCCTTGACTGCTTCAGTTCCTATGCAACTACTCTTGCAAACTGATCTTTTGTAAAATGAAAGTATATGTTTGTGAAGTATTTGACAATTGAGGTCAAGGTTTACAAGATTACCAAGGAGTCATTCCAAGTGAATCTTGCAAACTTTGAACTCTCGTACTAATGGTGAGGTAAAATACTGCTGGGAATGGCGGCTTAAAAAAAGTCAATTGGTCCAGCTGTTTTTAAACCAGTTAAAAGCTTCCATTGTGAACAGTAGTGTTGCACCTCTCTCTGAAGTCTGCCATGTTGTATGTCTTTACTCCTGTGCTTAACTAATCTTGACTTCACTTCACTGCACTGAAGGCTAGGGCTAATGGGCTCCAGTCATGTGTCATTGTCATTCGAATACTGCGTGACCTGTGTCAGCGAGTACCCACCTGGTCTGCCTTTCCTAGCTGGGTGAGTAAAGACAGAAATACCTGGCCATTGACCATTTGCACATTTTTCTCCGTTCATACATAGTTACACAGTGTTGGGAATTAGACGCTTAAAAGTGTGGTCACATTTGTGAAATTTTGCAGGTAAAATGTCCTTTTTTCTATTGTCAATAGTGTAGTAAACAAGTTCCTTTCAAACCAAACAGGTCTGTGAATCCATGTGACAAACTTGAACCAGTTACGAAATCTGCAGGTGGTAATCTTTAACCCTCATGCAAAAAATCCTGATTGTGTGGATTCATATTATGAATTTTAATGACAAATGTGACCACACTTTAACATGACCGCAAGTGTTTTTAAAATGGTGTTGTTTTTCCAGTGATGGACACAGCATAGTACTGTTTCGCTGGCATTAACACAATGCATAGATCTGTTCCTGTCTACATTACTCACAATTTCATGCGTTACTGAAAAGCAAGCTTGGAAAGCTATCCCATGTAATATGATGCCTTTCCTACAACCACCATGTTGAGTTCTGAATATTTTAAGGGATTGTATCTCCCCAATTTCATTCCCTCCTTTATTCTGTCCTTGGTGTAGCTTTGTTACTTGTAATTTAGCATCCCTAAGACTGTTGCTATAGAGCCACAGTACTGCAGAGTTTTGCTTCATCCCTAATCAAACACACCTGAACAAGCTAATCGAGGTCTGAATGGTTTCTAGAATACTACAGGCAGGTGAACTTTTATCAGGGTTGGAGCAAAACTCTGCGCGACTGGCTCTCCAGGACTGACGTTCGCCACCCCTGCTATGTGTAAAAGCACAATGCTGCTTTTCAGTCCTACTTAATTTTATCATTCTTCTGTCTTTCTCTTATGAGTAAACTGCTGCTTAATGTGCCATTTTAAGAGCAAGTGTTTGATATTGTGGATTCTATTAAGTGACTGTTGACTTTTCCAAGGCTATGGAGTTGCTGGTGGAGAAGGCCATCAGCAGTGCCTCTGGACCAATGAGCCCTGGAGATGCTCTGCGACGAGTCTTTGAATGTATTTCCTCAGGCATTCTGCTGTCTGGTAAGAGGGCCCTCTGATAATATCTGTAGCTTTTATGTTGATGGTCAGAATTTGTTGTTTTATGTAATCAGTTTTTTTTCATTGCATAAAATTAAAATGTGGGATGCATTAATTTACTGACAGCTTAGTCATATTGTTGCATGAAAATTCAACTTGAGAATCTAGGTGCTTAATTTAACATGCTCTCTGGCTTGTATGCCTTTCCTTGTAATGCAGGTGCTCCAGGATTGATAGACCCCTGTGAGAAGAATCCAACAGATACACTGGCTAGCATGGAAGAGCAGCAGAGAGAGGACATAACGTCAAGCGCTCAGGTGGAGTACACAGTAACTGCTTTGAAGAATATTTTCATCATGCATTGACTCCATTTAGAAATATTTTTAAATGTATTTTCACAATTATTGTATAATGCATGCAGTTATGGTCTCGTATTAATTGAGAGGTACATAAAAATTAAATTCAGTTTGTGTATTGACCAGCCGCTTTCTCCACAGTTTGCCTTGAGGCTTCTGGCGTTCCGTCAGATTCACAAGGTTCTGGGTATGGACCCCCTGCCCCAGATGAACTCGCGCTTCAACGTACGAAATAACCGCAAAAGGCGTCGCGATAACAGTGATGGCACTGATGGATTTGAAGCAGAAGGAAAGAAGGACAAGAAGGACTACGAGGGGTTCTGAAGTGCACTACAGTACAACTAGCCCTGTTCACCCTGCACCCATTTCAAATTCTGTTTATTCCTGGTATACAAAATGCTATTTCTGTTGATCTCTGTGCATGCCGATTATATATTTTTAAGAACTAGTAAAGACCCGATTATGGCCACTTGGGGAAATGCCAGGCTTTATTTCCTTGACACAGACTCTAGCCCATCTCAGTTGTTTAGTCTGGTGTCTTGGTTTAAAGATTGGAGATGTGCACAATCTAGAGAAGTTGAGCCTAAGTTCATGCTCCTTTTAGCACATTGGATGTGATCTTTCCCCATATTTGGATCTCTTATGAGTTTCAGGCTAGGCATTTCTAGAAGTTTGAGCTGCGCACTTATGTCCATGTGGAACAGATTCTTTAAAGTCCATCTTATCCTTCCAGTTACACATGTAACATAACTTTGACAATGGCTTCCTTGGCATTGCAATAAATTGTTTAGGTGTTTTCGTAATTTATTTTGTTTAGAGACATTCCTCTTAAAAACGCAAGATCAAAGATAAGATGGTTGATTTATGCAACGGGTTCGTCCTGTTGTGATGAATGTGAAAACTTTGACTGGACGTGGATTTATACAAGCATGTATTTTCCATTGCTAGTGCATTCTGAAGGTTGGGTTGGCTTTTAACCATTTGTAAATTTGTCATTGGCTAACTAATGTCCTTAACCTCTCTAGGACCTCATTCCTTCTATATGCTTGCAAGTGATGTAAAGCTGCACTTGTCCCAAAGTTAGGCTGTAAGTTAGCTCTCACATTTCTCAAGACACCAACCGTTGAAATCAGACCTGGGCCAAATACCAGAAGTATCTACCAATTGTAAAATTTAAGGAATCTTGAGTTACAGGCCCATTTCAGATTAGTTATTCACACAAGGAAGTATTCAAACGGAGATCATTTGGAGTGTTTTAAGGTCGAAGACTTTTTTGTTTTTCCTATCGATCTTGTAATTGGCCCAGGTCTGCCTGTGTTTTGTGTTCATATTATTGTAAACCCTAAATGTATCTGTAAATGTGATCATATAACTGTATGATCTCTAATATATGATCATTTAAAAAGCCTGTATCTAATCTTGCAATAGATCTTCAAAACAAATGCCTGTATGGTTTTAAAGCACAGGAATGTTGTTTTTATGTTTTGTTTTTATGGATTTTGTTTTACTGGTTTATAGATGTGTAGTTGCTTGCTGTTCATTTTGATTTCTGGTTCGAGTTTGTTGACGGGAGGATCAAAAGTGAAATATCTGTGTTGTAACTGCAGATTGATGTAGACTTAACCTTTGATGCTTGTCATTCACTGTCAAGGTACTACTACAATGCTTATAATAAAGACATTTCTGAAATGATTATACATTCTATGAAATATAACTAAAATACATTTAGAGTCATATTCAACCAGAAGTTTTAGTTTGGTTTATCTTTATTGGTTTGGTTTTGTTTGCTTTATTTCAGAATGTTACTCACAGATTAAAGGATTCAAATCTAGATCATTTTTGTGTATTACTTCTAGATTGCCACACAGACACAGGTGCTTGGTTATCTTTCCTGTTAATTATGCTAATGAGGAACTACTTTAGTCTGTGCACTGATGAACTGAGTGAAAATGAGGAAATAAACACTAGATGTGCAAACACAAAGCAAAAAAAAAAACATAAGATGTTGAAGCATAAACCTCCTCTAACTTCAGGGCGTAGGCCATTTTGAATACGACTGCTTATTTGGTCAGCAACGAGGAAGCGCAGAAGATTGACAGCCACTTCATCCAATGAGCAAAAAGCGGCTTGTTCTTGACCAGAGTATAAAATGGACCATTTGTCCATAAAGAGCCAATGCCGTCGAATGGGCGCGGTTTGCTGTCAGAGCAGGTTTGTTTTCCAACCAAAGGAAATCCGCGCTTGCTTGTGCAAAGAGAGAGGGAGGAAAGTTGTGTTCGCACTCTCCCGGATTTCCACCTGACTGCTCGGGAAGCGGGATACTGTGGCACAATGTTGAGTTTGGGGAGCGGAGGAGCGAAGTCTTCTAAACCGTCGTTTGTGTCTTATGTTACACCCGAGGTAAGCGAAAGCTTTCAAGTAGTAATACACTTAACTGTTAGTTGTTTTCAAAAGAAACCGGAGACACTGGTTTTGACTAAAACGAGTTGAAAGCGGACAGTCGTGCACTGGGCGGGGTTAGTGTGCCATGCTGAAGTTGACAATGTTGACTTGTTCTAGTAGTTTAGACTAATAGGGAAATCTCATTTTTGTGAACGTTTCACATGGGAAAATGCATGAACGAACAACACATTTTCATTCAGTTACATTTCTGTAACTGTTGACTGCCTTCGCACTGACGACTAAAATTGAGTTTATGGACTTTTAAAAAAGTTTACCAAAAAAAGTCCTCAACTTTACAATCCAGTCTACCTAGAGATAGTTATCGATGTTATTGAACGATTTTATGTTTATTGACACGACTCACGAGTGTCTTCACTTGCCTCTGACATGTGATTGTGTTTGAAGTCCTTTCTTGATGATGTTTTCATAAAGTTGCTGTGTGTGTGTGTGTGTGTGTGTGTGTGTGAGAGAGAGAGAGAGCGAGAGCGAGCAGGACGTCCTTTTATAACCGATGTCATGGGTTGTGTCTTGAGGGACAAAAGAGTTCTTGTTGTTCATTAATGAAAGCATGATGGTAAGAATTGTTTTACTGCATATTGAAACAATAGAAAGGTAAACCCCTTATTTTATCAATTTTTTTCATCCATTCTATTAGAGAGATTAGTAAATTAAAACATTACAATACTATAAAATAATTCAGTATTAAAGGTGTAGTAGACTAGGATAGTTCACTCAAAAATAAAAACTGTCATTATTTACTCATGTTGTTCGGACCCTGTATGACTCTCTCTGTTCTTTGGAGCAAAACATGAGAAGATTTTGTGTAGCTCAAACTGTACAGTGTGGTGCTAGCAACGCCAAAGGCCATGGGTTCAAATCCAAGGGAATACCTGAACTGATTTGTGTACCTTGAATGCAATGGAAGTCACTTTGGATAAAAAGCATCTGCCATATGTAAATGTTGTGGCTTTAGGCAGAATGACAGTTTCAGACACTGTTAAATTTCATTAATTTTCATCAAAATAATTTAGTCAGATAAATACCTTGACCCAGTTTAGAGTTTTGTTCTTCCCTGATATTTAAAATATTTAAAAACATAAAAAAATATTTTCCTCATATTTTGATTGATTAATCGAACTTATAGGGTCATTAAAAACAAATATCCCCTCCAGACTTCACTTTTGGCCACTAATGTTTGGTGTGGTTAGTGCCACAATGGTGCTATTTTCTGCTCACTGTGGACTGATGAGCCCAAGTCATCACTGGTGCACTGCTGCATTTGTCCAAGTGCCAAAAAATGTCATTAATACTTTGATTTCTGCAGTTAGAGCATTGAATTGTATAATGGGAGAAGTTATTCAATTTCTTACTAGGTCAGTTACAAAATGAATATTGTATCGTTTTATCAACTTCCTGTCTTCATATAACTCCAATACATTATATCTTTTTCGTAAAGTGTGTGGTCTCCTCTCTGCTGCCATCTTGTTACTCCTAAAAAGGTTAGGATACCTCTCCAGCACTCTTAAATAATTTAGGAGCTGCTCTTAACACAGGAACATTTATTAATCACATTTATTCTTAAGTTTAGGAATAAGATAAAAATTTCACCATTCTTAGAATTTTGATACGCTTAAATTTTTTCTCTGAGCGGCTTTATATATATGGCCCCTGGTCTTGTGTGAAGAGTTCAACTAATTCTCTTTCTGAAGATCAGAAATTGGGGCATGGTCAGATCTCACAGCGTTCTCCCCCGTTTTGTTGGCTGGATACTGGCTGGATATTAATGAAGACCCACTGTATTCCATTTTTGACGTGCAACATTTGCATAAATGGCAAGACCATGTGCATTTACCGTCTCAGGATTCAAAAGCAAATTTTAGGAGAATATTTTCACCCTGAGGAAGTCATTAGGAAAAGGAGTGTCCCAGATGCTTGGGACTGTTTTTGTGAAGTTTTCAGCTGGCTTCGTGGTAGCAGGATGTTTGATGGCTTCCTTTCCTTTATTTATCCTTTTTATTTCGACTGAACTTGTACAATTTATTTTTCACACACTGGCATTAGTTTTTTGATTTTGCAGTTATCTGCAGCCACTTTTATATCTTCTAACCAATAACAAAGGATTTTACCTCATTTAAATTTTAAAGTTGCAAAGCATGCCTTGCGGATATCACAGGGCTGCTGCTAAAATTCATGGTGCCAGAGATAAAATTATTATGGCTTGACAGTCTTAGTGTACTGATGTTGCTGTACAGTGCTGATGCGGTTCAATTTTGACTCAGTTCTCATTATATTATATTATTATATTACTCATGTATTACATTAAAGTCATTATGTTAAAGGTAAACTTTACTCTCCCTCATGTCATTCCAAACCTGTATGCTTTCTTTCTTCTGTGGAACATAAAAGAATATATTTTTTAGAAATGTCACTGTGTTTATTTATTTATTTATTTATTTTGTCCATGCAGCGGAAGTCAGTGGTCACCAAAACTGTTTGGTTACCAACATTCTTCAAAATATCTTCTTTTGTGTTTTAAATATAATAAAAGAGGCCATACAGGTTTGAAACAATGTGAGGGCATGCAAATGATGAGATAATGTATTTATTTAAAAAAAAAAAATTGGTAAACTATCCCTTTAATGTAAAGTATGACAGTGTAGGTTTCTCATTCTTATACTTATACTGTACTGAGCATGCAGCAGTTTTAGTTTTTGCTACAGAGCAGATGTCCTGTAGGTTTATTCACTTACTTAAGGTCTGGCACTGTTTGAAATGTGACCTGGTGTGTTTGGCATATTGCAATATGGTAACTGTGAAAATGTCATTTATTAAGATATTTTATTAGATAATCAATCAAGTTTACAGTTATATTATAATTGTATTGCTCCTGTTTTCTCTAGGAAATAAAATTGGAGAAAGACCTGCCAAAGAAGGAGAAGCATCCTGATTTGCTACCAGGTAAAACATTAAATCCCTCACACAATGTTCTGCTATCTCAGGTTTTTCTTTGTATTATTTTCAGTTAATCTAAAATACATTTTTGTGTCAGTGGTACGCTGGGTGTAATTTTCAATTCAGATTTATAATTGCTCTTTAATCCAGACTGTAACTTCCAGAGATCTCATTTAGTGTAAGTTTTGCAGATACAGCATTTCTTCAAAGCTCTGCACACCACAAAACAAGACTGTAATTGGCATTGTGTTTATGTCTGACATGTTATTGTGTTTAAAGCCTTGTTCATTCACACTGTCTGGCCAAATCCGATTATTTGTGTATACGACTAAAATCAAATCTAAATGATTGACTGTCCACACTGTGTATCGCAACTGTTCAGATCTTATTTGTGTGTCCCATGGCTCTCTTTCATTTTCTGGAATATCTGCGTTGGTTTCCATCACAGTGATGTTGCTTTGGACGGACTATGCCAAAAAACAACATGGAGGGGTTTGCAATGTTGTGTTTTAGAATATGACAATGTGTAGCAGCAGCGCTGGACTACTGGTCCTGTGTTCATAAATGGAGTGGCTGTGGAGAGAGAGTCCCCTGTTTTAAATTCTTGGGGCTGAACATGACAGAGGATTTTTCTTGGACTACACACACCTCCACTGTCATTGGAAAAGCACAACAACGTCTTTATTTTCTGAGGAGATTGCCTCAGAAACTTCTTGTGAACTTTTATCGATGTGCAGTGGAGAGTGTACTAACATATTGCATCACATCTTGGTACGGTAGTTGTACAAGAGAGGACTGTGCAACGATTTGACCAAAATGGCACAAAATATCATCGGCACATATTACCATTTGTTGAGGACATTTATTTGTCCAGTTGTCAGAGCAGAACTAAAAAAAAATTCTGAGATCCCACTCACCCTGCATAGGCACACTACCTCCCTCCGGGTAGGAGATACAAGACAATTTACTCTCGTACCACAAGACTGAAAATTTGCTTTTTTGCTAGAGCCGTTCAACTATTGAACACTTCCTAAATGGTTTCCATCTATAAATTATATTTGTAATTGCACTACACACTTTAAACAGTCTGTTGTTGTTGTTGTTGGTGTGTTTTTTACCGTACTAATTGTTTTATCTGATGTATCTTTTTTTTAAACGTTTTATCTATATTGACATTTTTATATTTATTTTTGTGCTTTTTGTTGTCTTTTTTTATGTTGTTGGTTATGTAAATGTCTGAGAACGTGGGATACAAAAAACGATTTCATTGTTTTGCACAGCAGTACAATGACAATAAAGTCTTAAATAACCTCTTTAACTTAACCAATGAAGTAGCGACAGAAACAGAGGCCAGCATGAGCTTCTTTTTTCCAGTTTCTTCCGCACAGTGAAAGAAATTAAGATAACACATCACTGGATATGCATAACAATTGGATTTGGACGGACAGTCTGAACAGGGCTTATGTGACATGACTTTGCTGATCTGTTGCATCTTAGGTGAAGTGGTGTTCTGTAGCGCCAACCCCATTCTCAAATACACTCAAGATGACCTCTCCCAGCGTGGCGTCTTTGGCACGTTGTTCTGCACCAATTTTCGTGTTACGTTCTTAAGTGATGAGCTGACACAGGAAGAGAAGGTAAGGACACGTGGCAGGGCTGTAAAAACAAGACCTGATTTCACAAGAAAGTTTTACTGTTTCACAAATGGCCATTTCATTTTAAAATTTGATTTGTACAACAACAAAAAGTATGATTTTTAGAAAAAAGCATGAAGGCCCACCCCTAAACCTAACCCTCAGTGGGGGATAAACAAATCATATGGAAATATACGAATGAGAACATGTGAATTCACCACAACGTAAATTAGTTACAAATTGACGTGAGCGTTTTCCTGTTCATAGTATAAAAAACTTAATCAACAAATATATTCAGAAAAAAGAGGTCTAATGTAATGCTGATTCACATCTACTGAGTGAATAGCAGAATGCTATCAACTAAGCAACAATGTGTCATTTCTAATTCAGGCTTACCGAACAAAGATCCACAGTGCTTAAAAAATATCATGTACTTCCTGTATGTAGACTGCAGTACATAGTGTGGTTTGAAGAAAAGATAACATGTGATCTAGATAATGGTAATCTTAATGATAAGGATGCTATTTATTAGAGGTGTTTATCAATTAAACATTTTTATGAAAAATCTATGCAGATGAGGTTAAGTGAGGAGTAGCAGACAGGTCAGAAGGTATGACTAAATGTGTTAATAAAAGTGTGTTTTTATTTATAATTGTGCTAAATTAACTAATTAAATTGACTGCCATTATATACTATTCCAAAACAATTTCACGTGCATCCGAAAGATTGGACCTAAATGGCAGATTATAGAGAGATTGGGTAAATGACCGTGTACAGGAAGATTCTGTTACTTCAAAAGCTTTATAGCCAAAATAAATGAAGCACTGCGGATCGGCTTATATTGTTGGCTCCTGTATGATAGGCCATTTATAAGTCAGGTTTGGTTAAAGCAGCAGCTAAACGAGTAAACAGAAAAAGTGTGAATCACACTTTGTTGAAACACTGGGTGTCTTAAGAGCATGCTCGGTGACCTTGCATGAGGAACTGTGCTGTGAGTGCTCTCACTTTAGCTGCCATTTCAGGAACTTGAGTGTCTGACTCACTGGCAGTGAAATTCTGGTGGGAAACCAGTGACTTACAGCAGGCTCAAATGGTCAGGTATTCATGTAGTGCCAGGTATTTTTGTTTTCAGTTCGTTTTTTGACCAACATCGGTATATGAGGACGTAACTAATCTAATCAGTAATCGTAAAAAGCTGCAAAACAATGCTGCTGAAAACTATTGGCCAGATGTTAGTGTTGGTTGGTATCAAGAGGTTTCATTGGCTACTTTCAGATTTTTATTTGGAGGTGGCTAAGCAGGAAGTGATTTCCAAAATAAAATATTGTGTGAAAGTTTGATGCAGCACACTGAACAAGGCAACAGCATCTGCCTTTCCTGTTAGTTACTGTGTGCTGTATAAAAATGCACCTTTCACAGCTGACTGAGCATTTGTTAATCACTGTCTTTCGCAAGCATTATTTACTTTGGTATTGTCTGCATTGTGAAAGTTCAATAAGAGGCTGTTGTGTCACTCACCTTTGTTCCAGTCCAAGACCTTTAAGAACAAACTCTATGGAGAAAATGACATTCCATTAATGTGTGTGGATCACATCTATGGTGGTAATAATCGTTTTTATCATTTATGATTATAGAGCTGTTAATGTTTTAAAAGGGAAAGTTTTTTATTTGAATGTTTGAGTTCTGAAAAACGTTTCATTTCTTTTAAAGTTTATGATGAAAAAAGGAAACTGATAACAGGAAGCCTTGTGAAGAACAAATACCCATCCAAAATAATAATTCACTGTAAAGATCTACGCGTCTTTCAGTTCTGCCTAACATACACCAAGGAGGAAGATACCAAAAAGGTAATTTGTTTAACATGAGGACTGAAATGTATGTACGCTTTAAAGAGTTATACATTTCCTTGTGCTATTATTATTATAATTTTTTTTTTTTTTTTGTTTTTTTTTTTGGTCAGATCTTTCAGGGTATTGCTCACCATTGTTTGGAGGAGAAATCTCTAAAGTGCATCTTTGCTTTTTCCTATGCTGGGACACCAAGCCCAGGTACAGATTTTAGCTCATATTAGATGCTTTCATTTTGTTACTATTTTTACTTTCCATAGTTTCATTTTGTGGTTAAATACAGCTGTTGTCTGTGTATCAATTATCTGATAATCCAATAAACACATGTAACCACTAATGCAACATTAGGGAAAACATCACCATGAGAAGTTCATGAAGTCACACTAATGCAGAACATGAACTTTGCACACATCTGAAATGCAGACATGCATCCAGCACTGGACTTCTAACACCAGCTGCTAAATTCTGATCATAGTCTATGCAACTGGAATTCAACAGATGGTTGCAAGAACAACAGTCAGTTTCTCTTTATAGAAATTATATATTCCAGATCATCTTTCTGGATTTGAGTGGCTCAACAAGGATTTATATGTATCAGGAAAAATATATATTTTTCATTAAATTACAAGAATGACCTGGTATTTAATTTGCAGTAATTTGAGAAGAAAAACAAGGCATTATTAATTTGTAACTGATGCTTTTTTAAATATCCCAAGTCTTCATTGTCAGATAGATAGCAAAGTTCATGACAAACTTTGTTGAAAAACATATGTGATCAGGGCTTGACATTAAATTTTGTGCCCGCCAGCCTTTTTCCAAAGTTACTAGCCACCCAGCATTTTCACTGGCCACCATTTTGACATCGATACCATGAGGAAAAACTGCATATAGATATTTTTAACGCTATCTCATAATTTGGCAACATGTATATTAGGGTGCTGTCACTTTAAGACCTGACGCATGGACCTGACGTTTCTTTCTCAACAACTGACTGCGTTTACGTGAATACTTGCCGAGAGCGGCATTTTGACATTATTTTGTGTGTATTTTGACTGTTGAAGCGCAGTTGGCTGTGAAAAATAACTCCATATAGTCCTGAGAGGCAGCTTTATGCGTGCACACTTTGGGTGTGAGCACAAAATCTGCCTGAATAAGTAAAATTATGCACAATCCCACACTGAAATTCAAGCCCTGAAACACCAACAATATCCATCTGGAGCAAATGAAACGAGTGAGTGAGGGGAGGCGGGTTTGTGTGTCAACTCGCTGTCGGAGAGATGTGAGAGCTAGAAAGCACAGCTGGTATCGTGTATCTATTCTGCAGAAAATGAGTATTGGATGCGTTTCAGATATTTCAGTATCTATTTATCGAAAAATTTATATTTTTGACAACACTACATTGCACTTAGTTTATTATTTCATAGATGGCTTTTTAAAATACTTCAATTAAAAATGTATTATATATGAAATTCAACCCGCCAAAGTGGCTTGTAGGAGTGACTGTGTTACACGCCACTGCTGAAATACACCCGCATTTGGCGGGTTGACGGGTGTTAATGTCAAGCCCTGTATGTGATCAACAACTCTAAGATTTGGTGACAACACTGCACTGGTCGGTAGAGAGAGTGAGAGTTCCAACAACTGATTCGAAACTCTCTCACACTTGCCTCCTAGACTATCAGACTAGTTTTAGAATGAAGGATCATTTTATTTCGTTTTTAAATAGCTTAACTCTCATTAGTCAACTTTGGAACAACACAAGATGCTTTTTGTATTTGCAGAAATGCAAAGGAAACGGGAGACAATTATGTTTGAGTCACCAGAGGACTGGACACAGGAAATGAAACGGACCAAAGCGAAATGCAGATTAGTGACAGAAAATGAGAACTTTGAGCTCTCTCAAAGGTACGTAATGTTGTTGTTGATGGCTATAACGTGTCTGATAAAGTCTTACTACTGTTTTTATTACATGGTGCATTTTCTGTAACAAGATCTCTAATCTCTAATCTATCATAGTCTTTATGTGCTACTGACCTAGATTTTTGTTTGATCAATCTTACATTGTTTATATTTGGGTAGTTCAAAACTACTGTAAATAGTTTTAGGTGATGTAACTTATTTAGTCCGTTTTTAGAAGTTAAATAGTCCTGCAGTGAATAAATGTGAATTTTCAAAAGAAATCCAATGTATTCTCTCAATTAATATAGGATAAAATGCATGCATCTATATTAATTATAAAAGAAGTAGCAAAATTGTTTTCAGTGATCTATAGCATGTCACACGTTGAAAATGTTAAAGTGAAATAAATGTATCTAACAAAAACACTGCTCTACTGTGAAGCTGCTTTGATACAATCTGTATTGTGAAAAGCGCTATACAAATAAACTTGACTTGACTTGACTTGCTCTGACATTGTCTTTAGGTTACCGAAGTACTTTGTCATCCCATCAACAATAGAGGATTTATTCAGCTATCAAGGGAAGGGATTGCCAGTGAGTTTTATCTTAAGAGAATATAAACATTTAAATAATTTTAGGAATGTTATTATAATTGTAATGTTGGCATTTGTATACAAGTTGTCATTTGTATTGTTGAATGCAATTGAGGTCAGTTGCCTGTTATTTTCCTCTTTAGATCTGGTGTTGGTCTCATCACAGCGGTTGTGCTCTCTTCAAAGCATCTTTCCCACCTATTACACAGGAAGAAGTGGATTTCCAAAAGCACTTGGACACGTAATGGATTACAGTTTTTAACTCATATTTATCCTCTGGAATCAACCAAACTGCTGTGATATGGTTATTTGTGCGTGTTTAGGTGCTGACACTCAAGGGCACTATTCTTTATCAAAGAACAACATCAACTACATGTTATCTAGTAGTGCTCTAGACACCATCAGCATGACCCAATATAACCTTTTTGTGTTTTGGTGATGTAACATGGTGTCCACAGCAAAAAAAATTGTCATGTAACGTGTTCACAGCAAATAAAAAAATAAAAAATAAAGTATTGTCTTATTTTCACTGTTACTGGTACCTTCACATTGACAAATTCTGTTTTTTTTCCCCCTTCTTTTGCAGAATGATAAATGCAGTCGCACATAATTACCTCTACTCTGTAAAAACAGAGGACCTCTCAGAATCGCTTCCTACGATCCTAGACATCCAGCAGTCATATAACAAGTTCAAACAATTCTTTCTTATTGGTGAGTCACAGAATACACTGAAGTCTCTTTTATAAGGAAATGTGAACAAATCCACAAATATTAAATGAAAGGATGGGTATTTTGTTTGCAGTCACTTTATAATGACTCAATTTATTTTTTTGTCTCTTAGATAATTCAACCGAATTTTGGTTGTCAGATGTGAAATGGTTCTCTTCCCTTGAAAGCTCAGGATGGCTAGACATTATTAGGTCAGCTTACATTGATAAAATATTAGATTGTGTGATTTACTTGTATTAGTCTATGAAAAAACTGTATTTAATGTCCTCAACAGACAATGTCTCCACAAAGCAGTAGAGGTGGTGGAATGTATTGATAAAGACAACACAAATGTCCTTGTAACAGGTAAGTCAACCATGTTTAAACTATATTGACTTGTATTGTGATTTAAATACATTGTTTTGATTGTTTGAACAATCTGACATGTTGGCCAATAGTGTGAGTTTGGGATTGGACCACCTGTTTTTTTGGAGGTGGTTAAAGTGTCTGAGAGAACTAATAAAAATAAAGTACTTTTAAACCTTGATGGATCGATCTTTGTGACTTAGAGATTGTATCCCCTGATGTTTTTTGTTGTTATTGATTGATTGCAGAGGAAGAGGGAACAGATCTGTGCTGTGTGATCTCCAGTCTGGCTCAGATAATGCTGGACCCTTATTACAGAACACTGATGGGTTTCCAGAGTCTGGTGCAGAAGGAGTGGGTGGCTGGTTGCCATGCCTTCCTGGATCGATGTAATCACCTCCATCAGAAAGACAAGGAGGTAATTATTGCATGCTCATTCTTGCCTGTTGTTTCTTCAGAGGCTTAGTGGAAATGTTACTGTTCTATATTTTCCTATTTGTATTATTCTTAAAGGACAATTCCGGTATTTAACACTTTGAGTCTATTTTGTAGTTTGTTTTGGATGAACAAGAGTGGTGGACAAAGAAATTTTGACAATGGTTCCTGTCTCGACTTTTTTACTATTTTAGAATTGCCCATGACCGCTTTAGAATGGGAGTCTATGGCCATGCACAAACATGTCCTTAAAACAACCCTTAACGTTCGTTTTCAAAACTGTGCAACTCACCGAGTGGTTAGTGGTGTTCGTTGATGTTCCAAAACAAGTAGCGTAGCGAAATACAGTTTCTGTCGTGTTTTATTTGCCATTTTGTAAAATCCCATTGATTTCCGTTGGAGGACTCATTGCTCGTTGATATTACTGCGCTACCGGAGACGGAAAGGGGGCTGTTTACATTTGATTGTAGTCTTTTAGGTCTTTTCGCTCGGTTCTCTGACTCTCAGAAGGCTAGCGTGAGCAGAGCAATGGAAGTTGCCGAAGAGCGGAAGTTTATACGCGGTTGTGAGGTATCTGAAAAAATAGTTCCACTATAGAAAAATAAACGGATTGGAATCATACATTGCGCCGCTATATTTGTTTTTAATCATCAACGAACACCACTAACCACTCGGTGAGTTGAACAGTTTTGAAAACGAACGTTAAGGGTTGTTTTAAGGACATGTCTGTGCATGGCCATAGACTCCCATTCTAAAGCGGTCATGGGCAAATCTAAAATAGTAAAAAAGTCGAGACAGGAACCATTGTCAAAATTTCTTTGTCCACCACTCTTGTTCATCCAAAACAAGCTACAAAATAGACTCAAAGTGTTAAATACCGGAATTGTCCTTTAACCTATGAAGGATTTTTTTCCTGCAAACATGTCTTTTATGAGGTTGTAAAATCATGTCATGTCTAATGACTCGTGTATGAAGATTACTGAACAAATCCTCAAATATTAGCATTTCACATTTGCCCGTTCAACCGATCTCCTGCACTACTATCATGTTTTTTGTTCCATCCGGCAGACTTTTTCTTGTCATATAAAAAAAAACTAAAAACAGTTTCCTTTTATTTACCTGTTTGCTAAGTAACCATGTGATATACAGAATATACAGTCAACCGGTCACTATTCACAGTTTTGAGGAAACCTGGAGAGCAAAACAGATAAACTGCAGCAAAGGCCTGTCAATTTTCCATCTGTTTCAAGCCACGAATATTTAGATCACCTGCACCTCTCAAAAAAATAAAAAACAAAACAAGATGGTTAAGCGTTCCCTTTCGAGAGCGGTAACTCTACATTGCGTAGCTACGCTGTTGGAACTCCTCCCTTCTCCACTTTTGTCTCCATAAATCTTATGGGCTAACGCCAGCTTGGAACAGCTGGCCAATTGTCGCGTGGGCAGTATAAAATGTATGGGCACGACAATTGCGTCAGAATCTCTTTCTTCACGCTGTTGAAGTTGCACCTGACGACTGGTTACCTAGCTGTTCGATCAGCTGTGCAGCTTTCAGTCATGACTCTGACGCAAATTAATTGTCGCGCCCATGTATTTTATACTGCCCGCGAGCCTGTCAGTATTTGCATACTTCACGATAATTGGCCAGCTGTTCCAAGCTGGCGTTAGCCCATAAGATTTCAACAAAAGTTGAGAAGGGAGGAGTTCCCACAGCGTAGCTACGCAATGTCTTGTTCTCGCCTCTCAGGGAACCGAGGTTACGATAGTAACCAGAGACATTTTCTTTATAAAGGTTTTCTATGGGAAAACTGTGCATAATGTTTATATTTTGGTTTGACCTGCTTGCCTGACATAGCCATAATCATCATAATATCACTGTCTTACTACATTAGTACTTACTACAAACCTGGTAAAAATAACCAGTGGGCAATGGAGGAAAGCCCTGTTTTGCCCTCCAGATGGGTGTTCCTATCCACCTTATTTTTTTACGTAAGAGCGGGCACAGCCATGTGTTGATTGTATCTGGCTTCTGGTGCCATTTGCTTCCAGTTATTTAAACTGGACAAAAATAGCCCATTATACTGCTTTATATTGCACACTTTTATATATCATTTAAATTGTATTAGCATAATCATAAATGCATCAGTTTATAGCGCAAATAGTTTTACAGTTTACAGCACTTTGTAATTCTTGTAGTTATTTGCCTATGGTCTCTAATGAATTGGAAGTCTCGCACATTCAAGAAAATTGTGCACTTCCGTGTTGCAAAATAAGATGGATAAGGATGTGCCGTAACATGAAAAATAGGAATTGCAAAATAAATCCCTTCAGAATGAGACCATCTTGGTCTCCCTACTAGGATTTATTTAGCGATCATCAATCGTTCATTTAATGATGAATGATTGATGATCTGTTCTCATCCTCGTTGTCTTTTTAATTCGATTCTTGTTTCTCAATGCACAGTGTCATTCTCCAGTCTTCCTCCTGTTCCTGGAGTGTGTGTGGCAGCTTGTTCACCAGCACAGCCCGGCTTTCCAGTTCTCAGAGACTTACCTGACTGTGCTGTCCGACAGTGTTCATGTGCCAGTCTTCGGCACCTTTCTGTTCAACTCTGCCCACCACAGAGAAAGTGTTATGAAGGTAGAACTTATGTATTTTATGTTGTGATTGCAGCTTAGAGTCAGTTTGCTACACTATTTAGCATTTTGAGTACCGCATTCACCATTCTGCCTGATGAACAGTATTAGAGGCCTCTTTAGAAGTACAGTGGCTCAAAAGAAAACAGTCAGCCCTCTGTAACGCTGTCGTTAGTCTACTTGTACTTAAGTTATTGACCGTTGCCTCCCTGATGCAGTCGGCACGCCTCCTGCTGACTGCCTGTGCTTGATTTGTCTTGGCAGGCCGAGTCACCACTTGCACAAAGCGGCACATTGAGCTGCCCTACAGTGTGGGACTGGTCTGTGCAGTTTGACAGCAAGGCCCAGAATTTCTTCTTTAACCCACTGTATTCAGAGAAGGTGAAACATGAGAAGACTGTACGCAAACCTCACAAGCCCAAGGTGAGAGGATGAAATGCTATACTATCTCTTAACTGTTTTAGGGCCTGTTTACACCTGGTCACTTCCTGTGTTTTTGCTGAATGAAATCTTTAAAACGGTTCCATTTACACATAGCCACATAAATTTGTCTCCGCAAAACCAATATAAATCCGATCTATAATTCCCGGGCTATATGCAAATTTAACGGAAATCACGTCAACGAAAGTAACAGATATGAGCTGCATTTTATTTATCATCAGCTAATTTCAAGATCAAAGACCACAATAGGAGAGAGAGTGCCGTCAGGACTGGTAAGATTTTAGTGTCACTACTTTTAATGAAGATGATTGTGTGTTGAACGTCTGCGACTTGCTTTCAGTTTCATTTGCAGCAGTTTGCACGTCGGCTTGCTGAAGAGATAGTGAAGCGATGCGTGTTGCAGTAGCGCTATCATATCTGGCTAGAACATGTCATATAGCCTATAACACGCACTCACACGTTTATTTTTTACCATTTTGAGAGGAGTAAAATTTACAAATGTGGTTTCAACAACCAGACGCATTTACACTTGTCCAGTTTCATCTGGAATGCATCTCTAATCATCTGCTGAAGTGGTTTGAGCGATCGTATTTAAATCGGTCTCGAAAGCGTTTCGGAGGACATTTACACCTGGTATTTTCACGATCGGATCGCCATCTGACCAGGTGTAAACATGCCCTTACATAATTGAATAATGTAAGGAAAGATGCCCCGCCCCCAATTAAGAACAGTGTTCATTTACTACTAAATATTTAGAAATAAGTTCAACATGTACAGGATGATGATGCTTCATCAAATATATTATTAAGATAAATAACAGTTAATAATATTAAGGTTTAATAACACTAAAATAACATGTAAAACATAATGATTGATGTTTTAAAATTACTTTAATTTAAATATTTAAATATTCTATATTTGTTAATACATTTTTAGAATTACTTGAATTATTGCTTAATGATAGAGAAATCAAATAATAGAATCTCACTTAGTGACATCTGAATTGCACTGTTTAATCTGAATTATGTACAGACAAAATCTAAAATACTGAACATTAAAAAATATATATTTTTTTAATTCTTAAAAAGTGATAGATAATAATAGCAAGAAACTATGAATTTAGATCAAGTGATGCCACGGAGTTAGCCTACACTTTATGATAAATAATACATTTACATATAAGCCATGGAGTTATTAATGAATTATAATTATTATTAGTCACCATTAAATCAAAATTGACAATGTATTGTTTATGGATTGTTGCCGTATTTATTATAAATTATTTATCCATGAAATTAATATTTTTATAAAAAACTAATTTTAAAAAACAAGCATGTGAACACATAAAACGATTTTTATTTAGTCTCGCCCTAGGTTTTTATTTATTATTATTTCCATTTCACTCAGAAGAAAACTTACTTTAAATAATAAAAACACCCAATTTTTCACTTTTTTACCTTTTGCTTAAAAAAAAAAAAAAACTATTTGTTACCATACAAATCTATATCAGATGGAATAAATCTCACAAATGCTGATTGAGGAAAATGAAAGGTGAGGTGGGCATCTTACCCAATTTTGTGTCTTTGGCTTATTTTGTTTTTCTGACTTTGCTCTTCATATTGAATAATATCTAAGTTGAGTTCATTCTGTGCATAAATAGTTTGCAGACTAATATTTAAATCGTTTTTTATTTTAAAATGTACAGCACCAAAGACAGTTATCCTTACCCAGCACAGCCTTTAAAACCCCACCCAAGAAAGGTTTCTTTAAGGACGAGACCGACAGCCTTAAAAAGATGCTACGAGTGAAGCGTATCAGTCGCTGGATGGGCTCTCCTGACTCCCCCGTGGCCGCCACCCGTGAGTTCTACGAGTCCTGGCAACAGCGTCCTCTGGACTATCACGGCCTCCTGCTCCCCAGTCTGGATGGACCGGCTGTCCGCGTCTGGATGCAGCGCTACGTGCGCTGGATACCTGAGGTGCACATCCAGGGCGGAGGCTCCATGGCCGTCATGACCAAGTTTATGGAACTTCTAAGTCAGGTGCAGGATCTGAAGCGTGTGCTGGAGCAGAGAGACGCATCGCAAGCTGCTAAATTTGATCACCGTCCACACCTTCAGCACCGGCTGCTCTCGTTCGGCTCCTCAGGAAGATTGTCATCTTCGTTCCCCTTCGCTTACAGCCGCAACCGATCTTTCAAGCCCATCATTCCTACAGGTCTTATGCAAAGCCTTATGGTAACTGACAACCTAGCTAGTCAGGAGGATGAGGCCAGTTAGGTTGTGAGTTTGATTTAACAGGGAATCTGTTTTCACCCATATGTTAAATATTTGTCCATATATTATTAAATTATAATTATAATATAAATCAGGATTATATTGGCCTCGTCAGATCCAGATTAAAATCCTGATGATGGTGCTTAAAGTGCCTTTGGCGCTAAAGCGGGTCCTTTTGGAAAGGAAAATAGGCTTTTGTCAAACCAATTGTGCCCTATTATATATCCTTAAAACAGGATTTAAGCTCTTTTATTTTAGTGTTTTTGTTGTTGTTGTTTTTGATGTTCTTAATGGAACAACACCTAGCATTTTCCTCTTGCTCGTCACAAAACAGGAACAGGATATAGTCCTGAACTTCCAGCCTTTCCAGTGCACAGTGTTACATAAAATCTTTACCAAGTAACATACAGTATTCCATTCCAATGATCTATGGATGAATGAATAATAGCAAATATAAGAGTTATAAATACATTTGACTTCTCTGACCTCTCACATATTATAACTTCTGATACATCCATGCACTCAGAGCTCAGTCTGTACATGCCGCCAACAGGGGTTAAAAGTGGGCAGTGTTCACTCTAGCATGTTTTCAGCTATCTATGGCAGTGAGATGCGTCTAAAAAAGGTTAGGCAATGAAAATAGTGTGAAGCCATCTACAAGTATATTATTGTTACTGTTGCTTTTAAAATCTATTGAAGATTAGACTATGCTTACTATGGACCAATGTGATTTCTTCTTTTTTTTCAGATACCATGTCAACCTTTGGGGTATATAAATGTTTAATGTGTACATGTCTTTTGTTTTGTAAGAAAACAGGAAGTAGAGAACAATATATTAGATCAGGTGTCTCAGAGTTTCAGTGCTTTAATGTATGATGTACACTGTGTGACTCTTATCCGTCCGATGACCGGCTGACTCATTTTATTGAACCTTAGATGCTGTAATTGGTAGTATGGGACATTTTTAAAGGACACAAAGCTGAATGTTAATATCATCACAATTAAATTGTAACTCTGTTTTTTCTTATGATGACAAATGCATCATGCAAATAGACATTACCACAGGATGTGAAAAAGTTTCCATCAGCACTTACACAGCAAGATTCAACTGACAAATTTAAGAGTAAATCCTCATAGTAGACTGCAAGCCTTTGCAAATATAACTATTAAGGCATAAGCTATTTTCATACTGTATCTGCATTTGTGCACATTCTTCTTATTTTCTTTTCACTGGTGCCTGCAGAACTACTGCCACAAATCAACAGGCACTAAATTGTGTTGTTCGATGTCTGTTGCCCTTCCCCTCCACCCCATAATAATTGTAATGTAATGAAACTGATGTAAGCATTGCACTGAGTTGTTATTTGTTCGCAAAGGTGTGGAGAAAGCAGATTCCTACAACCCTTTCACCCTTGTTTTGCACTACTGCTCCTTTGCCAGTAATTCACTGTTACTTGAACAGTCAGTCAGCTGTTAATCTGATTCTGTTCACTTCAGTTCAGCACTGCTCTTGTGTATGACAAGTGATGCAAGCTGGATAAGAAACGTATTACTGTATAATTGTTTTGTATTTTTCTGTAACCAACTTTAGAGTTCACATTATCAGAGTTTGGCTTATTTTGGACTATTTACTTCAAATGATAATTTTCGTGTAAAAGTAGCATTAAATACTTTTATGTATGCACATGGGAGTATGTAACTTGCTCTTTTTGTCCACAGAATATGATTGAAATAAAAGATTAGATCAATGATTTGTGATCATGATCAGTTCTTGTAAAAAAGTAACTTTTAATGCAAATGGTTCTGACAAACGTTTTATCTTTCTTTTTTTGGGGGGATTTTATATGATTGTTATTCTGTGGTCTCTTGATTCTCTTGAAAGTGCACATTTATAAATATAGAAAAACAAAATAGGCTGGAAAGAAATGTACATTACAACTTGGAAAGTCACCTAAAAATGTTTTTATATAATTAAATACAAAATTTTACAATTATTATTAATGGTACTTTTATTTTATTTTAGTTATTTTTACTACAAGTTAAAATGAATGAAAATGAGAAATGTTGCCTTGGCACCTAGCTGAATTTTTTCACGTTTATTTTTGTACCCCCTCTATGGGTCTAATTGTAAAATTACAGCTAGAAAAAATAAATGATTGAAAAAAAAAATTTTTTACACATATATTTAAGACTAAAATCAGTTTCCAAAAATAGTTTTCTACATCAGACCTTTTACCTTTTTTTAGGGTGCCGTCATTTATGGGTAAATTATTTTTGGCAAATTGTCTGAAACTTCACACACATTCAAATGAATCATTGCTATCTGAAAAGAAGTGAAAAGTTCTTAGTGTTTCAAAAAACATTAAAAAGCTTTATTAACATTCCATTTCAACTTGTGCTTCAATATTCATTTGAAACTTGCATGTATAAATGTCAAAAACTTGACTCAAATTCAGATGCAACTTCACTACCTGGAAAGTATGAAACCATGTCTTATAGTGTTTCAAAAAGCATTAAAGATTCTTAAAGAAATAAATCTTGGGATTCCAAATCAATGATTGTAACACAAGTGAAAATCAACAAGACTTATTTTTCAGTGTAGCCCACACTTTCCACACAACTCGATTTTGACCTGTTCATTTTGGAGAAACTTTCCAAACTGGCATAGGATAATGTACCAAATGCCTGAGTTCCACGGCTTTAGAAAACACATTTGGATTTGCAATGATATAGATAGATAGATAGATAGATAGATAGATAGATAGATAGATAGATAGATAGATAGATAGATAGATAGATAGATAGATAGATAGATAATGGAATTTATATGCATTTTCTATTTTAAAATGAACTCACTTTGGTGCCTTGACAGCATGTGACCTTACATTTGCTAATATCTCTACTTTCTTTTTGCCAAAAAAAACAAACAAAAAAAGTCAAGCACATAGACCTAGATTTTAATTGTATTGACTGAAGAGGATGTTATACAGAATATTACTAAAATGTTTTTTTTATTTACTATTATTGTATTTTAAAAAGCTATTTTCTTCGCGTCATTTATAAACGGGGTTAAGTAACGAAAATGTTTTTTAATGGCTTTAGTTAACTATAATAACTCTGGTGGTGCTAGTACCTTCTGGAAATGCTGTCTCAGTGTGCACCTCCTCAGATACAACCTGAGTGTTGAGATGCCACATCTACTGTTGTAGCTACTCGTCAGGTCGCCATATTAAACCTGACGGAATCAGCGACGGTCCGCGGCTGGGATCGCGAGGGGCCCCTCTCCAAAACAAATCCCTAAACACACCTTTATTCACCCCAGGAATCATTTATGCATCGGACTGAATAATCCAGTCTGTTCTCAGACAGGAGTCTGGGAAGGAGGTTTTGTTTTAGCGTGTTTGAGAGATGAGTAATTTGACCCAGCGGAGCTCCGGCCTGGTGCAAAGGCGCACCGAGGCTTCGCGCAGCGCTGCAGCCGCAGACAGAGAGCGCGGATCCGGCGACGAGGACTACGAGCCCCGCCGAGGAGATGAGCAGGACGACGACGACAGCGGTGATGCCAAGGAAACCAGACTGACCCTGATGGAGGAAGTACTGCTGCTGGGATTGAAAGATCGCGAGGTTGTTGTTGTTTTTGCTTTATTTTTTTAGTAGTTGTCTGTTCTTATCTCTCATCATCACTCACCACGATCGCGAGCTTCATAGTTAATATGTGAGCTCTTTAAAGAAAGATGCAGCTGGAAACAATCTGGGTTTTTTAAAACTCCTTTTCTTTTCTAAATTGATGACGTTTTGAGTTAAAAGCAAACAACAATATTTCTGTGATGCAATGTAGCTTTTAGCTTGCCTTGCACTGCAGTTACAAGTTCTCTCTGTGACCCATCAGACTGTCGAAACAAATCGACATTGCGTAAAGAACATAGTTTAAAACACAGAGTTATGCCTTTTAACTGTCTAATACTTAAATTATACTCCGTTACCTATAGTAAATGATAACCATTGTGACATTAAGATGCTATGACATTATCTTGTCATATCCTCAGTATGATGGCTTCAGATACAGTGTTGCTTTAAGAAACTAAAATGTGAAGCAATTGTTTATTATTAAGATTTATAATTGCAGAAATGCCTTCATTGCCCACTGAGATTAGTGTCACACTAGTCACCCACATGTTCTAGCCTACATATTCTAACAAAGCATGTAAATCCAAACTCACAGTCACAACAAGAAGTGTTTTGGACAAATCCATGTTTTATTTTACTTTTGTATTTATATAGTTTGCCTTTTGATGCAGATCTGAAACTTGAAACATCTACTACTGAGTTGACATGAATCAAATAATGAAAACATCCAAAGTGAAACCGTTGATAACCATCCATCAAATCATTTGTTTGGACTGCCAAATGTCAAGACATTTTTGCTCTAAATTAGATAATGTAGTTATGGATAAAAAGTTGTTTTTAAAGCAATAACTTAACATCTCTCGTGGAGTTAAACATCCAATTCCTTTTGTTTTACTTGCTATTAGCAAGTAAACAGTCTGTTCTGTTTAGTATTTAGTAAGTTGTAAGCTAGTACAACTTCTGATCATAACCATTCATTGGGAGGGAGGCCACCAACATGGAGGATCTGTTTGAAAAGCGAAGGACATACTCCATAAAATTATGTAGAACTTTCTAATCCATTATCACACAACTCTGTAAGAATTCTTTATTTTCAGTTTACTCTTATGATTTTTATTTTATTTTTTAAGTGAAGAAAGACCAGATCTAGTTTTAGAATTTGTAAACTCTTTCTCGCCATGAATATAGCCGGGGTAGCTGGCATCATGGCGTTAAACTATAAACAAACAAACAAACAAATGTAGAACTTTCTAAATGTGGGTTTTATTGGTTGTTACACTCATAGATGCCACAAAAGTAGAATGCTTCATTTTAAGAGGGAAGGTCATGAGTATTTTGATTTTGGGGATTAACAAATATGACTGTTCTTAATAAAGGGAAAGCACCTAAAATTAGCCAGTTTGGTGTATTGACCGACCCTTAATTAAGGTTTATACTATAGTAGGTAGTGAATTGTACCTAGCTCATTGTCTGGCCTTTGTAGTTAGGTTTTGGTTTTTTGGTCAAGCATTTGACAGGGCAGTGTTACTGAAGACACCTCTCTTTACAGCTCATTCATATCGAATTACTGCCTACTTTAATTTATGCTCTCAACAGCAATGGCTTTTGGGTACTATTCAAAATTAATTGTAGCCTATAGAAAAATGGCCAGTGTTTTACTCAGGCAATATGTCTTGGATCCTGCTTTGTCCACAAACCTCACACAACAGGTTTCTGGTTGTTTTACATGTCAAAAATAAGGTTTTGGAGTTTAATGGTTTGATTGATCAATGGTTACTCGAGACACTGTCAATACATTTGTAGAACACAAAATGATCTTGGCCTCTCAAACCTGGAATCACTGTGTCATTTTTCCACAACAGAGATTTCTAACGAATTGACTTTTAGATGGATATAGTGTCTTTCCCTGTTGTCATGTTAAGATGTTTATGATCAGTTCAACATCTTACATTGATCCTGGAAGTGTCATGCTAGTGTACATTTTGTTCAGTATATTAGTTTTGCAGAAGTCTTCCTTGTGTTTTTAACAACAGTACACTGTTTTGCCCAAGAACAACACAGAAGGTTTTTTAATCCGGAGGGAGCATTCCCGTCGCTTGTTCACAAAGCTTTCCTTTGGGTTTTAGATTACTGCCGTTTTCAGACATTGAATATCATGTCGAGGCCTCACTAAGATTTGCTTATCTGTATGGAAAGTTGCAGAAAGGATAAATGGATTAACATAGCATGTTCCAACTTCCAGGTCTACAGTTTGCTCATGCTTATGGTTGGCAGTTGGCAACAAATGTAGAAGTTGAAACATTGTCAAAAAAATATTCTGAAAAATGTTAATATATTCTGGCTATTGGTTATGTTGCTTGATTCTAGGAGAATCTCACAGAACTTGTCTGAAACATGTCTGGGTCATATTTCATCCCAAAGTCAAAAGAAAGAAAATAAATTAAATTAAATTTGAACCTTTGAGATTTTTTAGTATCATGCACATTACTATTATTATATTACACTAATGCATTTTAGTAATGTGAATTTGGAGGAGAAATGTGTTTGACATGAAAAAGAAAACCTTAAAGGTAGCCAATGTTTTTCATAAACATTTTGTTACCAAAGAAACCACTGATGTTCCATAAGCACCACCTACTGTCAGAGAGTGAATTTACATTTTCATTCAGTCCGTATGCTGTTTGTGTGTAATGTAACATTATTTCACAAATCTAAAGTCAGACCATTCTGTTTTTGCTTGAAATTATGCAATCTAATTCAAATCAAAAACAACTACTAATGCCACGTCTGTTGCATCTTTGTTTTTCGATCGTGATTAAAATGCAGTGGTTGCCTCTAATTTCAAATGCCTACTGATATTTAAGGCCAGTTTGCCTGTTATAAAGCAAATAAACAACAAATTAATTTGCTGCTTTATCAACCAGTAAATCATGATCGGTGTATCACTAATTAAGAGATGGCAACCCATGACCTTCTACTCAGAGCTGTTTACGTCCTCGGAATTGTGTGTTTCTAGGCCAACACTATCATTGACGAAATGAATCTGCAGCAGTCGGGTGGTACAAGTTGTTTACGTTCATTATTGTAATGTTATGTTCTTTGACACATGAGGTAATTTAACGCTGTCTCTTGTGACGCTTTGCAGACTCTGCTCTGGCTTTGCGCTTTCATGCGTTTTAAAAGAGGCGTGGCTTTGGAGAGAGCTCTCTGAAGGGAGGGTGGGATACTCTTAAATCTAGCTTGCACCTTTAATGGTTTTAATTTTATTTCCGGTTTTTTTTTTTTATGTCTCTTTGTTACTCATTACTTGTATTTACTACAGTAACAATTAACTAAAACTAAACCAAACCTTAAACCTGTAGTATGTCCATATTGTTTATTTTACTAAGTATATCTATTTGTGTAAAAGACACATTAAAATTAAGTTTTAAGTATATGAAGGGGCTATTTTGCATGTGGTTAATCTCCTCCAACAGTTGTGACTGTGCCATGTTTAAATACAGCTGCCTTTGCCTACTGAGCCTTTATCATGACTGTCTGCTTGTGTCTCAGCTCAGCTCTTACTCTGGCTTTATGTTGTTGTCAGAGCACAAAGTACATCTAGTGTACTCACAGGACAGAGGACTTGCACACAGTGTCAACAAGAAAACCATGACCAACCTTTCCTGAGTTTGAGTGCTGTGTTGTTTAAAGAAGCAATGTTGTCTAACCTGCCACAGCAAAAGCAAACCACAATGATCCTATCAATTCCCAATGGACAAAATCCTGTCCTATATATTTTTTTGCTAGTTCTAGTTTCACTCCTCGGATATACATCACAGTTGGGAAGAAAAGACAGTGTATGTGCAATTCTTTACTGTCACTTCATTTATTTAATGCAGACTTAATTTCTTTCAGATAAAAAAACTTTTGAACAGTAGAGTAGGTCTATAAAGTATAAAGTAGTTCTTAATATGAGCTATTTTTTAATAAACCAAGCACTCTGCTGAACTTGTTCCTCATGCGTTTTTGTTGTATGAAGAAGCAGCTTTGACATTTAATGATTCTTTTAAAGTTCCACTAGAAATAAAAAAACGTGATGTATGTCATCACTACACACCCACATGGCTTGAATCTTATGTTTTGTTTTTTTTTCTGAACAATTTCAGTAGGGATGCACTGAAATGAACATTCTGGGCCGAAACCGAAACTTTTAAAATAATTATTAATGTCTCATTTTAAATTCTTTTTTTTTTTTATTAGACTTTTAAAGGAGACATATCATGCTTTTAAATTGTTCCTTTTTACATATAAATCATACATTTGTAGTCTATATAAAGCGGAACTGCAATGCTTGGGTCTGAATACCTCATTATTATAGCTCCACAGGCCCCTTTTCTACCCCTTTTCTAATGTGCTTCTGAAAGCAACTCGTTTTGGTGCGGTCTCTTTAAATAAAATTGAGACACTTCATACCCCGCCCCCTCTCCAGGTTGTAGCGGTGACACTCGGTTCAACTCCACCCCGTTCGGCCATTTTTGTAGTCTGGTAGCAGAGATAGGATTATCTAGCGCACAGAAACTTTTATACACACGTTATTAACAAAATGTCCAGCCAGCCTTACATGTTCGAGCCAGAGCCGGAGCGAAATGAAAATGAAGACGACGAACCTGCAGAACAACGTCTTCATATGGATGTATCGCAATGGTGTGTACTGTATTTACACATGAAACTTTGGTCTTCCGACCTTTTACCACCGTGTCGATTTATTTTGATTAATATGTCCGAGGGAGAGAGAGCAAGACAGCGTCTAGTTTGGAGACGGTGATGTCTTGTTTACACTTTCGCCTGGCTCTGAAGAGAGAGAGTGAGCGCGCGCGCGACCGGGTCTCTCTCTCTGCTCGTTCTTTCAGTTAAACATGCTCCTGTCACAAGCGCGGCAGTTCACCTACATTAGACGGTGTAATGAAGCGTGTGGGTTACTACATCCAACAACCGAACATTTTAACTTACCCTCTCGTAACTTCTGCATCCTTTAGCTTGGACTACAAAATTGCAGCGAGAAATAATAATGGCGGATTGCTCGAAGTGTTGGGCCGGAAGTCAATGTCCTTATTTGGCAGTTCCGCTGCAAATACTGTGACGTGATAGTTCAAAAAACGTCATAGATAACAGAAAAATCTGAACCGGTTGAAAAATATGACCAAAACAGAATATAAAGATATCAACGAAGCACCTGAAGAGAATAATTTCATCTTTTCTGTACTTCTAAACACTCCAAATATACAACATAATGCATTTAAGGGCTAAAAAAGTGCATTTAGCATGATATGTCCCCTTTAAATTAAATAATCAATAATGTTACTGAATCTGAATAAAAAAAAATAAAAAAAATGTCTTTACACTTATTTAAAGTAACACAAAAAAATGGACACAAAATAGGCCCATATTAAAATAATATTAAATATCAATATATTAAAATCAATATACAGTAGTCATTTGAAGTGGATCAAAACCTTTCATCAAAGTTATGCATGAACTTTGAACAATACCTGTTCTTGTCTCAGGACAACTTTGTTGAACTTTTGATCCACTTCAAATGTTGACTACTGTATTATTCTTTATTCAGTTCTATGCAACAGAATCAGATTTAACAGATTTATTTTTTGACAATTCGTGAGCTTAGAATTATAAGGTTATATCTCCACTTTTGGTCGAAATTGAGTTTTTGACATAATCTGATCAATTAGGTGTTTATTAATGCCTGTGTGGTGTTATTTTTGTAAAAAAAATTAAATTAAAGTTATTAATAATTAATCAAATAAAAAGGTTCCATCTCACAAAAACATAAACCGAGTTGGGATTATAAGGTTCTATCTCCAGTAGATTCAATATCCAATCAAAATCAAAAATCCAATCAAGCTGTGTGCTTGTATTATAAATATATAAATTGATTAAAATCAATGGTTATATACATTTATTCTTTGAAATGTGGGGTTTTATTTGTAAAAGTGGAGATAGAACCTTATAATTCCAAACAGAATCAGAGCTCTCAGAATTATAAGGTTCTATCTCCATTTGGGCCATCTTAAAAAATCCCATTTCCAAATGTGCCAGGATTTTGATATTCTATCCTCAAAGTACCTGTAGGGTGATGGTCTTGTTGAGCTATAATAGTAGATTATACTACATAACCGTTTTGCCAGCTGGGATGTAAAAACTTTGATGCTCAATATCTCAGAACTACCCTAAACGGAGATAGAACCTTATAATTCTAAGCTCACGAATTATCAAAATAAAGTATAGTCTTAGAAAGATTATTATCAGAGCATTTGAGCAGAGCAGGGAGTGGATCAGTGAACCATGTTACACCACAGGAGGGCTATTGCAAACAGAAACAAATCCAGATAAATTTCATGTTGGCACGTTATTTGAGCGGACTTTGCTTTTTTACGTCACGGGACCCTTGCGGATCCTTCCGCACGCAGAAAGTATAACACTGGCTTAAAGGCCCATTGATGTGCCGTGGAACTTGTAGCTTTTTATGAGGAGTTGACGTCATTTCCACTGAAACAGGAAGCTAAGGCGGGACATATTGAATGGCTCCTCCCCCTTTTCAAATAGCCAATACCATTTAGTTTACCTCACAGACTGCAAGTCGTACTTGACAGTATCATGGAAGCGAATCCGTAAATGCAAATTTTGTCATTGTTTTGGAACACCAGCTTATTCATAACCTCAAGGCTAACATATTCATACTAAAAGCAAACAAACTTAAATTTTGATTTCAGGGGGCCTTTAAGAGCGTGCACACTGAGCGCAACATTGAGCATTTGCTTCGAAGCTGTGCATCTTTGGAAGCGCACCACTTGCAAAGTTACAAAACATGCTGCACGAGAGTGCAACCTGATCGCTGAACACGGAGAGGAGGGGCTGAGCGCCATATTTTTGGCTTATATTTTCTGCCTTTTTTATATCTTTCGGCCAAAAAACGAAAATGACATTTTTGACTGATCATTTTTGGCAGCAGAAATTTCGGTGCATCCCTAATTTTCAGTTTAAAGCAAATTATCTGTGTAAACTGACATTTCAACAAAAGTTAGATGTGATTTCTGTTTTTAGAACTTTTCAAACTTACAACATATAATGATTTATTACGTTATTTTGCTTATTTACTCATTGTGCATCACTCTGGGGTTTTGCATGTGCTGAGCAAACTTGCCTGTGTTGCCAGTGCCTTAAAAGAGGCCTGTTGTTTCCCGGTTGTGGCCTCTGGGATAGGGAGGCTGGACCTTCACAAAGCAGGCCTTGTTAGTACTGGAAGGATCCATCGCTCACTTCATCCACTGCTGAACATGACACTGCAGCAGATGGAGCTGCAAAAATGAAAACTAACAGCATAACTATCCCTCAGTGTTGGGGAAAATTCCCCATTTTATTTTATAAATTTAGTTCAAGTATTGACATTTGAATTTCATTGTCCACACCCCACAGGTTTTGAACTGGCATGACAACAGGAGAAATTTACTGAATTGCAATTCAAAGAAATGCAATAGTTACACAAATGTATTACTCCAACAAGTTGTGTGATCATTACTATTTTGACTTTTTTTTTTTTCTGGTATGTAGTATACATTTTCATTTCAGCTGATTAGACAAAGTTAAATAATTTTTTTTTGTTTTTACCTCTTCTGTTTTACCACACAGCACCACAAAATGTTCACTATGTTTTCAGATAACTCTAAGGAGCTGTTTACACAACACCATTTTTAACTAAAAAAATTAAACTGTTGTTTATGCGTTTTGGCCATTCATTTACACGTCAACGACGTTTTGGGAGCCTGAAATGCAAACTTTTGAAAACGGGATTCAAAGTGCAAGTTTTTGAAAATGATACCGTAACTTTCTCAGTGTAAACTACAAAAACGTGAATTTATGAAAACGGTGACATCATGCATATGCGTATTACGTGTTCAGGCTATGGGCATGTAGGTTTTCTTTACAAAGTAACATCGCCAACTACTGGACTTGGCAGCATAACACAGTGTTTTTAGTCGTATTCGCTGATCTGTGTGAACAAGGATCGTTTTGACAACGTTGTCACCCTAAAAATAAAGGGTGACAAAAATTGGGGATAAATTCGAGTATTTTGGAAGATTTGAAAATGACATTTTAATTTTTAAGTATAATTACATACAAATTTCTGTAGGTGACTTTTCAAACTTTGATTATTAATATACAACTTTATCAATCTTCCCCATACTTTGTCTGATAACATGTTTATGGGAATATTTGAATTATATTGAATTAATATTTGAATAATATATCATATTTGAATTGCAGTTCTTTTTTCACAAATTACAATAAAGCTATTTTTAGGATTTGTGTTAGGATTTTTTAGGCATAAATTAGATCCTTGTGTGATGATGGGTCTTCACACAAAACAACTGGTGTCCATATTAGCAGTGTTTATTATTTAGAGTCATCTGTAAACTGTTTAGAAAAGTTTTCTCTGTTCACAAACCATTTGGATGGAAGTTGTATAGCTGCACTGAAGCTCTGAACCTTGATGGGGCATTTGTACTGACTTTCTTGGTTTTGTTTATGTGCAAGGGCTACACCTCCTTCTGGAATGACTGCATTTCATCAGGCCTGCGGGGCTGCATGCTCATTGAGCTGGCCTTACGAGGGAGACTGCAGCTGGAGGCCTGTGGCATGAGGAGGAAAAGCCTGCTCACCCGGAAGGTAAGCACGCTGGAAATGATCATACGATAGGGAGAGGCTTCCTGTTTTGGATGCTTCCTTCAGCTGTGTTCACTTGCTACACACATTTAAAGGGTTAGTTCACCCCAAAACAAAAACGCTGTCATCTTTTACTCACTCTCATGTTGTTCCAAACTTGTGTGACTTTTTACAAGAAGATATTTTGAAGAATGTCGGGATCCCATTGACTTTCATTGTATGGACTAAAAGGAAAATACAGAGCCATGTTTTTAAAAATATCCTCCCAGAACGTCATTTAAACATTTCAGATGTATTAGGCTATACTGATGGTACAGGTTCAGTTGCACAGGTTTCTACAAACACAGCTGGACTGAACAAATTCAGATGATATATTCTTTATGTGCTTGTAGAATTCAGCACTCTGGTGTCATTACATTTACAGTTGTGTTGGACACTTTCTACCACAAGAGGGGGCACTTTGATGTTAATTGTGTGTCAGGAGGTCACTTTTTTGCGGTTGGTGTTGGCTGTTGGAAGTGAGAACTTTTATTATTAAACTGGGCTCAGATGTATCCCTGGAAAATGCATTAGATTTAATACATGAATTAAAACTCTTTGGTCTTCAGTTGAAGTAGTTCATCTCCTTCACATGATTTTACCCTCATGATTTCTCTGCCTTGATGTCAGTGGTGCTTTTGTGCAGTATAATGTTTTAATGTGTTCAGTGACGTTTCTCTTCTCCTTTTTCTTAGATTATATGTAAGTCTGATGCTCCAACTGGGGACGTGCTGTTGGACGAGGCTCTAAAACACATAAAAGACACTCAACCGCCCGAAACCGTGCAGAGCTGGATAGAGTTGCTCAGTGGTGAGTATCATTTGAGATCTGAATTTTTTTCCCCTAATTACTTCATCAATACCATACCTTGGCTTTAGAGAACAGCATAAATATTACTATGTAAACTCTAAAAACTTAAACTCTTATTTAATTATTATTTAATGGTTATTTTTTGATTATATTATACTGCTGTCCAAAAGTTCGGGGTCGTAATGTTTTTTAATGTTTTTGAAAGAAGTCTCTAAAGCTCACTATGGCTACATTTGTTTGATCAAAAATACAGTAAAAACTGTAATATTGTGAACTACCATTACAATTTAAAATAACTATTTGCTATTTAAATATATTTTAAAAATGCAATTTATTCCTGTGATGGCAAAGCTGAATTTTCAGCAACCATTATTAGAGTTATCAATGTCACATGATCCTTCAGAAATCATTCTAATATACTGATCTGGTGCTCGAGAAACATTTCTTATTACTATCAATGTTGATGAATAGAAAGTTCAAAAGAAAAGCATTTATTTAAAATAGAAACCTTTTGTAACATTATAAAAGTCTTTACTGTCACCTTGGATTAATTTAATGCATGCTTTCTGAATAAAAGTATTACAAATCTTTTGACCAATAGTGTAATTACATTACATGAAATTGGGTAACACTTTATTTTACAGTGTCCTTGTGACATAGGTTACATGTACTTACAATAGTAATAATAAATCCTAATCCTACCCTAACCCTATAGTAAGTACATGTAGTTGCTAAATATTACTCAGTACTTAAATATATAATTACACTGTAACAATGACACTTTAAAATAAAGTGTAACCAAATTTTATTAAATTGAACAATTTTAACCATTGCTACCTGCTAAATATACTTTGCCTGGTGCGCATAAAACATCTGGATCCAGACTCACTTTGGTCCAATGATTGAGAGAGATTTCTGGGACCTACTGTGGCTATGAGCTCAGTTGGAAATGTCTCAGTATGGAGAGCCGAAGGGTCAAAGGGTGAGATCAAAGCGCCTGAGAGAAGGAGCTGCCATCCTCGTTTAGATAGTGTATAAAAATGTGCTCAGAATTAGATCAGAGCCATAAATTACTGCAGGCTGATGACTAGCAAATGCTTGAGCACAGCCTGCTTTGATCCTGTGCTGTCTGTGCTTCTCTGCTTCAGCACAGGAGCTGACCAACTGAGCTGGTGGTACTCGCTCAAGGGACTCTAGCATGACTTCTGCATTCAAAGTTCCTGTCTGAAACTTGTGAAAGACTCAAAACGGCGGGAATCTAGACAAAAACATATTAAAACTATTAATAATGTAATGAGCCTGTAGGAGCAGCTGTCAATAAATGGGATTATACTCTTGAAAAAAAGTGTTTACCCGAAAACTAGAATAGGGATGCACAATATAGCAGTGATTTTTTTTTTTTTGTGGTAGTAGTTTTTTATATAGGTATTGGTCGATATTAGATATTTAAAGGGATAGTTCACCCAAAAACGTAAAATTCTGTCATCATTTACTAACCCTCAAGTTGTTCCAAACCTGTTAGAGTTTCTTTCCTCTGTTGAACACAAAAGAAGATATTTTTAGGTAACCAGACAGTCAACGGTAGCCATTGACTTCTATGACTATACCATCAACTGTCTGGTTACCGACATTCTTCAAAATATCTTCTTTTGTGTCCCTTTAATTGTGCATGCTCAATTAAAGTTAAGTTAGTCAATAAAAGCACTAATAAATTTAATGACAAAATGAATATCCTTTTTCATACAGTACATTTAATATTGCTATGCCTAAATACACTTGCGTTTAAATACCTTTTTTTTCTTAGTGTTTATTTAATTTAATTAGGCATAATGTAGAATTATTATATTAACCGTTTATTGGTTATTGGCCCTAATAAAATAAATAACAGCTTACTGATATTGACTACAATTAGAATTATGGTGCAACCCTTCATTTATAATAATAATTATAAGTAAATGATAGACTTATGTCTAACAGCTGTGCCAATAAACGGAATAGAAAATAGCATTTTTTCCTCATACTTATAAAAAAAACTTCTCACGATTCGTTAATCCCGATAGCTGAAATAGTAAAATGTATAATAGCTGTAAAAGTTTTCGAGAGAGTTCCACATGTAATGCTAGATATTTCATATGCAAGCATGTCAGCCAATCACAGCAGTGGGCGTTTACACTGAAGTCTCACAGCAGACACGCCCCTTCAAACAGAGCGTTCAAATCAGAGGCTAAAATAAGGCTAGGAAATATGCCTTTTATTTCTAAATTATAACAACTTTTGATCTAAAAAACATACTAACAGTATAAGGGCACCCCAGGAAACATTCTAAAATAATAAAATAATCAGTGCAATGGGACCTTTAAGAACAGTGAAGTCCATTCAAGTAACGCACTCATATCTTTCTTCTGAACTCACCTTGTGCTTCTGTTGTCAAAGGAGTGATGAAATCATCTTTATTTACATTTCTGTTTTAATACATTCCTAAAAACTCCTAATTCCTAAAATAAATGTAATAAATTTTGGCAGCAACTGCACAAGGTGCAAACAGGCCTGTATTTAAATACAGTTACTCGCGAAGTGTAACTCGACCTAGGACGGTGACACAAAACAAAACGTTGCGCTTTTCTAAGCGTGTAAAATGGATAACTATTTTGTATGGCGGAATACCATAGCAAGTGCTTGTAAGCACTTCGACTTGGCGCAGTAATATTTTCACTAGAGGGAGCGGGGGCCGGTGAGAGGATTTTTCACGAGTGAAGATATTACTGCGCCAAGTCGAAGTGCTTACAAGCACTTGCTATGGTATTCCGCCATACAAAATAGTTATCCATTTTACACGCTTAGAAAAGCGCAACGTTTTGTTTTGTGTCACCGTCCTAGGTCGAGTTACACTTCGCGAGTAACTGTATTTAAATAGGGAAAACGTGGAGGTGTTTGGTATCTTCTCTGCTTGGCCCATATTAAATGAACTGGGCTAACAAAGTTTCGCCGCAAGACAGAGGGATTTAGTGCACGCACTGAGACGAGAGAGGTATGTATCAACTCGTCTTAGTTAAGGGAATAACATAGTTTAATATGAAAAAACGGTGAAGTATCCCTTTAAAGGCTGCCACAGTGCCTTTTCTGTCAGTTTTTATTATTTTCGTGATACTTTTTGGTATTGTAAGTTGTAGCTATAGCAATAAAAAAAGGATCTCTGTCCTTGTCAAATAAAGTGAATGTTAGTTGATGTCTGGTGCTGAAAGTGCTTGTCTTTTGCAGGCGAGACATGGAACCCGCTGAAGCTTCACTATCAGCTGCGTAACGTCCGAGAGCGCCTGGCCAAGAATCTCGTAGAGAAGGGCGTCCTGACAACAGAGAAACAAAACTTCCTTTTGTTCGACATGACTACACACCCCCTTACCAATAATAATATTAAGCAGCGCCTTATTAAGAAGGTGCAGGAGGCCGTGCTGGACAAGTGGGTGAACGACCCTCATCGAATGGACAAACGCATTCTGGCCCTTATATTCCTAGCCCATTCCTCTGATGTACTAGAGAACGCGTTTGCCCCGCTTCTGGATGACCAGTACGATCTGGCCATGAAGAGAGTACGGCAGCTGCTGGACCTGGAGCCTGAGGGCGAGAGCATGAAGAACAACACCAATGAGCTGCTGTGGGCTGTGGTGGCCGCCTTCACCAAATGAAGCAATGGAAAATAAAACGGTTGGACTGGTTAAATCAGGTTTGAGAAGTGGATGACCTGGTGCATCAAAATGGGAGTCTTGGTTTTCTTTCCTTGTAGATATCTCCCTTCCTCCCTACTCTCTCTGCAAGATCTGTCATTGGGTTTCTCTCTTTTGTTTGACCGGTGTATTTTGTCCTCCTTTAATCGTTTGTTCATTTGAATGCAATTGGGTACTTTCTCACCATAGACTGTTGGAACATTTACATTTTGCATTGCTGCACAAAACGGCCTGTTTTTCATCGTTTCCTTGCCTGGACATCCGTGATGGGTACCTAACAGATCTTACAATGTTTTGTCATCAGTTTCATACATTTAATTGGTATTGATTCATTGTGACTCAAGCTGTGTACGCCAAAGCAGTATCTGCGTATGGTAAGACACAACAGATACTTAAGAAAATAAAGTACACTACCGTGTATCATAATTTTAATTTCAATTTGTTGTCAAAATTTGTTTTCATACTAATAATGGGGCCTGAAAAGAAACCAAAAAGGTAATCAAGGACTAAATCCTGATGTGATAACATTTTAGTGGTTTGTGGCAAGTGTGCTAGAGTGTAAGCAGTAGTGTGTAAGTGTGTGTTCAGTAGTGTGTAAGCTTCACATTCACACTACTGAAACAAACAAAACACACTACTGAAACAAAAACAAAACAAAAAAAACAGTGTTTTTAGAGAGGAGTGATGAAGTTCAGGCTGTTAGAGGACCTGTCAAGTATTTACTGGGTGGATTATCAGCAATCTTTTATGAGCTCTACCATTGCGATTCCTTCCGTTTGGTCCATAAACACCCCACGAATGCTTCAAACTCTACCTCTTCACACATTTATTGTTGTGACTCCTCATTAGCTTTCTTTTGTGTTACTTATAATACTTTTATGTGCCTGAGATTGGTTATAGGATGCATAGCTCTCAAGGTGCAGGATGTACTGTAGCTCTTTGTGACGTGGCATTAATGGAGCTAGATTCAGAAAGCGTTTGTTACTCGGTTGCTCAGTAGTCTTCATACCTTTTGTATATGCCTACCAGAAACTAATTTGAGGACCAAGAGTTTAATAAAGGAATCTGTGTCCTCCCTGCAAATAAAAAACATCTGTGTGGCATACAGCTTAATTTTCTTTTAATATTTTTCTATTGATTTATGTAAGGGCAAGTCCTCAAGGTTTTAAGAGATGTTTTATGGAAATGGTTTTGAATGTCAAAAGATTTAATTCATGTACTCACACTTCTAAACAAACATAGGATTAAAAAAAAATATATATATATATATAGACTTTATAATGTGACTTTTATATGTAAGAGCAGATTCCACCATTTTCTCGAGTCAGTATATTTTTGATAGTATTTTATTATCATTTGCTGATTGACATTGCATTCTGTCACAATCTAGTTAAATCTGTACATAGTTTCTTATGTAATCATGCTGCATCAAACCTGTTAATTTTGCCTGGTATGTAAAAGCTTACACAAGCATGTCTTAATTTTGTTTTTACGCTATGAAAATCTTTTGAGAAAGCCTTCATTCAATCACCATATTCTAATGTTGTTGTTTTTTTGTCATTATGCTGATTTTTATTCAGTTTTATAGCAATAATTTAAATCAACATGCTTTTGTTTTGTTCTTTGTTTTCTTCACAATGATGTTAAATGCTTGCTTCACAATAGTTAATTGTATGTAGCGATGGTCTGGGAAATCCACCAATTGTTTGGAAGAGTCGACCTATGGGATCTTCACCTGTCTGAAAAGTGTCTCGGAGTAAACGACAATTAAGATCATGTGTAGCTTTAGGACTCAATATAAAGGGACCCCAATGTATATACTTTCTTATTACAATGAAATAAACTATGGTCTTGAAAGTGCCTCAAACATCATCTGTTATTTATTTTGTGAAAAAGTAAGTGCTGCTTTTGATGCATCAGATTAGTTACATGCCATGGCGTTTTTGTTTTATTTCTCACATATAGGAAAACAAAAAGCCATGATTATACCATGATAATTATTTTTTTTTAAATTCAGGATTCACTGATGAATGGAAAGTTATTGCACCCTCACTGAATAAAAATATAAATTTCTTTAAAATCTGACCCCAAACTTTTGAACGGTAGTGGGGACATGATTGCAGATCACCTTCATCCATGTCAGACTACAGTTGGCCTCTGCAATGTGCATATTCTCTGAAGGACAGATGCATTTACTCTTAAAGTTAAGCATTTGAAACTTGTTAGTTATACCGTTGAGTAACACTCTTTATATAACTACTTTATACAACCACTAATGAGCATTTCAGCTATTTAAGTTGAGGTATGTTGGCTTGCTGACAGTTTAATTTCATTTCATTCCATAGCATGAAAAAAATCATTGCTATGATACTAGAGCCCAAAGCTGAAAAGCTTATTGAGAGTGAGTTTGTGTTTACCCTGTTGAGAGTAAACAGATTTATTCCACTGTATTTTGTGAGTAGGGTTTCTCTTACGTCAGGGTTCTTGTACACACACTTCTCATTTGGTCATTTTTCAATTAGTCTGTGAGTGGTATTTTTCCCATAGCAGTGGATGTTTGTTTACAAACAATATATAGTGTTGTTGAGTCTGGTCTATTCTTGTGCCTGGCCTGGTGTGATGTCTGGTTTCTGCAGACGTTTGGCCAGCTGTGGTGGAAGGTTGTGCCGTGTCTGCCTACGCAATAGCCTCACTGCATTAACATCTCAGCTGAGCTCATCTCTTAACGCTGAGAGAAAATGCTCAGCCAAAGGGTCAGAAGCGAGCATAACACCTTCATCCTTCAATATGGTTGAAACATGTTTCTCTGGCATCGTCAATGATGACTCATAGTTATGTAAAATTCTGTCTTTTCCTTAAAGGGAAAGCGCTTGACATGCATAAACTCACTTGGAAATGTTGAGACTTGGAAGTGTGTGATTATGTTGACTTATCCAGTGATTAAAAACCAGTCTCTGCTATATATATACATATACCACATTTTCAATGATTCTCAAACGACTCGTCAGCTAAATCCCTCCTTTTCGCTACTGATTGGCCAGACAGCTCAGTCTGTTGTGATTGGTTTACCGCGTACAGCGCGTGCGTTGAAAACAAAAACGTCCATAACCAAAACAAAGTCAGCTCTGCTTGTCCTGAGGCTTCCTACACTGTAAACTAAACACAGTAACGAACAATGACGTCGATTTTACCATATCAATCCGAGCTCGAGTTCGATGATGAAACACTGGAAGAACTAGTTATTCAACACGAACCTCCATCTTAAGGACGACTCGAGCAGGACGTTTCTCAGTGATACACTACTCAGTTTGAGGTAACGTTACATTATGAGATGTTGCAACTGTAATTCCTCACCATCAGCATTAACAAGTGCATATCCATCAACAAACCGATTATTTTACTTGTACTTATTTATTTACCGAGTATTTTTCTAATTTATTGCGGTGAACACGTGGAAACTGTATCAATAACAGTGCATACATTAGCCGAGCTCTAGCGTGAATGACTGATGTAACAAACATTGGTAAAAACAAATCTTGCTCCATGCTTAAACTTTACTCAAAGTAGTGAGAACAACAGACAATCTGCATTAATAGGCAAGGTTTTAGGTAGTGGTCCACAACTGATCAGCAGAAGTATTTCAGTAAGACAGTGATAACGTGAGTTAGCCAGTTAGCAGGAGACCTACAAAATATAAAACTCAAAACCAAGTATTTTGAACACCATCTTTCAAGAGTAAGCGGTTTGTGAATCCTGGCTTTACCTTCACATTGTAGAGCACAGTGTCTTCTCGACATGATACTCTCCAGTATCCACAGGAATCAGCTGCAGTGTTTGAGGTTCAAGTTTTTCCTGGTGTCTGTGTGTGTGAAATGAAAAACGATTCATTTCATTGACTCAGAGTCAATTCTTACTTTTGAAAGACAATAACTTTATATACGGTGCACTTTCAGATTTAAAACTTTGCAGGATGTTTTTATTCGCTTAGAGCAATGATACACACTACATGAAAGCCGGTCATTTTCAAAAATCCATAATGGGGCACTTTAACACGGCATGTTGTTACAAAGACACTGAACATTATTTGCAATAATTAATGCAATAAATAAACAAACAAAAAAACTTGGTGATGATGGTTTTGTATAAAAGTTTCTTAGTTAAAAAATATCAAGGGACTGAATGGGCAAAGATGTCCATTTGTCTTTTTAGCACTTCAAAGTTTGGGCATCTTTGTTAAAGTGTGTGTAGAACAGCAAACCTTTAATCATGTGTAGAAGTTACTAGAAAGCATGCAACAAAATCCCGAAGGGAAAAAAGTTTGGGAAGAAAACTGTGGTCTGATCAATAGATTAAAGAGGAGTCTAAGCAAAGCACATGTTTACCACAAACACCCCAACCATACATCTCTATCAGACTTGATGGTGGCAGCAACATATTCTGGATTTGATTAAAAATTCATGTTCCAGCAGGACGATAAAGCACTCAGAAAAAAAGTATGATTGAATGGTTTAAATACACTTATAATTCTGGAATGGTTCCGACTGAGCTGAGACATTAATCCAATTGAATATTTTTAGGTATGACTTGAACATTGCTGCAAGCCAACACTTTCTAATTTGGCAGAGACGGAGTGAATTTGTGTTGAAGAATTGAGATGTGGAAAGCTCATGCAGACATAACTAAGACGACTCATGTAGTTGCTACTAGAGGAATATGTGCACAGCATGAATTTATAGGGGGTGATTGCTTTGTGTTGAATTTATTGTTTATTCAACATGCTAAAATTTGGAAGTATAACAAAATGCAGAAATAAAATCAAGGGGTGAGTACTCTGTAAATGCATTGCCTGTTCAGTTTTCAATTAATGTCTATTCCATTTCAATAATTTTCCTTTATGATGAAATTTATTCCTCACGTGCTGAAACGTCTGTCCTTAACTTGGCAGGACCAGTGGTCAATCTGTGGGTGTCCAGCAATCTGAAAGTGCAACATTGTCTTCATGGTTAATTTCACTTCCCTTGAAATAATAAATGACCTAAAGGCACATAAGCGCCTCCCAAATCAAAACCACCTGGGCCCAAGAATGCCTGTGAGTCCATTGTTTCTATAGACTCCTGCAGTTGAAGAGTGCAATACTTCATCTGCCGAACAGCCTTTTGAATAGTAGTGAAATAGTGAAATATTAATAGTAAAAAAAAAAAAAAAGAACTAAAATAGAAGCCAAGGTTTGAGCACATTTTTTTAGCTCCATCTCCATCAGTTGTATTAAGTGCCATATTGGGGACTCAAAATCACAAATGTATGACTTACCAACTTTCTTGCAGGAGCAAAATAAATAAATAAAAATGCAGGTGAATAGATAGGCAAGTGTTCATTTTGGGGTGATATGAAACAATTGTAGTCAAGCAGAATTAAAGCTAACAAATCAACAGCCCTGTTAGTCATAATATTTCTAATCACCATTTGAATCATAAACAAAAATGTTCACATGCAATTGTGTTTGAAAGCAAACGAAAATATTGGCAAGTTTTTGTCCTGAGACATTTTGTTCGCGTTCCTGTTTGAAACAAACAGTGAAATTCCTTTAAGCCTAAGAAATCACTTCATACATTTAACAGTTCCTCACAAAAGTTCCGCTTTTAAAAAGGTATTTTGTGTATTTAAGTTTATAGGCATGTGATACTGAATGAGCAGGGCAAGTCTGATCTGAAAAGGAGTTAAGAGTCCTAAGCCTTTCAATAAAGACTTGTATGATCTGATTTGCCATGCCCAGACAAAACTCAGCTGGGGATTCCCAGAGGTTATATGGTTCTTTAACTATAGCGCCAAAAATGCACTTACTTATAAATAAGTTTTTACTTGAACAGAATCAGTTAGAAAAAAACTAATCTGATTCCAATTGTTGCAGTTAATGATAAAACAGAATAAAACAGATTTACATTATAGTCTTTACCCTTTCACAGCACACAATTCTGACATTTAGGCCTGCACAGACAGGGCTTAGATTAAGCCAGGATTAAGCCTTAGCTCAATTAGGACATTTAAGTAGGTTTTTTACATTTTTCTTAGAAAAAAGCATCACTGGTGTGCATCTTGAGACAAAACATTGGCACTAACATATTTTAAGATAGCCTATGTCAGTGAAAGTTGCTTTCAGTTAAACAGCTCAAACATGCATTTTATTCGGGGGTTAATGTAAAAAAGAGGCACTGTATGGGCTCTCAGTTTGACAGTTTCGATTCCACTTGAAATCTTTTAAAGCTTAAAACTGCTATAAAAAGATAAATCTACCACAAGGCATTTTTACAACTGCTCTGTGTTTACAGACAGATCCAGCAGCAGCAGCAGCGATGTCGCTCCGCCCACTCCCTCCCTGCGTCACTCCTCACGGCGAATCGCGTGCATGTGTTAAAACTGAGCCTTTACTGTTGCTGCTGTATCCTTTGTGAAAGAGTTGTCAAAGTTGACCAAAAGGGAGGCGATTATTATTTTTATTTTTTTTACAATAACACACAGACGAAAACAGTTAAATGTACATGCGGTACTTATCACAGATCACTATAGGCGTTTCATGAGGACTCGACTTGTGAATGCAGCTAATTTCATTGATTTGGATTAACATTCCCTCTGGTCACGGAAATACAGTCTGCTAACACTTTTTAATGCAGTTTCACGGATGGTAAGTTTTATTTTATATAGTTTATAAGCTTCTCTGAACTCCCCGAGTCTCCCTTCACTGAACTTCTGTCGAATTTTTGTCTTGTGGCTGGTTGTGCTAAGACATCAATGGAGAAAAAATGTTGACTAACGGTTATCCATTCTGATTTATTCACACTGGGATATTACTACCAAATAAGAGCAAGTTACTGTATCTATTATTATGATGAAAGAATCACTTTTTTTAGCCTCAACCAAGTAATTTACATTTGTGAATATGCCAACTTTTAAAAAATAGTCATTTAACAGTCAGTTTTCAGCACTGGAATAGTTAGTCTGAGCACTTAGCTAATTAGTGCACTCTGTATTTTTATTTATTTATTTATTTTAGCTAAATAAAAAGTTTTGCGCTTGATAAATAGTTAAAATTATGTATAATTACATGAAATGGCATATCAGTCTGTCTTCTTGGAAAAAAAGGTTTTATTCTGCGTGGGTCGCCCCCATGTGTGCACCATGTTGACATCACATGACCAGTCATTTTCATCATGCAGTTGAACTTAGTAATACGAATTGTTTAATAATTCTGTGAATAAACAAAAAAACATTGCAGAGTCCACACCACAACTATAATGATAATAGCACAGAGAAACAATATTGTTGGAATCACTTTGAAAGTACAGCAAGTAATCATTTGGCTTTGAACAACACTGTTAAAATAAATAATGCAATACATAATATAAACATAATCAACTTCATTACGTACATTACGTATTATAACAGTTGCCTGCAGAGGGTGCCAACGACCTGTTGTTGTTGCAGCATGACCAAATCCTTGTTTAATATTGGGCAAACAACATTTAATTCAGATGTTAACTTAATCTTTAATGCTTGGCCACTTTTTTACAATAGAAATGCCACAGCCACTGTAATTTCTTTAACAAGAATATGTGGACATTCAAAACATGCAATCTCAGAGCGAGGGTTTCAACTTTTATTTTGAAATCGTGATGAACAACAATTCACATAATTTAGAAACATTGATGTATTCTCCTGTGTTGGTGTTAGCTTATAAATGATTTACGATACAAATCTGGTGAAATGCCGCACGTTGCATTCCCAGGCTAACATTATGTGCAACCCAAACTCAGCACATGCAGAGATGGAGTTTGTTAACTGGAGACGTACTCCACGCATTTAAATGATAACAGCACAACACTTGAAACACAAAGCATGTCTTACTTTATATGCATTTCCAAATGCACATTATTTGAAACCCAAACAAACAGTACATGCAGAGACTGAGTTCATGTTGAGCAGCATTTACTGTGAACAGAGCCGCTCTGAGCCGCTGGAAGTGACGCGTAACCTGCGCGCATGTAAATTATTAAAGTGTCGTGCTTCACTCTGAAACCTGCTGTGCATATATTTATTTAAGTGAATATAAAATTCAACCCGCCAAAAGTAGCTAGTCGGAATAACTGTGATACATGCAACTGCTAAATTCCACCCGCTGGTGTTAAATGCATAGGCCTAGTTCACCCAAAAATGAAAGTTCTGTCATTAATTAGGCCTACTTACCCTCATGACTTGCACTCATCTTTGGAACACAAATGAAGATCTTTTTGATTAAATCTGAGAGCTTTCTGACCCCACATAGACTCCAACGCCAGTGGCGGCTCATCAGGGGAGGCAAGGGCGGCACAGCCTACCCAAGATTTTGAGGTGAAAATGGGAGAAGTTTCTTTGTAATTTCCCCGCTGTAACACCAATCGAATGAAATCGAAAGCACCGCTTTTCTTTCACGACGTACGTGTCAAATCTGCCGATGTAATTACAAATGCTAAGGGATAGAGAAGGGGAGGGGGAGGCAAATCCATAGCCAGACTCTTGGGCCTCAGTTGGTGAAAAAAAATAGCCAATCACCATCAATTGTTTCACTTTCAGCGCTTAGGAGTGTTGAGGAAAATTACAAAGCAGGGGAGGCTATCCTCCCTTAGTATTTCAACTAATCATCGAAGAGACGAGAAATTACTTGATATTAGTTTGAACTGTTGCGCTGATAAATAATATACCACCAAGTACATTTATTATGGAGAGTAGCGATATTGAATATTTGATTGCCAACAAATTTTAAATTAACAGTATTAAAAACGAAGGAAGACTCCATGCCTAAGTTGGATATATAGGCTACAGTAGTCAGCTTCACTAAACGGCCCATTTAAGAAGGGATGGATGTTTGCTTCAATAGGCTAGGTGAGTGAAATTATATTTGTATTATATATTGCTGTATAAGTCTAATTTTCTGTCTAAAAGTGATCAAAAAGCCATTTAAAACAGTCAGGCAAATAATAATAATAATCATCATCGTCATCATCATCATCCTCGGCAGGGGAATCCCCAGACATTACACTTTAGTGTGCCTCCATTTTAAAACCCATGAACTGTCACTGTCCAATGCAACTACCACTTTGACTCTTCAAAAAGTTCATAAAGAGATCGTAAAACTAATCCATATGAATTGACTGGTTTAGTCCAAATGTTCTGAAGAGACATGATCGCTGATGAACAGATTGAATTTAGGCTTTTATTCACATATAAACATTCATCAACTCACACATCAGTTGTGGTAAACGGAAGCTCAAGCATATTCGCTCGATGTGCAAGAACCAATGAGGTTCATTCTTGTGTTACACAGCTTTTCAAGAGGTTTGTTCTTGAGCGTCAAGCAGGTTCGGTTGAGCTTCTGTATGTACGCTGATCAATGTTGAATAAAAAACTAAAGTAAATCGGTTCATATAAAACGATCGAGTCTCTTCAGAAAATTTGGACTAAACCACTCAATTAATATGGATTAGTTTTACTAATTTTAGATCTCTTTATGAACTTTTTGAAGCATCAAAATGGGAGTTACATAGCTGTCAATGGAGGGCCAGAAAGCTCTCAGATTTCATCAAAATTATCTTAATTTGTTTTCTGAAGATGAACAAAGCCTTACAGCTTTGGAACAACATGAGGGTGAGGAATTAATTTTTCATTTTTGGGTGAACTAACCCTTTAACTTCTTAAGCTTAGTTAAACTACAGCATGTGCTTACAATACAGAACAATAATGTGTATTGGTGTGGAGTGGACTCTAATATATTTATCATTATAGTTATCGTTCTTGGTGTGAATGGGCCTTTAGTCTCCTCCTTTTCTTTGTGTCTGTTTCTGCTTTGGTGGGAGAATTACACACTGTTTTCAGTTATGGCAGTCAGCATTTAGACCTCCCATTACCATTGCACCGTTGTTCCTATCCCGAAAAGAGTAAATATCCAATGATCTAATGTACACAATGACCGGTCTCTCATTGTGTATATATTAGATGCAATATGCACTTTCAGAAGTACCATATAAGGTAAGAAACAAGAAGTAAGCTGATTATGATGACTAATCTTCTGAACCAGATTGAACCATTGCACTCATTGGCCAGATTGATTACTTTGCTGTAACTTGTTAGCTGATTGTCAACACATGTTCATATTTTCATGTCATATTCCCAAATTCCCAGTCATGTTCTGATCCATTGTACGAGTCATATGGAAAGCGATAAAATTCCAAGCCAAAAGTCTCAACTATCATTACCAATCTGCAATATGACATTTGAAGCCATTTATTCATCATCCATCTTAAAGGTTATCGATCATATTTCACTGACATGTGATCCTTTTTTATTTGTATAGTTTTAAATTCATATGACAGTAATTATTTTGTGCACTGTGTACAAACTAAATATAGTTGTGTATATACATTAAATACACTATATATATTTCACACTGTATCAGAATTCTGTTGACCTGGGTTTCGTTTCCCGAAGCCAACTATGGTCGCAAGTTCCATCATGCTTTTGTGAAACGCACTCCTGCTTGGTTTCTCCATTTGATCGCTTCATGATAGCTATACAGATCATAAAAATATCAGGTCTTAATGCTTCTTTTGCATGAACCCACCAGCAACAACCTTTAGTGTTACAGCACTGAAGGGGAGAGTGTGTCCTGGAAAAAATGAACAGCAGTGTGTAGTCTAAAATAAGAGACCGTAATGGTGCGTCTAGAGAGAATGGTGAGACTTAGAGCAGGGGAGTGTCAGTGGGTTGTGGTACAGTTGTTGTTTTTGGGTTAAGCTGGACAGTATCTGGCACCCCGCCCGTCAGCAATGCATGGCTCATCCAGAGGGGAGACCACAGGACTGAACCAACCCACCCCCTCTAGATCAAATTCTCATCTGGGGGATTACATCTCTACATCTCATGCTGCACCGTTAGGCAAAGAGTAAGGAAGGATGGCCAGTTTCATAGAAAAAAATTGGGTTTTGTATGGTTGATATTAGGTGCTTTACATATATTTTGCTAGAGTGGTTATCTGTTTAATAAAGCTAACGAGTTGTTAAGGATGGTCAAAGTTCAGAGATAAAGGGAGTCACATTTGAATGGATCCTTGCTGGTTTGAAATTTAAATATTTATCTCTCTCTTGTGGTGCATGGGTCTGGGTGATTGGGTGCAATAAACTGACAAAAAAATGTCAGATGTGTATATGAAAATACAGTGGACCATTAACGTTTCCAGGGATGTGTTTTGCACAAAGTTGAACAATTACAGCAGTACTGGCATTGCTAACATCTTTTTTCTTTCAGCATGTTTGTGAATTTCTAGTTATTTCTAACTAGAATTTCTAGTCTGAACATCTACTAAACTTTCACCCTTAAAAGGTTTTCCTTGCATTTGGTAAACAGAAGTAGCCTATTCACCATTTGAGATAATTGACTGTGTTTACAAGTACAGTAACATTCTGTTATTATTGGGTATTTCCCAATTATGTTAATCATGCAAACGCATTAATCTGATTACCATATCCAGATTAAATCAAAATTTGGTTTCAAGAATCTAATAAAACACCTAACTTGTGCATGTATTACGGTAATCAGAATATATTTTAAAGACCCCCTGTTGTGAAAATCAAATTTTTAATGTTGTTTATTTGTCTATTTGAGGTGTTTTAATATGCTTTAAGACCAAGTGCAAATTCATTAGTCAACACCATTGCTGATGCTGAGTATTTTCTTCTTAAAAATGCAGTGCAACTAACAGTCTCGTAAATGCGGTTTGAAACCGCTCGTTTTCTACTGTCACAAACATGTAACCAATCCCTGTTCAAAGCGTTTCTAAGGATGCTGGATGCCGAAGTCTGACTCTGAGATGGCGAACGGGAACATGGTTACATTAGGTAACATTAGCTGATAACATAGTCAAGCCAAAGGCTAATCAAATAATTACCGTTATGTGTCTGATATTTTAGATAGCGATACATAAAATGCATTACCATTTTGATACATCAATTTGTAGACGACCCTATATAATTCGCTCTTCCTCTTCTTCTTCTTCTGGTTTAAACATATATGGCTGAATGAAATCAATATTTACACTTGCCATTGTGCAGTGTTTAATACATTTGAATGAGTGGATCGGGTATTCTGAGCTGGTGTGATTGAGTGGTGGTGGGGAATAATTTGCATATTCATGGTTCCACGTATACTAAATGAAGCAAGAGTTCAAACAATTCAGACTTTTTTTTTCTCACACTTGTGAGTTAACATCTCGCAATTCTGACTTTATAACTCGCAATTGCGACTATATGACGCATATCTGAAAAAATTCTGAACTGCGAGTTTATATCTCTCAATTCTGACTTTATAACTGACAATTCTGACTTTATAACACGCAATTGCCACTATATCACACAATTCCGAGAAAAAAAGTAGTCCCTTTTGTTTTAGTTCACGGACCATTGTTCAAAATGTAATATCAGGATTAACATTTTAATAACCATAAAAAATGGCAAAACACATTTTTGATTTAATAATATAGCATACTACATATGTTCATGTTTGTGTACTCAAATCTAAAGGGTTTATCCTGTTGACTTCTGCTGACATCGGAAGGGTTTTGCATCATTATTAAGTGCACCCACTAATACTTTTCCAAGTGGCTTCCCTAACCTCTCTGGAAAGCATGGTGATGACCCTTACTTTGTCTTGTCTAGACTTCATTCAGCCCTTGACTTGTGAAAAGACATTTACAACAGAGCTCACTTGGGAGAAACACAGCTTATAGTATAAATACATGTATAGCTTTCAAATGCTGTGTATGTTGTGTTTAACTCATTATACATGAGTCGATTATATATAAGTATTTGAAAATAAAAACTGATGGAAGCCTAAGAAACAATATTAAACTAACTCACTGAAAAAGAAGAAGAAAAAAAACCGTAAAACCAGATGTATTACCAATGAACGGCCCAAAAATAATCCGATTTAAAGCTTCCATTGAAAATCCTTCCATTCATTACTGCCCTATTTCAGTCCATATTGGCATCATTATAAATCATGTTGAAAACAACCATTCATTTGTGGATGGCCATCACTATATTGGTCTTTATGGCAAGTATGGGTACTTGAAGAATTGTACCCTGTGTAGGGTTTCATTTACATATGAGAGCCCCCTGTAAGTGCAATTCATTGTCCTCAATGAGAACGGAGAGTGCATGAATGAATCTGAATGAGGGGGTCTCACTCCTACAGTGTGTCACCTCTGACATCTGCGTATATTACACTGACACTCTTCCCAGCCCCCACGGCCTTCTCACACATTCAGCTGGAAAATGTCCCCGTCGGGTTTCAGTTCTTTCACTTCTTTTGCACTGTAAGTGTTTCCCAACATTTGAATTGGCAGGTTTGATTGTGCTATTGCTTTAAGTCTTTGAATGCTAAAAAACTGTTTAACTTTGTTTGAATTTCGCTTAGAGAATCATTCCCCAGAGGTGACACTAAACCTTGACAACTGTGGCAAGCAGGGCAGTGGTGAGCAGAGTCTGCCACCATGGATGCTCAATGGCACCTTGGATTTCCCACAGTGACGAGTGCTCTTTGACATCGCGATCCTCCTTCCTCCCTTGTTTTGGCACCACTGTAACAAAGGTTTGTTGATAAGGGAAGAAGGAGGTGAAACAAACAACAAAACAAGAGTAAAGGCCAATTTATACTTCTGCGTCGAGTGTACGCCGTAGTGTACGTCGTAGGCTACGCACGTAGGCGACGCCGTCGTGAGCATTTATACTTCTGCGAATGTCTGTGTTGCTCTGCAGTTACACCGCCGAAACGCTAGTTGGCACGGGTGGGTTTTAATGTTCCACTGTGTTTACATTCCTCGCGGCTGTTTTGAGTTTAGGTTTCTACGAGCAATGGCGACTGAAGGAGTCATACAGATGGCTGTATTTCCGCACTTCTTCAAGCAATCTCTCGGTCACTTGGTCTCAGGCACGTGCACACATAGACATCAAAGGGGGCTTGAGCACCTGCCCTTTTTATTCCTGGAGAGAAAGTGCCCTTTTTTCTGGGGTGCTTTTTTTTTATTTTTGAAAATAATATATATTCCTGTTTGCGCACAGCTTCCCTATCAAACAAATATATTTATTGAAGAATAGTATATCTAAATATCAGGTCAGGAGTTCTGAAGCGCTTGTTCTGAAGCCGATTGTATTGCTTCCGCTAAAGAAAATAGTACGCTCCGTCTCTACTGTTAGAATCCTGTGAGTCCATAGCAACGCTCTGTTTTTCATGGCAACGGTCTGTTATACTCCGCACAGCGATCTGTTATCAAGAAATAACACACCGCATTCTACATTGGAATTCAACCAAGCCATGTAATAAAATAAGTTAGTAATAAAATAAGCATATATCACCACCAGGTGATATGCTTTAGTTATTTTGTTTATCCTATTTACCTGCATTGCCCTGTCAATTAGATGCAAATGTGCGCATTTTAACTAGTTGACGCCTAATTTGCATACTGAACGTTACTGAACGTCCCCAGTAATGACTTACATCAAGAGTCTTTCCCCCTGAAATTTAGAAATCTAAATTGGTGAATTTAGAAGAAATCTACAGATGCAAACAGATGGAGGATACACTCTAAAAAATGTAGTAAATCTGAGTAACTGCATCTGGTACATTAATAAATAAAACTGAGTAGAAATAAGTTAACATTAAATATTAAAAATAACAATATTTATAAATTAACTTTTTATTTATGAGTAATTAATAAATTTGCAGATTTTGCTATCTGTAACAAAATAGCAGCAACAGCCCTCTTCAGTTTAGAGTGAATATTTGTGTTGATTTTAAAGTGTTATGTATTCTGATAACACCAACATAATTTAAATGATTTAGTGCCTTGTGCAAAAATAAACAAATTATTAGTAAAACACACCCCTCTGCTTGATGCAGTTATTTAGGTTATTCTAAATATATACTTGAAACTAGTAGCATAGAAAATGTTTTCAAAACATGCACATTGTGGAATGGTTTCCTTTCCTGCTCTATAAACCTAGTGAATACGAAGGAGACCATGGTTTGAACTGATTATTTTGTAGACATCTTTTGAAAATTAAACAATTGCGTGAGTTTGAGGAAGATAAAATTAATTAACTTTTTTAATAATTTTTTTTTAAAGGAAGTCAGAGTTGCATTAATATATATACTTTTTTGTAAAAAAAAAAAAAAAAAAAAAAAAAAACTAATTTTGAGAAGTGCCCTTTATTTCACTTGAGCCCCTGCCCCTCAAAATGTCTGTGCACGTCCCTGCTTGGTCTATTTCCATGGCTCTTCACTGATCTTCGGAATTTGAAAATGGCGGGCGGGCGGTGCAGAGTGCAGAAGATCATTCCGGAAATGCGTAGGAGGAAACGCGATGCTATCCAGCCGACCAATCACAGATCTTGCGGTCTGCGTCGCCGCGACGCGTAGTTAAATTTTTGAGGAGGTGCGCGTCAGGGTACGGCGAAGGGTACGACGTATGGTACACGTCAATGCGTATGCTACGCCGTACCTTCTACGCGCACCCGACGCAGAAGTATAAATTGGCCTTAAGGTTCGCAGCCCCTAACGGATAACTGCTGCATAAACATAAAACACAACATAAATGTCCTAGGCCTGGTCTTCTCTCATCTTGCACTGTTGTCACTCACTCCTCCTTTTATCCTTCCGGAGCTCCTCTGTGGGACTCGAAACTGGTGTGGCATGCAGGTGACGTCATAATTTATTAGCACTCACGCCACCTGCCTCGCTACGTTCCAATTAGGGATACAACAATACAGTTAGCCCACGGTGTAATAAATGCCTCTGTTTTTTAACCACAGTTTTCGGTTCGGTTCTGATGGCTTGGCACATCAGTTTTTTTTGTTATCATATATGCTTAGGCGACAGGAACAATAAGAAAAAGTAAAATTTTTATTGCAATACTCTTTCTTTATTTTACTTAAAAGCAAAAAAAAATATCCACTTGTACACATAGTGTATTGTATAATATTAAATAAATATATATAAAAATTACAACACTGTTGCGTGTCTTGTCATAGAGGTCGGGAATTACCTAAAAAAAGTGCTAGACGGCAGTCTGTAATGCGGATCAAGCTCTTTCGGTTTATCGCTTTCATTCACCTCCAATCACAGAAAACAGCTTCAAATCTTTGGCAATGAACATCCCCCACTGCCTTTGTTATTTGTGTGTCTCTCAGAACCAGTTGAGTATTCTGGTGCTGGAAGGAATCAGCCAGGGACTGTTGCTTTTTGGATGTGACTGTATTACCTGCTCAGCTATCCAGCTTTCAGACAGTGATATTGCTTGGTGATGGCGCCGCAAATGTGCAGTCATGTTGGAAGTGTTTTAAGTTGAGTAGGCGACACGTGTAAAACATTGCAAAAAAACGGAAAGAAGAAAAAAATTCAATTTATAACCACATATAAACCATAGAGGCATATTTGTAGTCTATCTGACCATATGGTTGTTGGGGCAATTAGGGCGGGGCCGAGAGCCGTGGGAACTAGGGATGCCACAATTTTCAATATAATATTGAACTGTTCGGTTGCTATACAGTTTTTACTTTTTTTGTAGCAACTAAAAAATTTATTTTGGCAAGCAGATAAAACATTCCAGTTACTGAAGCATTGCAATAGAATATTACGAACTTCTCAAGGTCAAACTCTTTCCTTGAACAGCTCAGATTTTCTGTAAGTTACTGTAATCGTACCCTTCTAAATGACTGGCAAAGACTCGTTTTGAAAACACCTGTAATAGTCTTTCTGGAAAAATCCAAAGATGTTTGTGTTAGTGAGGTTGAAGGGCTATTTTGGGATATAAACCACAAAGTGCTTGTTGACTGGTGAGATGTGAAGAACATGCCTTATTTTGTAGCAGGCTTTCTCCATGTGTCCGCTGACAGGACTGAATAAGCTGGCAGGTGTGTGGAAGTTTCCAGACTGCACGGCTGCAGAGGCTGCTGCCTCATGTTAAACCAATAAGTATAACCAATGAACAGCATTATCTCTGACATTCCTCATGCATAACTTTATTCAGGTGCAACAGCATTTGTTTTTTTACAGTGGTCATTGAAGTGGCAAATAACAACAGTTAGTACTTAGAACTCCATATTGTTTTAATTGATGGAGCGGGGCTTATTTGGTGTGTCTGCGTGAGAGCGCCCTCTGGAGTTCAGATGGAGCAGCATTTACTACTGATCAGCCGTGCTGCACTGACAAGCTGCGCATAAAATAATTGCGGTCTTTGCCAAATCGCGTGCGGTTTTATTGTGATTAATCGTGCAGCCCTAAAAACCTGTATGACTTTCTTCTCAGGAAAACAAAAGGGAAATTCATTTAGTTTCATTAAGGAAAGGTATTCTTGATATTAAAAACATTACATTCTGCTTAACAGAGAATGAATAGACCTATCACTAACTTTTTTTCTGGGAAATGTCTTAAAGCAGCACTCAGTAGCTTCGGGATTTCTCCGCTGTATTCTCGCTTTTTGCTCGCAGGTCTGTCTTTAGAGCTCCCCCCACAGCTTCGGAATAGATATTTGACAACACTGTTGTAAAAACTCGTTGGTGATTCTCAGACACCAGAGGCTATAGATCAACGACATCAAAGCAGATGGGACGTTCTTTAAAACGTCTTCTTCATTCGGGTTCGGACAGCGTGAGGGAGCACAATAATGACAGCATTTTAGCAGATTTCTTTTGGCCGTAAAGCAATTGTTTACATCGCGAGACCTGATATCACGCGAGACTTCCTGACGCAGCGGCCGGCGGCCCGCCGGCTCAAAGTTGCAAGTGCGTATTTTCCGCTCACGGGCACCAGGGGGGTGCGAAACGACCACCATTCAACCCGAAATAAGTAATATAACCATTCCAATGACTCCGAAGCTGTTCAGTTAAGGTAAAAAAAGTTACTTAGTTCACCTTTAATATAAGTACCGCAAGAGCGATTCGAGAGCAGCCGGCTGATTCATTATGCGCAGCTTCTCCAGAGTGGCTGCACGAGCTCTGATGACGACATAAGCTGTACATAAAGTATTAAATGGAAACTTATAATTTATTTCACTTCAGCTGTGGTAAACTATGCAAACACCACGTGAGTGGTCACTACGGGAAGCAGAAAGTGTCTGACATTATTGAGTGCACTTATTCAATCCCACATTGCACTGCAATAACGAGTGTACAATTGCTGTACGCTCAATGGCTGTCCGAATTGTCTGTCGTTTTCATTCACTCCTTCAAGTGAACAGTACTAGTGGACTAATGTAGGGAATAGTTAATGAGGGTTTAGGGGGCGCTTTCTGATTCAGCCCATGTGTTTTTAGCCCTCATGTTTGCCATGTCTAGTATTGTCCCTGTAACCTTTGTTGGTGAGTGTTATGTTTTGTGTTTCAAGTTTAGTTCATGTTATTTCAAGTCAAGCCAAGTCACGCTTTGTCAAGTCTTTTGTTTATTTTGTATCTGTTCATGTTTTCAATAAACTGTTACATTAAAATAACTGTTTTCTATTTAAATAAATTTTTAAATGTAATTAATTTCTGTAATAATATGATCCTTCAGAAATCATTCTAATATGCTGATTTGGTGCTCAAGAAACACTTCTTATTATCAATGTTAAAACAGTTGTGCTACTTAATATTTTTTGGGAAACCGTGATGTTTTTTTTCAGGATTCTTTGATGAATAGAAAGTTCAAAAGAACAGCATTTATGTGAAATAGAGATCTTTCATAAGATTATAAATGTTTTTACTATAACTTATCATCAATTTCATGAATCCTTGCTGAATAAATGTATTCATTTCTTTCAATGAATGTTATTGACCCCAAACCTTTAAACAGTAGAACTGTATGTGAAATTAAGAATAACATGCATGTTATTGTAGCCATGAGGCGTATAGGATGAGTTAGTTCAATAATCTGTAGCCATATGGCCTCCAGAAGGAAGGAGGGATGTGTTGACTAGTAGGGAAAGGGAAACAAAGGTTGATACGCATACACCAACACTCATAAGACAATGATATTCGTCCTGTTCATATATTATGTTTGCCCTGTTGTCATTTAAATAACATCAGTTGGGATGGTGAAAGTGTAGCAGTTAAAAAATTGACCTTGTGATCTATAGGTCCTAGGTCCAAATACAGGGTATTCAAATAAATAAGGTTGTCGCTGTATTAAGTCATTGTTTTGGATTTTTTGTTTTTGCTAAATACTAATAAAATGCACTACAGAAGACAAGGCTGACTTTAAAGAGCTTAGAGGGAGGTCACAGAAGTGTGGCTTGTTTACTGATAAGAGTTTGCAGTGTGACGACGTATGCAGCTGAACACAAGTGCAGTATTTTAATGAGCTACTGTAACTAATTTAAAAAGACAAATAAAACACATTTTGTTTCCGCAAACAGACGGACTTTAATCTCCTTTCATCTGTTGTTGCTATGGAGTGTCATACTGTTGTCAGCTTGGTTAAATCATCCTCATCTGAATAACTCATGCGTGTTTTGTGTCCATTTTTACAATTCCAGGGCTCCATTCTTGCTATTTTGTTAGATGGTGTTCATTAAATGGTCTATAATCATAATACAGTTGTGTTTTATTTTCTGGTCAAAATGTAGGCAATAATCTGTATGGAGTAGGGGTGTGCGATATCACGGTTTTTGATCGTGGACGATTAAAATGCCTCCACGATCTGCTCTGATTCTATCAGATCAGTTCTGGCGCCTCCATCTCAACGTACTCAACGCGACGTACATTCACACATCACATAAAAGTTCATTATTTGCCTGTGCATTAAAGCTTTGCCGATTAAACATTTCATTCGCGTGGTGTTGCGCGGTTCTAACTAACATACGCTTTTCTGATCGCGAAGCACACACACTAAAACGTCAAGCAGCGGCTAATTACTGGACTTAGTAATCTTTCAAGTCTTATTGCGCTAATACTGTCAAATACACACAAGGTTAACATAAACACAGTTGGTTATGTCTAAAGTAAAAGCACACTTTGAGAAAATGGAAAGTGTCATATGCATGTCCATTAGATGTGCCGGTCTTAAAGTGACAGTAGCCCAATAGAAAACATGCTGCCGCTTGTCCTAAAAGGGATGGTTCGGAGTAAAATCAACCTAGGGTCCTTTTCACCATGACATCGAGGCAACCAAGCTGTTGGGATGCAGTTGGCTGCTGAAGAAAACAAATAATTAAATGTTTACTAGTTGTGTGTCACAGTCACCAGCTCAGTCACCAACTCTGTAACCTGTCTGCACTACACTTCCCAGCATCCCTTCTGGTCCCCACCTGCACTCAGTTAGCCATCACCACACCTGCTGCTGATCATCACCAGATACTGATTCCCTGCACCTGCACTCCCTCATCAACACAGCCTATTCATGGGTTTCATCAGGTCCCTTTCCACAGGTGTATAAAATCAAGCACCTAGATTATGAATGCAGACTGCATTGTGCTTGATTAATACACCTGTGGAAAGGGACCTGATGAAACCCATGAATAGGCTTGTTTGAGATGAGCAAAATCTGCGCAGAACCGATCACCGGTGATCAGCGCGAGATGCATGCCGGTTAGAAATGTGTCCGAGTGCGGACCGCCTGGCTCTGATGTCATGCTGACGTATGTCAAAAATCTCTCGCGAGCGCAAGGCGCACGTGTCGGATTTTGCAGTCGAGCGCAGTTGCTCTCCACCGACTGCGCTGATCAAAAGCACGATGGGAAACGACTTGCTGACGACACAGCTTAATGCTCATTGGTTTAAACAACTGTGATGTATTGTTCTCTTTTAAAATGTATGATTTTAAAACTCTAATATCAGGTTTTATGTGTATTTGTTATGTGTGAATATTCCCAAACTATCTGACAGTGCGATCTCTTTGGGTTATGCAATTTATTTTTTATAAAAAAAGAAAATAAATAAAAACACATATGTCTGTATTAAAGAAAAAAAAATATTGATAAACATGTATTTGGAATGGAATTAAATAACAAGTACTTTGGGTGTCTTGTTCATTTTATTTATTTTCATATAAAAGCAACAGAACTTGAATTACATCCAGTTTATTAGCAACACTGCACGAGCGTGAATCCCGCGATATCCATCTTTGATCTCGCAATGGTCAGATCCACTACGAGAAGAGAGATCTGTCCGGCTTGCCTGCGCTTTTTTCACTCCTCCCCTCACTGCAGCCGCCTACTCTCGCATACATTTCAGGCGAGGCAAGGCGCATCTCAAACAAGCCTATTATCAACCTGCATCACCCTCAAATCAGTGTCTGGTCTCGTCAACGTTACTGCTATGTAAACGGTCAGACTCCTTACCTGAACACTCACCTGAGATCGTCCTGTCAAGTCCCCTGTCTCCTGTCTGTCATCCCGATCTCCAGTCATCATGTTCATCCTTCACCTGCACAGAGTTTCCACTTCAGTCTTCTTCACCTATCAAGTCACCATCGTCTGGTTCCCGCTGCTGTCCCATCACTCTGCTTTTACTTGAATAAAACATTTCACCTTACCATCTGTCTGTTCTCTTCTGTGTGTGTGACATTGTGATTGAGTTGCATGAAACCATTAAAGCTGCATTCAGCTATTCTATAATCTTCATAGTCAAAACTGTCTATAAGAACAATGGAAAGTGATCTGCAACTCTAATGTAGTCAACAAACCTTGATCAGGATCAAGAATCAACTATGCCTTTTTAAATCTCATATATACTGTCTGTATACACACAAAAAAAAGTACAAAATTATGGTAAAAAACTGGCAACTGTGGTTGCCAGAAATTTACAGTATAAAACAGTATTTCATTAACTGATATATTGTTAATTTACTGAGTTATTGAAATACTAATATCTGTTTTATACCATTGTAATACACTGACAACCAATCACAGTGGTGATAAGAATCACATGATGAATCAAAGCTCATCACAAGCAGCGTTCCCACATGCTGAGAAAGCTAATATTAGTATATAGAAGCTGCACAGTGTCATTCGAAAAACTCTAAACACCATCATGGTAACACACATGAAATTTAAAAAATGCAATAAACATTAACAACATTAAATGTAACATAAAATCCTAATGTACATAACTGATTAGAAAAGTGTTCCTCTGGACTGGTTCTCAGTCAGTGAACGTCTTCTCAAATAAGGACTATTAATATGAGTGGTTTAAATGTGGTCTAATGCCGCTGGTTGCTGACCCAGTTTCTTGTAGCCACTTTGAAGCTGCGATTTGTTGCTCTATTAACCAGTCTTTGTTGGCAATCTGACAGTGGCGTGTGTGAACTACGTACAATCACACAACTACACTGTATCCTGTACTTCTAGTGCCTCATTAACTAAATAAAAATACTATTTAACATTACAAATAGCTCAATCCCATGAATAGATTCATGTTGTTGAGCAAAATCTATTTATTTTGGCAACTAAAAAAAATGTTTTGGTCAATAATGAAACCCATCACTTAAGTCGTAAAGAATCACATTTGTCAGATCAAAGAAGAGATGAAGTCCACCCCATAATCGATGGCTATAGATCATAAAGCACTGACGTGGGCCTGAGGGCAGAACCCGTTTACGGTTGCTCTCAGCAAGACCTCTGTGATTAGTGGCAGTACGGCCCTTCTTTGGAAAACTCAACTTAATTCATGTTTCCACAGTTGGCATCCAACTTTATTATTTGTCAGTCAGTGTTCTCCGACCACAGCGTTCATTTTTCAAAATATTCCTCTTTTTTCAGGAATCACTTCACAGCGTGAGCTTGCTTGATTTGTATGTCAAATGTGTGTATGCGAAGTGAAGGATGAAAACATCCACGTCCATGATAAACGGTTCTATTAAATGACGAGAGAGCTCTGTAATGTGATCCTAATGAATAAAACAAAGAGGAGTTGAAAGACCACCCTAACAGAGTGACAAATGCTGTTGGACTCTAGAGTTCAGTGCTGGATTGGTATTTCTCTTTGAAATATTCTCACATTTTTTTCTTTTTCTTTTAAATGTATTTACAGAGCTCTGAGCTCAGGCGGTTCAGCTTCCATTATGTCATTGTTTGGCTAAGCTGGAGAAGTGTATTGTTCTAGTATAATCGAAACAAAAAACGTAACTTTTTAATTAATCTGAAAGACCAAAGCACAGACATTAAATATGTCCTATATGGCTAATAATGACCATTAATCATTTTTTCATTGTTCTTTTCAAAAGCAATGCTTGACAGATTTTCATAATACTAAGTCTTGTTTGTTTTAGTATGAAAGGCTTATTTATTCCAACCATGTGGAGTTCATGGTTTTACAGCCAGCATTGATCGCGTCTTGTTTTGCAGTGCATTTACTATTGTGTTTCTGCAGTGGATAAAGCAGAGTGCATAATGTCCATGTAATGAATATCAAAAAAGTGTCCTCTTTAGCTTTAATCCCCTTTCTTGGGCTTTCAATATGGGTCAATTCAATGGGAAACATGGGGATGTTGTCGTTGGCAGAAGCTCTTCTCAGTGTCACTGGCTTAAGAACGTTTACAGACACTTTATGTCGCTGGACCAGAGGAAGTAGCTCCTGATGATTACCATTCATTTCAAAGGAACAGTTTTTTTTATACTTAAATCATTTTTATACTGTACAAACTGTATATTATATACCCTAACCTTAGCCCTAAATCTACCCATCACAGAAAACTTTATTAAAAGTGGCAGTAAAAACATTTATACTTAATATATTTCAAATAAATGTTGAATCAAAGAATCCTGAAAAAAGTATTCCACAAAAATATATTTAGCAGCACATTGATAATAATAAGAAATGTTTCTTGAGCACCAAACTAATGACAATTCAGCTTATACCATCACTGGAATAAATTATATTTTAAAGTAGCCTATATTAAAATAGAAAATAGTTATTTTAAATAGTTTTTACAGAATATAATGATAGCATTTTCATGTTTGGTAAACTAATCCTTAAAGCTTTTCCCTGCTAAAATCTCATTTAATGTGTGCCAGTGTTTTTTCTCCTAATCTGCATTTGCTTTGTTAAATGAGTCGCTATTATTTGAGGAACTAAAACATCAATAATCATGAATGACATGATGACAGAAATATAAACACTTGAACTGGCCATTCAGCAACTCAACCAAAGAGAAAATGGGAGGTCATTGTGTGTGTAAGTGGCACAGGGGAGGGGTGAGACTAATCCTATTGCATGTGGGTCTTTTCGGAGGGTGAGTCTGGGGTCTGCAGACCTTCTGTGTCCCTGTGACAGCGCTATGCGGTGAGAGGTCTAGTGCCTATATATGTGCTTGAATGGAGTAAGGAACAAAATCTCAAACATTTTAAAAGGTAGGAGGAAGATGGTGATAAATGTGTTTTAAGGGGCTATAACTTTTTGGGTTTCTTTTTAATGTAATGTAATGTAAATTGTGGGGAACTGTTGTGTGTATAATAATCTCTTAACAGACAAGTATGTCACATCCTGTGGAAAGACAAAGCTTCACTGTAAGCAGGTTTTCATATGCAATACAGTTTCTTTCATTTCTCATATTATCAATGACATGATTGCATATTGCATGCCTAGTTGTTGATAGAAATGTTTTAGAATTGCCATTTATAAACTGCATGACTTATTGAGGTTAAACTCTTGAAAGGGGTTTTGTCCTCTGGTATTAGCTGTCACTTTACTTTTCTGGTCTGCTCTATAAGACTTCAGTTGACAGTTGGATATACATCCCCCTCTTGTGTATATAGCTGTGCTAAGTAATCTTCTCACAGTTTAATCTGTGTTTTTTTCCCCCTAATAATGGACATTAATGCAAAGTTGATATGTTGTTCCACATAAATGCTCCATTATCTTTTATCACAGAAGGATTTTGCTCTCATAAGAGAGCTCTAGTAGTTTGTGTGATGCTCACAGAGGCCAAAGCCGTGTTATTTTGAGCAAAACCCCATAGTAGCAATTTGATTGTGGTCTTTGTCTACAGCATATACTTAAAAATGCCAGAAATGTGGTCTACCAGTCCAAGAGTTCGAGCTACATGATCACAACATCTGGCTGGCAGTTTCAACATTTATTGTCAGGTTACATTCCACGAGGTTAAGGTGAATAAGAACTGAAAGGAAGTTTGCTTTTCCTTTCTGTCTGCTCACTGTGCATTGAATAATGTCAACCACATTGATTCTCCCCCTACTGAATGTCTGTATAAACAGCCAAATGACACATCTGTAAAAAAGCCCATAAGACTATTATTGGAACCTTTTCCAGTTCATGAATTCTGTCAGTCAAATGAAACGGCTGGTATATAGGAAGCTTTCTTTGTTGTCATACTTACGCCAATTTCTGTTCTTGTGCGTACTGAGGTTGAGCAGCAAATGAGCCATGACTGCAGCGCTTTAACATGAGTTCATGCCTGCTGACTTTCTTTGTAATGGCAATTCTATTTATTTTCTTTCTGATTAGGTGGACGTCTGTGGCGCCTGTGAGTCAGGATAGATCTCGACTCCCAACGATCTGCTATTTTCCACTTTAATGGTATTGGAAATCAGATTTGGCACGCACCAAGACGACCAGCTAATGGCACACGTTCTCTTGTTACCCCTCGAAGAATAAACGTGCCCTTCTTCCTCAGTCTCCGTGCTTTCCTTTTGTTTCTGCGGATGACATCATGGACCTCTGTGGTCTAAGAGTATCACAAGTGGACGCCAGCGTTCTGGATCTGAAGTCTGTGAGGTCAGTGTGTCATTTTGAGAGGAATGTGAAGCCATTTTAATGCGTCTGGTTACAGCCACCACTGAAGAGCCTTGACTCAACATGCAGGGGCGGCCCAGGCAGGCCCAGCAGCAGCAGCTAGGATGCCTATCACCCAAGAAAATGCCCTGAACCATCTCCCCCTCCTGGAGAACTGGCTCAGGGCTCGAGAAAAGGACCGAGACGAGGGCGATGAGTCTCGGATGAGCGCAGGTGGTGTTTGCCAGGCTGCCATCTGCAAGCTTGTGGAATACATCCAGCTAAACTTTGCTGAAGTTGAGAGTCCTTTGTACAGTAGTAGCCCATTTAGAGAGGAAACTGATGCTGAAGTGAAGGCGGTCTACCTGAACAAGTCTGAGGAAGATGGACCGGAGTTCGGGCTCAGCTTTGGAAATATTCCCATTTTTGGAGACCCCGAGGGGAAGAAGAAAGGGGTCAGGAGGAGGCGCAGGAAGGGCGATAAAGGCCCTGTGTTGGATGTCGGGTGTATTTGGGTGACTGAAGTGAAAAAGAACAGTCCAGCAGCCCACTGTGGAGATATTAAGCTGCGAGATGAGCTGCTGTCACTAAATGGACAGCTGATGGTTGGGGTCGACGTCACTGGAGCCAGGTAAGACGTCTGAATTTGTTTACAATCAGCATATAATATGTTATGCTTTATTTCGTTAGTTAGTTTGGTTAACAAAATAAGTAAGCATAGAGCTGAATTTCTCAGATATTCAAGCCCATGCTGTTGACTTAATGAGTTTGTCTTAGCTTTGAATCTCTCTGTATTTCATTAATTGAGAAAAGGTGTGCACTGAAAGCATTCCTCTTTCGTCTTGTCATCATGTAAAGTAATTTGGGTGTGCTGGAATCCATTGACAGTATCTGGAGTACCCTCATTATTTAAGATTTCCCCTCAATCTTTAAAAGCCAATGGGAAATGGGCCTGCTATAATTCCATTGTAATCGTGCTAAAAAGTCAAAAGTATTGAACTAAAACGAACCACAGATAACATTGCCTGTTTGGTACTGAACTTGTGTGAAAGACTTGGTGACAGTGATAGCTGTGGGGAATGTCATGAAGTTGTTAATGTCTAAGATGGACTAAATCACTGAGAAGCTCTGGTAATAATTACATTACCCACCTCTCCATGTTAAACTAATACCATCTGAATAGGGCTTAGCAAACAAAAAAAACTAAAAAATCTCAGTTTAAATCAAGGTTTCCCATACTACAGTTCGTGATTTAAATGCAGGGATCATGTACAATTAAAATTAAAAATTAAAAAAATTAAAATAAAACTGCATGTCATGTGAATATTAACCAACATCAGAGAACTGTTAAAAACATTTAATTTTATTTTTTGAGAATTTTTTTTAATTTTTTTTATAATAATAAAATATTTTAGGTCAAGGGAGACATAAAGCTGACAAAAAAGTTTGGGAATCCCATTTGGCACTGATGTCACTGGTCTGCAAATAGAGAAAGAAAAGGCCGCCGTCCATTTATTCAAGAATAAAGTACAAACAGCCAAGAAAGGTCACAGGGAGTTAAAATGGGTAGAAATTTTTGAAAATATATCTACATTCTACAAGTTCAGTGAGTGGGATTTCACATTAGTGATAGTATAGTATATCACACCATTTTTACTCATCTGACTGGGTGGCAGCTTCTTATTTAGGAATCAGGGTGATTCACAGCTGGTCAGAGAGAACAGGGCCTCCTGTTAGTGTTCATGTGTCTATATACATCGTGTCAGCATGTCCCGGGGTTGACTAGTTTTGCCCCAGAGCATGGTACTTGGATCAGGGCCAGTGGGTCTTTTCCTTATTTGTTTCCTCATGTTGACAGCTCTGACAGACGGCTGCATGTGTCAGTGGTGTGGACAGTCTCGTGTCTGTCCTTGTTTGGCCTCCATCTGGACCGGCTGACACGCTCAGCTTTCACTTAGACCGCCAAATGTCTGTCTAACTAAAACAAAGGATGGACCTGCACTGTGAAGTTAACCATGTTACAGTCCCATGCTTTTTCTTTTTTTTGCCTTTTCCTTTCTTGGCAAACAGAACCTTGGAAAATGTGTCACATTACCAGTACTTGTGTGCCCCAGGTCGCCAATGACTTTAAAAAATCATGTTGGAATGTTTTGCACCATTTTTCTTCATTTTCAAAAGCACTATGATTTTCTAAGAAGAGCTATTTTAGCTGCTAAAGTTGTTATTTCCAGATTTGTAAATCAGTTTGCAAACCTTTTTGTTCAGAATGAGAATATAATTGTCACAATTAGATTTTTTGTTTTGTTTCTTTGTGATCTCCAGTGTTTTCCTAGTTTAATTGAAATTAAAGCTTTTTCTTTGGTAATCTCCATCGTTGTGATTTATACATACAGCCACCCATTACAATAGTAACATTGCAGCTAAATAATTTTTTCTGTCCATCCCTGATAAAATCTTTTTGATTTTGATCAGACAGAAGTAAATGTACATGCAAAAGACTTCTAAATGACCATACAGTGCAATTTTATTTGAGTTCATAATAGTAAATTGTGTTCATTCACCCAAAAATGAATACTCTGCTATCATTTACTCACCCTCATGTCGCTCCAAACCTGTATGACTTTCTTCTGTGGAACATAAAAGAAGATGTTTAGAAATTAAAATGTTGGCTACTATGTTTGGTGACCACTGATTTCCATTGTATGGACAAATAAAACTAAGATAGTTTATAAAAAGATATTTTTTGTGTGTGTGTTCTGCAGAGGATAAAGACAGTCATACAGGTTTGGAGCTATGGGTGAGTGAACATGACAGAATTTTCATTTTTGCTTGAACTATCTCTTTAAAGCTTAAAGGGATAGTTCACCCAAAAATGAAAATTAGCCCATGATTTACTCACCCTGAAGCCATCGTATGTGTATATGACATTCTTCTTTCAGACGAATACAATTAGAGTTATATAAAAAAATGTCCTGACTCTTCCAAGCTTTGTAATGGGAGTCAATGGGTATATTTTTTTGGTTCATCAAGTCCGTCAAGCACATCCATCCATGATAAAAGTGCTCGAAACCGCTCTGGGGGGTTAATAAAGGACTTCTGAAGTGAAGCGATGCTTTCGTATGAGAAAAATATCCATATTTAAAACTTTATCGAAAAACGAGCTTCCGGCAGATGGCCCTGCGCAAGTCGACGCCAAAAGAGTAACACTTGACGATGTATGACATACTATTTTTCTTACACGAACGCATCGCTTCACTTCAGAAGACCTTTATTACCCTGCCAGAGCCGTGTGGAGCACTTTTATCATGGATGGATGCGCTTTGATGGACTTGATGAACCAAAAAAATATACCCATTGACTCCCATTATAAAGCTTGTAAGAGCCAGGACATTTTTTAATATAACTCTGATTGTATTCGTTTGAAAGAAGAATGTCATATGCACCTAGGATGGCTTCAGGGTGAGTAAATCATGGGGTCATTTTCATTTTTGGGTGAACTATCCCTTTAAGGCTCTGTAACTACATCTTAGGGATTTGGGGAAAAAATTTGACCAAAAGAACTGGCATAAAGATTTTAACTGGTTTAACTGTAAACTAAAATAGTGCATGCATAATTTTGCCCAATTGGCTACGTCCAAAAAATTAAAAAAAATGCATTAGCATAGTCTTCTTATTTTCTAGAGTGTTTATATCACTGTCTCATATCCTATACAGTCCTATATATACCCAAGCTGAAGACTACTTCCTTTGAATGTCATGTGAATGTTGTGGTCTGTCAGGGTTGACTCAATCCCTGTAACTTAAGCTCTATAATTAGGGGTTGTATTGTGTGACTGATAAATGATAGGAAGTTTTGCAGTGTTCACACAGAATCTGGTTTGGGATAACTGATTCCTGTACGGATGGACAGCAGGATACAGAAAGGGAGGAGGTTCCTGGGAGTGGCACGTGGTTTTGACCAAGAACAGACGTATTATTTTCTCAAGCTAAAGAAAAGCTGTTCATGTCAAGACGTCTCAAACAACGGCTGTATTTCTTCTTGTTATTCTGATACAGTCTGTTTCCTGTTGGTATAAGCTTCCTGTTGGTATAAGCTTCTTATACCAAGAAATATGTGGATTTAGCAGGACATTTTTGATTTACGTCACTTGTGCTTGCATGCTTATGTCATGTATGGTGATAGTTGGGATGACATTTTTCAAATGTATATGCTTTATAGCAAGCACAACTGAGTTAAAAACGAAGAAATTAAAATCGTATGTTTCAACTAGATGGCAATAGAGATGTCTAAATTCTAATTTGCACCTCTACAAGAGCGGAAGCAGTTATTTTATAATACAGTAGTCAACATTTAAAGTGGATCAAAAAAGTTATTCAAAGTTGTCCTAAGACGAGATCGGGCATTGTTCAAAATTCATGTATAACTTTGATGAAAGGTTTTGATCCACTTCAAATGTTGACTACTGTATATCTAATATGGGAAATTAGCATAGCTAGTAATCAACATACATATTCTGTTCAAAAGTTGGGGGTCGGTACAATTGTATTTTCTTCGTTTTTTTGTTTTTTTTTACGATTTCTTGTCTCTTATGCCAAGGCTGCATTTATTTGATCAAAAATAAAGTAAAAACAATAATATTGTGAAATATTATTACAATTTAAAATATCTGATTTCTATTTTAATATATTTTGAAAATGTAATTTATCCCTGTGATGGCAAAGCTGAATTTTCACTATCCATTACTCCAGTCTTCAGTGTCCTTCACATGATCCTTTAGAAATCATTATAATATGATCTGATTTGATGCTCAAGAAACATTCATTATTATTAATGTTAGTGTTGAAAACAGTTATGCTGCTGAATATTTTTGTGAAAACCATGAGTGGCAATGTTCAAAGTTCAGGGAAGAAGGCGGCGGACACCGGTGAACATTCAACATAAAAATGTATAAAAAAATAAATAAACTACAAAATAGTCCAGGCCTGGTTCTCTCTCATCCATCACTGTCGTGAGTCCTACTTTTATCCTTCCGGGGCTTCTCCGTGGGACTCGAGACTGGTGGCTCGCTCCGTTCCCACAGCTCTCGGCCCCGTCCTGCTTGCCACACCATGATAAAAATTTTTTAGGATTCTTTGATGATAGTAAGTAACAAAAATAGTAAGAACAGCATTTATTTGAAATAGAAATCTTTTGTCACATTATACAGGTATTTGTCTCTTTTAATCAATTTATTCCATCCTTGCTAAATAAAAGTATTAATTTCTTTAATCAAAAGAAAGTGCTGACCACAAACTTTTGAATGGCGGTGCATGTTGATTACTTTGCTTGTGTTCCCACTAGGCTTCTAAACTAACTTGACCAGCACAATCATGCATTTTCTTGAAAATTCATGCTAGTCAAGTCTGCTATCCAATCTTTACTGAAGACACCGCAGACAATTTTTTTAGAGGTCAAGCCATCCATTAGCTGTTTCCTTCCTTTACTCACACAAACCTTTGATTACATTTCAGTTCAAGTGAGTTTTATGAGTCTGCCTCAGGGTTATGTTCGCTCATTACTGCATTACCCTTATTTCCTCTCTCAGGTAAGGCCTGAATCTGTAAGGATGCAAACACTGAGAACTGTTGGAGTAGAAGGTCTGGTGTGAGTGGAGAGATGAGGGTTGGACACGGTTCAAAAAGCAATGGACCAAAGCCTTCAAACACACACACAAAAAAAGAGACACAAGATGGAAACTTTATTTTTCATCAAGTGCTTTTCATGTTAATGATTTCAATGCAAAATTTCTGGGCCTGAATGCAGCTCACCACAAAAAGCCTTGTTGGTTTAATGTGTCTTCTTGTAATTTTGGTCCCGCTCTTTTCCTTCCCCCTCCTTTAACAGCCTGGACCAGCATCTGTCTGTGGGGAGCTTGGAAAATAGATCAGTGGCACTGCTCCAACCGGCCCATGCAAAGTGTTCTCCGCGTGCTCAATGAGAGAGTATTGGAGAAAACAAGGTTAAGAACGATACACTTTACTTAGATTTACTGCAACAAAGAAAATAAATACCTGTTTGCATAGAAAGCTAGAATCAGCTGATTGGCACTTCCATTTTAATCTAAAATTAATTTAAAGGATTTTTCCAAAGATTTTGGGATCCAGAAGCCACAAGTATTTAGGAGTCTAAAACAGAGGTGTGAAGAAATAAAGGACCGCACAGAGTGAATTATGAACCGTACATTTTCCCTGCACAACTGTTTTTACAGACATATACTGTGTCAAAGTGATTAACTGTATTAGAATCTCCATATGTCCTATCAAAACCACGATGAAACATTACACATTTCAGCTTGTAAGTCTGCCTAGTTCCTGTCAGTGTAAAGATCAAAGCCTTTTAGTCTGTTTGCTTTAAATTGATTCTCAGAGTCCTGAATTGGCACGCCAGCTCTTTGTGGTTGTTAACTTGCCGCTCGGATGAATGAGAGAAAGTCTGCCATCTTTTCCCTGGCATTAACTATGTCTGAGTTTGCACTTTTCTCTTAAGCAAAAGAAAGCCATGACTCTTTCGTCTTTAGTGAAGAGATTGGTGCCATTTTCCCACAGAAATGGATATGAGAACCTCAAATCAGGCACTGTGGTCTAGTTAAAACAGTACAAGAATATTCCTTGATTGAAAATAGCTTGTAATAATCAGATTAAATGATTTGTTTTAATTCATTTTCTTAATTATAACCGTAGGACTTCCAAGATTGTGAGGGTGTAAATAAAATATGCATTGGTATGGTTTAAAATGCCAAGGACAGGGATTTAGTCAGACGTTTGGATGAATCAAATGGCCATTCATTATGTTAAAATGTAAAATATTAAATATATTAATATTTTAGATTAATATCTGTGGTTGCCGAACAAAAAAAATTACAATGTTTGCGTTATTACGGAAGGCCTCAACAGTATATTTCATTAAGTTACATAAAGTAAATATACCAATCTACTTGAATTACCAAGACCTGCTTCTTACCTTAAAATGTGCTAATAACCACCATATTAATACTGTGGCTGCATAAACTGTTTGGACTAGTCAGTCATGTCATTTTATTTGCTTTAACACTGGTCATAACTCTTTTTTTTTTAATGTCAGTTACATAAAAAAAAGTAGATTGGTCTAATTTGAATATGAAAAGTAAGACTGATAACCCCTTGACAAAATGCTGGTTGGCCAGACTAGGTCTTAATAGTGACCTAGTAATACTGTGTGTCACAATAGAAAGCCACATGATGAATCAAAAAACATGACCAGTAGTTGTATATTGACGTGCACAGGGTCAAACAAAGACAAAACACCATCAGAGTAACATGCAACACTAAAATAATGCAGTAAACATGAACTAAATATCATAAATTATAATACAAAAAACATTACCGATAACAAAAATAAGAAGAATCAACTCTGTTTAAATAAAATATGATCTTATTAGATGTAGAAGTTTCTGGAAATGTCCTTTCCCCTTTAATTGACATGGTAATTCATAGTTTTGCTTTCAGAAACCATAAATATATAACTATAACCATAAAACCCTAACTATAACCATAAAACCCCCATAAATAATGTGATGTTAAACCTTTTATGATTTCCATAATGTAAAGTAAAATACAGTTAACCAATTATCAGGTTTTAACTGTTGCATTTTTATAGTTTATTACTTTTTTTTTTCTGTTAACATTACCAACATTTTTACAGTGTAAAATTGTTCAATCTTGAGATGAAAGATAATACTGCTCAGAAATCATAATTTTTCAGTAAGTCAGCCTATGTTATGGACAGAATATAGTTATAACTTCAGCACATGTAATTAAGAATTTTATCAGTCTCAAATTCCCAATTGCACTTGCTTCATTGGAAAAATGCTTTTATGACATGGGTTCAAAATCAAATCATTCATACTGTGCATAAAACCTGTGCCATGAGAATAAGACGAAGTCTCATGGAACCCCCATTTCTCTGGTCACAGATGGGGTGGAGGATTAGCTCTGTTCAATCCGGATATTCAGGTAATACTGTCTGGTTTGTGGAACCAACCATTTTAAAGCCCCACAAATTACATTCCACCATGTCTGGCTCTGTGATTTTCAACCATGCCCATTGTGGTTGTTTTGTGGAAAGTGGTGGTTTATTGAGCAAGGTTGATCTAGGCCATGTGCTCGCGCATGACAGTGCCTCTTTACAATTTTAAGATCCTAGCTCTGTCTGTGGAATTACAAAATTGAATTGTAAGTAAGTGAATATATTAGAAAAGTCACACATGTCCATTTTAAGGTAAAACACAGGGTTTCTGTTCTTCAAACTCTTTCATGTTTTAATTTTATATGAAACCCTTTTTCAATTTAAATTTTAGCACTGATTTCTGGAGCGTTTCTGATTGGTTAGTTTTCAGATTGGCTTATTAGGGTAGACTTCTTTTATTGCTGTTTACTGAGTCAAGGTATGATTTCTCAGGACACATGCAGTGATATCTGTGAGACATTTATTTGTGGTGACAAAAAAAGGCTGTACAGTTAGGACTGTACAGTTGTGGCTTTGTCCACTAGAGGGCAGTAGTAAACAACTTTCTAGTTATTCCATACAAAAATCCTTTTACTTGCACTATTGAAATAAACACCACGAAATGTGATGAACAAAATTGAATTGAACTATTTTAGGTAAAATTGAGCACTAGGCAGCATCCAGATATTTGACATTTGTATGAATATGATTGTGAGAGATTAAAAAAAAAGGTCACATTTTTCTTAATTTTACTTTTTGTGTATCATATACCTAATTTACTAGGGTCAGAACAGCAACAGCAGAAGATACAGTGTCCATTTCAAGTCTGTGAATATTGTGGAAGGCTAGGGTGCAGTGAATGATGCTTCTGTCTTTGGGACAGTTCCCCACAAACCCCTCAGAGTTATGTAAAGAATGTGTGCCAGACTGCTGCCTGCCGCCGGATGTCTTTCGAAAACAGGCTTTAGAAGGAGACGCACAGGCAGTGCAGACTCAGGTGCAGTCTGTTACGATTAATGGTATTTATTTGTTTGTTTTATTTATTCATAACCTAGTGGAGACACCCTTTCCCTTCAGCAGTAGATGATGCAGTGACCAAGCGTATTTTCTGTTTCGTTGGAATATTATAATCCTGCAGGAGGGCGGACAGCACAGTGAGGCTGTGTGCTTTTCTGTCTGAAATCTGTCTGAATGGATGATTAAAACATAAAAGTAGTGACTTAATCATGAAGTAGCTTCAAGATAAATGCTCACTTCCAGCATGACTGACACTGCGCAAGGTCACATCAGTCAAACAAACCAGAAAAAGTTTTTCCCTTATGAGCATATTACAACTACACAAAACCCAAATCCTTTGTTAAATATTTGCACATAACATTGCACAGGCCAAGTGAAAGGAACTGTCTACTGCACTACGTGTTATTTCCAAATGACACTCCAAAATAAAAGTAAAATGCAACTGTAATCTCATTCATTTATTCTTTTTAACATGATCAGAGAATCTCGACTTTGCAATCATGTTTTAAGTGACCAGCAACCCAAAGGGCGTTGTATGTCAGGGCCTAGCTGACCTATCTTCATAGGTACGACAGATAGGCTATAGATAGGTACGGAAAGCTCAACGCGCTGCAACTGAAGGAAATACATGCAAATAGAAAACAACACCAGCAAATTAAGAAAATATCTTAATCAGTTTGACAACACATGTGCTGCAAATACTCATAACGCAACCAAATACATAAACGTGCTGTAAATGCTCACAACTCATATGATCAGGATGTTAAAATAAACAAAAAACTCACCTTTCAGGTCATCGACAACACCACTGACGAGTAGACATTGAACAATAAGCATGTCCCAGCCAGGTTCATCACTTGTTGGCGTCCCCTTGAAACATTTCCTTTGCGGTCTGTGCTATTTGCAGAGCATTTCTGTATTTGGTTGCGTTGTAAGTATTTGCAGCACACGTGTTGTCAAACTGATGAATATGTTTTTTTAATTTGTTGGTGTTTTTTCAATTTGAATGTGTTTTCTTCAGTTGCAGTGCGTTGAGCTCTCTCGGCCGCATGCTATGTCCCAATTTGACTGAATATGGTCGTCATAATCGCGTGCAACATTTATTTGTTTCAGAACCATGAAGAGGTTCTCATTCAGAACTGAATGATTTTTATTACATTAGGTTCCTTTAAGGTCAGCATGAAGAGGAAGTTTCGTTTTTCTTCCCGATTGTGATGTATGTCTGAGTGAATCAGCTTCTCGAACAAGAAAAAATGTCATCTGAAGAGAAGAGATGCTGTTGCAAGAGGCAAGGGGGCGTTATTTTGATTAAAGATTATGAGGGCATATTCATTTTCAAAAACATGATGTGCATGGATAAATCATTTATGATCAAAAATTCCACAAAATGGATTTCACAAAACGAATGGTCAGTTTTGTTTTTACGGTGACTTGGTTCTCGCATCTAGTAATGCATCACCATACTGTTGTACTAAACTACTGCTGTAATCACTGTTACTGAATCTACAGTGGGACCACTCCGATTTCATAATGAAAGACTGTTATAACAGGCCTGGCTGGCTCCACCTAATCAGGAGCTTGGCCTACCCTGGCCCCTCACCGGCCCCTCCCGGCTCATCAGGGTGCGCCACATCAAATAACAACCAATCACAAAATTGGTGCGATGTTCAATTCGGCTCCAGATTTTGAGGAACATTATGCTTTTCAGTCACTTGTTATCAGAAACCAGTAATAACGGAACATTTTACAGATACAAAAATAAATACGTTTTACACTTACTAGTAAGACATAAAACTTTTTTTTATTACATTCTGCAAAAAAAGAGGGTTTTTTGTTCTTTAAATCATTTGAATCTCTGCCCCCAACAGAGAGCCTATAAAAGCATATATTTATTCATTAAGTGTTAATAATAGACATGTGATATTCATTTTGAGGCGTTAAAGGAAAATGCATCATTGTGACAGAATTTTATAAAATGAGCAGGAAAATTAGCTAAAATTAAACTAGCTAAATAGAGGCATAAACGTTATTTATGCTTCTAAAAACAGGATCAGTGTTACTAATAGTCACTTTCAAAACCTGCCCCTTTTCATATAAAATCTGAAATTACCAAATTTATACAAGATTTGTTATCAGAGAGAAAAAATAAATAATATATATATATATATATATTGATATTCATGTTGAAAAATGCATCTAAGTAAAGGAACACCGGGAATATAATTTGGCCCACCTTGCATCTCAAAGCTGGAGCCGAGCCTGCTTATTAAACCGGTTCTTTTTAGTGAATGACAAACACTTCTGAATCATTCGAAGCGGTTAGGAACCGTCTCTGACACGAGGATGTTAATGAGTTTTGTTGTAGTCAGTGATCATTTATAAAAATGAATGAATGAATCGGCCTATTAATGTTCTAATAAAATAGTGTTAATGGAATCGGAACCGTAATCATATCCCAATGAGAAGAAGTACAGTTAGGAAGAAGGCAGTTCACTAGGATTTACACCGCCACTGTAGAAGGCTATTCCTTCTGGTGTCAGTATCTGATATTCACCGTGAGCGTCTTCTGTTGGGAGTTTGAAGAAGGGGCGGGACGATCCAAGCAATCTCACACCCGCTGAGATGCAACGCGCTGGATAATGGATCCCTGCTGACGCTCGTGCAAAGTTTGCGAGCGCCGAACCGAGCTGTATTTTCATTTGACAATCTCAGAGGCACGGATACTGTCCGTATCGACAGGCTGTCCTGTGGGGAAAAAAGCAGCCATGGACTTTAATCAAGCTCTGAGTAGATCACATGAAAGGGGCGAGTCGCTCGAGCTGTTAGAAACATTTCCATGAACATACAGCGAAGTCGCTCAGGGACTTTATACGGATGATTGCTATGATTATTGAACTCACAGGAGCCCGAACAGCGCGTGCCAGCTGTCAGGAACTGACCTCACCGCAAAAACAATGATGATGAAGGGGTGGAAGTGAACGTTTCAGGTAACGTTATGCATTTTCATAGGCATGACTGTATTGTGCTTGCTGTTAGTAACGTGAGACATGATCTTTACAGCTTCTTGGAGGAATAAGTAGCATAATATATTAAATCTTACAGATGATCTTGTCATATTAGTTCACTTTTTGTTGCATAGGCTGACAGGTATCATAATTATTGCTACTGTAATGATATTTAATGGGTGAATATCAGTTCTCAACAACATTTGACAGCTTTTCATGCTACTTGTTTTGACAAATAGCCTATCTGGGATTCCCTGGTATGACACCATGTCCTCCCATGTTTGTTGCAGAAATGGACATGCAGGTTAAACATGCCAATAGCATTCATTCATTACCCAGATCCTATACATCTCATTACTGGCAAAAAGTAACAATACATATTTCTTAATAATGAATAAGATTTGACTTTGGTTTAAATGGCACTTAATGACACCGTTAAAGCTGTGTGTTAATATGTTTCCTAATCCCAGTTGTTATTTGTTCACCGTTATATTTGTTTCACTGTGATTGTCTTCATGTAGCCTGTTGGTCTTGTCTGAACTCATAGTAGATGAAACCAAAGGGAGAGCTTCAGTTATTGCAAGTGCTGCTCTGTGAATGGAAGTGTTCTATTTCTGAGGAAGCGCTGGGTAAATAGGGACTATAAATCTACTTATCTCTGAGTCACATAAGCTCCCCTCCAGCACTGCATAAAGAGGCATACTCTATGTCCTCACATGGCTTAAATTGCTATCTGAAACTGGCTTGACACAGACTCGAATTTATGAATGAACAAAAAGTGCTTTGGTCAACTTTTTTGCACTGAATATTCCCTCCATAAAATGTATTACTGCAATTCTGCATCCTGAGACTTCAGTAATATTTACAGAATGGAATGGGGTTGTACATGCCATATTCTGTGGAATAATAATGCTTTTATTCTCGTTTGACATTCTTTATGAGTTATTTTCGCACTGCATTGAAAAGCGGAATCCCAGTGCTTTCAGAGAGCATTGTCAGGATTTGGAGATGAGTGTATTCCCAAATTCTTTTGAGCCCCCAAAGGGAGTAATATATTTGAGCGGCCAATCTGAACAGGTTTTTTGGTAACTAAGCTCTATTTAAAGCAACGGGTCATGTTTGGGTTGTTTGACTGCTGTCTCTGTCCCAAACAAACAATTTTGTTGTGGCTTACACAATGCTAACTGGTTTAGAGGTTGATGGCCATCTTTCTCTCTAATCTTAGTGAGGGGATACGGTTCCCTGTTTCAGCGTCTGGTAACTACCGTTTAAAGGTTTGGGGTCACTCAGTACAATTCTTTTTTAAAGAAATTAATATTATTTTATTCACCATCGATACATTCAATTGACCAAAAGTGACATTAAATATATTTAAGATGTAAAATATTTATATTAAAAAAATTCAGTTTTCTGTTCATTAAGGATTACTGAGAAAAAAATAGGGATGCACCAAAATGAAAATTCTGGCCTGAAACCAAAAATTCAGGATACACTTGGCTGAAATCCGAAATCAAAAATAAATTATAAATAAATAATCAATAAATTTTTCAAACTTATTTAATAATCAACACTCAAGTTGTACATTTAAATTCCACATAAAGTAGTTTTTATATCAACTTTTTAATATTATTCTTACTACTCCAGTTTGTTGGTGAAATAAACATTTAAACGACAATTAACTTTAATGACTTGTTTTCATGACAGATTTATTTATACATAAATAATGGAGACGTCACTAACTGATTAAGTAAAAAATATAGTGAATATGTAATACAGTGCATATATTTAGCAAAATGCTCTTCTCTAGATTTTTTTTTTCCTTCTAGCTAACTAATGAGATTATGGCCATTGAATAGCTTTCTTGAGGTAAATGTAACGCTAAGTGACGTTAACGTTAAATGTCCACACAGCTGACATGTTTAACCGTTGAAGCTTATCCACGTTGTGTGCATGAAATAGACGCTGAACACAGTCAAAAGGTGCCATCTGAGAAACGCTACTTAAACGTCTGTTTCAGTCATTGAACAGAAACCGTAAAGCTACCAGTAGTAAACTATTTTGTAAACCGGTCTACCCACAAACTAAAACACACACACTCACAAAAATGCAACACTGCACAGTGCACACAGGAGAAATGAGAAGCTCTGTGTTGTCCTGACATCTGTCTCTCCATCTGAGAGTGTTCAAATGCAGAGCCGCTTGTGGTGGGCTCTGTTTCCCCTCTGGAGGCTTGTTCATGGGGAGATTGCTGACTGAGGTTATAACTTTAGCTCTCCACCGCATTGTGGAATGTCTTTACAGTATCTGCGAAATTCTGACGAATTGCCTCCAGTTATAACCTGGGAAATGAGTTAGCCCTAGTTTTAAATTGAATCACGAATTGTATTACTTTTAATGTGGAAACATAAAATATGACATCAACAGGTGCATGCTCAAATCAGGATTCCTTGGGAATATACTTATACTTGAGTATAAGTTTTGAGTTTGTGAATATACACTCACCTAAAGGATTATTAGGAACACCTGTTAAATTTCTCATTAATGCAATTATCTAATCAACCAATCACATGGCAGTTGCTTCAATGCATTTAGGTGTGTGGTCCTGGTCAAGACAATCTCCTGAACTCCAAACTGAATGTCAGAATGGGAAAGAAAGGTGATTTAAGCAATTTTGAGCGTGGCATGGTTGTTGGTGCCAGACGGGGCGGTCTGAGTATTTCACAATCTGCTCAGTTACTGGGATTTTCACGCACAACCATTTCTAGGGTTTACAAAGAATGGTGTGAAAAGGGAAAAACATCCAGTATGCGGCAGTCCTGTGGGCGAAAATGCCTTGTTGATGCTAGAGGTCAGAGGAGAATGGGCCGACTGATTCAAGCTGATAGAAGAGCAACTTTGACTGAAATAACCACTCGTTACAACCGAGGTATGCAGCAAAGCATTTGTGAAGCCACAACACACACAACCCTGAGGTGGATGGGCTACAACAGCAGAAGACCCCACCGGGTACCACTCATCTCCACTACAAATAGGAAAAAGAGGCTACAATTTGCACAAGCTCACCAAAATTGGACAGTTGAAGACTGGAAAAATTTTGCCTGGTCTGATGAGTCTCGATTTCTGTTGAGACATTCAGATGGGTCAGAATTTGGCGTAAACAGAATGAGAACATGGATCCATCATGTCTTGTTACCACTGTGCAGGCTGGTGGTGGTGGTGTAATGGTGTGGGGGATGTTTTCTTGGCACACTTTAGGCCCCTTAGTGCCAATTGGGCATCGTTTAAATGCCACGGCCTACCTGAGCATTGTTTCTGACCATGTCCATCCCTTTATGACCACCATGTACCCATCCTCTGATGGCTACTTCCAGCAGGATAATGCACCATGTCACAAAGCTCGAATCATTTCAAATTGGTTTCTTGAACATGACAATGAGTTCACTGTACTAAAATGGCCCCCACAGTCACCAGATCTCAACCCAATAGAGCATCTTTGGGATGTGGTGGAACGGGAGCTTCGTGCCCTGGATGTGCATCCCACAAATCTCCATCAACTGCAAGATGCTATCCTATCAATATGGGCCAACATTTCTAAAGAATGCTTTCAGCACCTTGTTGAATCAATGCCACGTAGAATTAAGGCAGTTCTGAAGGCGAAAGGGGGTCAAACACAGTATTAGTATGGTGTTCCTAATAATCCTTTAGGTGAGTGTATGCTCAGTAGCCTCTCTTCTTCATATTACAGAACGCATAACTGTTTCAAATGCATTAGGAAATGGAAGTGTAAGTGTCCATGATTTGACTCCCATTTGATGCTCTTGTTAAAAGCTAGAGGCATATCCTCACCCTTGCTTAGGTCATCTCAGTAGCTCTTTGGCTTATTAACAGAGTGTATAGTGAATTTTTTATAGAATTTGATAACATTTGTGTGTCTTAACCCTTCAGTCCGTTTAGACTCACAAATATTTCTATTCCCTTGGTCTTTCCTCACAAGTTGGTCTCATTTTGAGCTCTTTTTGATTCTTCCAAATCATTAGTTAATCAGCCTAGTGAGAGATTTTCCTAATTTCCTGGCCAGCATTGGCTTTTGGATTCTTAGTAAAGACCTTTTTTTTCAGTAACCCGGATGAGGCAAGAAATTTCACACAGTATTTAAAAGATTATTGTGGATGCATCAAACTTTGGGGTCATGCTCTTCAAATAAACAATTTGAAGTTGCATTAAGGCTTTAACTTTTATACAATAACCAGTAAGTATTTGGACTCTTAAACCACTTAAATGTCTGTGCAGGTTTTCTTTTTAAAACAATACGTCTGCTAGGACACCTGTGTGTCGTGTGTGAACTTGAGAAGTTTATAGATCCACAAAAAAATCTCCATTAGACCAGTCTCATAAAAGTTAGTTCGCTAGCATAAATCTTTAAGGTTTGAGTTTTTGTTAAATAAATGAATGCATTCAGACAAATTTTAAGAGTGATTTGAGTGTCCAAATAATTTTATGGCCCCTAAATGACCTAATGTGATTGCATGAATCGAGTGATACTGCATGAACGTCTTCCTTGAGTCTTCACACACATCTACGCTTGTAGAATAAGATTTGTTGTTTGCTAATCTAATATTTTTTATATTACTTTTTGTGGCGTCTGTTTTTTTTCTTGCAGCAAATGCAGGGCATGGGCCTAATCTTAATCCTATTTTTCTAGTGCTTGTTATTAATGTGACTGTTCATTCACATGTTGTTCTCTTCAAGTTAATCATGTGATGCTCTGACAGTTTGTTTTTTTACATCCAGACTCCAGTGTAAAATCTGGGTCCTGAAGCAAAACCTGTGAAGAGCCACTGATGCGGTTGGCCAGATATTTTTTAAATAGTATTTGGAAAAATGTCAGTGTTTTGTTCTTGAGTATGTGCTGAATCCGACCTTTCTGATCTTAGATTGTTTCCAATGTGTTTAGGCCTGCTTGAAAAGTTTTAAGGATTAAATATAGATTTCAGATACATAAATCAAAGTTTCTTTTTCTGGACCCTGACCATTATCAGACCCTACAAATACATAAAAATAATCTGAAACAGAGTGTTGAACCTTATTTCATCATCTGGATAGAAGCGCTTATATAATAATAATACATTGGATAATAATCATTGATATGAAAAGTCAATAAACCAGAAATCAGTTCATATACATTTATTCCTACATTATTCTTCACTTTTTATGAGGCCACCTAATATAAAAAATGTTTGTATTGCCATATGTGATCTCTTATTTTTGTGTGTATGTGTGCGTGTATGGTAAATTCATGTCCCTGTTACACTTAAGGTTGTCACATTTTCCTGGTTAAACATTACATTACATAAGAAAGCAAATACAATTCAATTTTGTGTTTTTACATGAACAATGGAATTAATGTTCTATTTATTAAAACCAAGTATAAATAATATAATCTATATTAATATAATAATAATATAAATGAGTTTAGTGTTTTAAAGCAGTTTTACATAATAAATAATAATAATAACTAAAGGCAGTAACAATTTAAACAATATATTTTACTGTGAACTGATGTTCAGCTGTTCTTTTTAAGTCAACTTATTTTTGGATCATCAGTCATCAAGCTCTGTAAATGCGCCACAGATACGATCGATGTACCTTTAAATCTCACAAAGCTAATTGCTCATTAAAAACCCCTCACAGTCATCTTCTTTTTTGAGGCCATTACAAGTTTGATTTGGATGTGACATAAAGCAGTGATAAGTGGGTGAGTTGTTTACTTACTTTCTAATGTGACTTCCCATTATTGCCATAATTTACAGACTGACTCACTAATGTGCATGAAGAGGCAGGATTTATCGCAAAAAACAATCATATCCGATCATAACCAATCACATCCTATCATATAGCGCAATTCATTCTCATCATTCCCCATTCATTCTCAATTACCCCCCACCCCCCCCCCCCCCCCCCCCACCACCACCACCACCAAACCCACTGCATGCTTTAGGGGGTCTGTTAAAACTCATTGGGCTCAGGGGAAGCAAGAGAGACAGTGCACAGACTCCCTATGTAACCTTACCTGTTTAAACCAATACCTGTGTGTCGCTGTTGGACAGGGTTACTCGCACTGTGTGTGTGGTTGTGTGTGTGTGTGTGTGTGTGTGTGTGTGTGTGTGTGTGTGTGTGTGTGTGGTTGTGTGTGTGTGTGGTTGTGTGTGTGAGTGAGTCTATTTAACAGACTTGATGGTTTGTGGTTTAACTCATTCATTGCTCTGTGCTTTTGTCTGCATTACAGGATAAGAAAGCTCTTAGGTCTTATCTTTATCCTTATCAATTTACTGTGTCTGCAGTAAATGTGGCGTATTCAAACAACTTTGACATAGTCCTTTTACATTTAAAAGCTTTTAATGCATATTGCCCACCAAGCACAGTTGCCATAAAGCCACCGGGGTGGCGGTGGTGCCAGGGCTTGGTCCTGTCATCGCTGCTTGCAGCTATAATTTATTCTAAATGTTATTATCCTGTGTCTTGTTGTTGTTATTTATTTGTTAATATGTGTGCACTGAAAGCTTCATTACCAAAAAAAGTTCCTTTGTGCAAGCACACCTGGCAATACAGCTCTTTGTGCTTCTGAATCTGATTAGGGTTCTTTGCATTCCTCTTGTCCCCCTGTAATCCAATGGCGTAATTTGACAAACTATCCTAAGTCTAGTCAAACTCTCAATGGTATTTCTGTCATTATGGTTATGGCAAATAAGGTGGAAAAGTATCTAAATCCAACCCAAGAAATGGGATTTCCTTACTTGGCCTGTCACAGTATCAGTTTATTCTTGTGAGTATGAAGGATCCGTTGCAACATATGCTATCCAGGTGCAAACTTTTATTCACATCTGTAGTCCCTTGGCTCACAGCCATGGGAAAAGACTTTTCTGGAGGTTTCAGCAGTGTATATAAATGAGCATCTACCAAACCTGACGTCTGCGCATACGCACCACTTTGAGGAGTCTGCTAAATCCAAGATTGCAGAAAAGCAAATGTAGTGCTTTGGAGGGAGACATTGTTCTGAATTATTTAGCCAGCACTGTATGGGAAAGGTCTTGGGCGTCCTCCACTCCACGACAACAAATCACTCCACATTGTTTAGAGAACACCGTTTCGAGACCGTTTCAGCCAATCCGTGTTGGTCACCATTCTGCTTAAATTGTGTTTGGCTGGAATAGATGGATTTCCCTACTGCAGCTGTGGTTTAGTCTGAAAGAGGCAATGGAGGCCTGTTGCTGGGTTTCTCTGAGACCCATTAGCTTTTACAGCAGCTTAAATTCCGTGTTGTTGTGCCAGAGCTGAGATCATGGCTTTTTTTCCCTTCTTATTTGGTCTTTTATCAAATGCTGATTTGATCAAAAAGGTCATAATTAGCATGACAGGTCATTAGAATGGCAGGTTTTTTTATCTCATTTATCACTTAAGTTGTTTCTCTCGGGTGTAATGATGAACGTGTCTGCGTCGGTGGGACACTGATGTGGGCGATCATCTGACAGCGTTTCATTAGTGCATGGCACACACCTGCTGAGATAGCAAACCACGGCTACAGAGCTGAACAAGTTTTTTTCAACCATTCATCTGCATCTCCATGTTCCTTCTATCCTTCGTTACCTCCACTGATAACTTTTTCGTTCCCTGCAGTTTGCTCTGTGGTTTACATCCATCACTCTGGCTCAGAGATGCAGATGGTAGTTGGCTAAATGTTTGATCAGTGGCCTGAATGAAAGGAGTTTATGGCTTTTGATTGATATGAGGTTGATGAGCGTCATTACAGTGTCTTGTTATATCACTTTATTGTGTGGTAATGTAATGTTTATGTTGCCCTCTGCTCATGATCCCGCATGTGTGGGTTGGCAAAGCATGAGTTGAACAGTCTAGCAAGATTAAGTAATGACATCGACTGTGGTTCTAAAACGTGATTTATGTATGTGATGTCATGATGTAGGTTCAGACTCACTCACTGCAGACTTAAGACACTCATTTTCCCTTTCATTATAGGGGAAGTTCACCCAAAAATGAAAATTGTGTCATCATTTACCCTCATGTTGCTCCAAACCCCTTTCACATTCTTCCATGAAACACTATGTGTGACATTTTGAATAATATCTTGGTTGTTTTTCTATCTAATGAAAGTCAAGTTCAGAAATTGTGAAAAAAGTACCATTAGAGATTTATAAACATGGTCTGTATGTCTTCTGAAGCCATACAATAAAGACTAAATTTAGGTTGTTATTTACTAGGGGTGTAACGATACCCTCATGTCCCGATTCGATACATATCACGATACTGAACTCACGATACGATATTATTGCGATACTCCAAGACATATGGTAAATGATCTTGGACTTGGTGCTGGAAACCCAATGCACAGGACAATAGAGTCACCAGAGTAAAAATATTCATGATTCTGAAGCTGAAAATACAGAATTATTTTAGACGAATATGCGTGCACTCTGTCACTGACTAGATATATTTAAAATAATGTTGGCCACTTTTACTGGTAACATCAGACATTTGGCATTATCAGGACCCACAAATATTCCCCCATTGCATTATTATACATTATATTCAACATTATATGTAGTAGTTTAATGTAGTACTGACACTAAAACTCTGAAAACGTGAATTTTTTTCTCACACAGTAGTTTTCATTTTCGGTGAATTATACACAATACAGATTGTCACTATCCACGATACATATTGTTGCATTTTTGTATTGCGATATATTGTGACACGATATATTGTTACACCCCTCTTATTTACTGAAAATGTCTCAGCTGTAGCTCGCATATCAAATATGACATATCAGGTTTATTTTCTTCACACCTATTTTTCAGTCTGGTCCTTTCGAATGACGTGAGGGTGACTAAATGATGATGGGATTTAAATTTTTAGGTGAATTGTAAGTCTGCATTAAATGAAAATTCACCCTTTCTATTTTCTAAATGCATGTTATTGATCTCATTGTTAACTTTTGTTAATGTTAGTGTCACTACTCCCATTTTTATCATGACTTTAAATATTCTAAAGACAAACAAAATATCCTCAAATATTTTCATCTTTTTCCCCTCTGCAAAATGTAATTGTTGGGACATGCACGGCAGTTGTCCAAATGTTATCTGGAAAGAAATCATCAGAAGTATTTTAAAGGTTTTATGGGCTAAGATAATGGCGTTGCAGCACACAATAGGTTTCTTACGCAGCCGAGCCAGACGAAGTGTCATCTGTCTGCATCATTTGGAATGCAGTGTAACTTTTCCAGTCTGCCATTGAGATTGGGACTATCACCAGAATCTAGGAAAGCAGATTTGGATTTTACATGTGGCAGATTTGTGCCAAGATAGATTCAGTTGAGTAATGTTGAAATATTTTCTCCTTTTTTCCGTTGATTTTCATGTGGGACGATTTTTGTCTCGAGTTCCACACCATTGCAAACTTTGTTCTTATCGAAAAGGAAAGCTCAAGGAAAGCGGATCATGACAGAAATAGGTCAGACACTTTTCATTATCAGCTAGATGACTGAGGGAAAGAAACGCCACAAAAAAGGAACACTAGAGGCCGAAAGTCCATTCTCTCCCATTGATCAAAAACGAGACCACAGCTGCTGTCAAACCAACAAATTCCACAGATATGCTTTCTTACCTAAATACGTCTGAATCTTACAAGCAAGCACGCTGTCAGATACTGCATAAATACTCTGCCTCGATCTTCTTTGGGGAATTTATCTTCATCGACTTGCCATTTCCTGAACATTCCTCACTTTGTTGTATTTTTAACTTGCCAGTTTTCAGTCCTTTCTGTACTTTCAGCATGTTTTAGTTCCAGGAGATCTAACGTGAGTGAATTTGCATACCTCATTGATCCTGATCTCCAGAGAGGATCAGAGCTAAAGCTTTCATGCATTTTGTTTATTTGAAAACAGCTCTTGCTAATCTTGATGGTGAATATATATGGTATGCCTGCACATGCAGGCTCTGTAATCATCTAAACAACAGACTCTGTTGACCTCGCTCTGTCATTAGCAGCTGGCCAGAGTGCAGAATGCATTATTTTGACAGATGATTTGAACTGAAACTCAGAGGTTGTCATATACATGACTACCACTTTAAGTGAGGTATGTCATGAAACATGCATTCTTTAACGGGGTGATTAACTGTAGAATATACTGTAGCATGGTATTTTAAGTCAAGTCAAGTCAAGTTTATTTGTATAGCGCTTTTCACAATACAGATTGTATCAAAGCAGCTTCACAGTATTAAATTAAAATAATACAACAAAGTTTGTTTCAAGAGGAATTTATTGATTGATAAAATTAAATTAAATATCCCCAAAATATCCCCAACTGAGCAAGCCAAAGGCAACAGTGGCAACTGATGGCAGATGGCATGATGGCATGATTTTACTGATGGCATGGCACTGGATAAAGATGCCAACCATCAAACAACCACACGTGAATAAAGACTGTCATTAGACTAATTTTTGTGATATTCTCTATAACTTGTAAGGGTGTTGAGACTGAATATAGGCCTACTGCTGTTGATGACAGTTGGTAAAAAAAAAAAAAAACTAGCATATATTTATGATATTCCATTCATGACACATTTAATCACTCTCTTTCTCTCTAAAACACCTCTCTCTTTCGTTTCTTTCATTAGTATATCCTCCATTGTCTGGCTTGCTGTTTAGGGATGTAAGCAAATGCTTTGTTGGAGTGTTACATCAGCACTGTCAGTATGGCTAGTCAGAGGCACATTGTCATAGAAAGTCCACTCCCCCGTGCCTTTGTACAGCTGGAAGCAAGGAAAACTGGGGAAACATATCACTCAGCCACAGTTAATTAGACCTGTGAGCGCCACTGGATGTAGTGTTTCCCTAATATTAAAGGACATTGTTCATTTATTTGACCCTGGGACCCTGAAGTCAGTTACACTCAAGGTGCGTGTGCTCTTTTGACCTAATATTACATTTCTTATTATGAGTAGATGGTTGTTCTGAAGTTTGTCTACATCTTTATTTGGCCTGTTTTAATGCATTAACGGGATAGTTCACCCAAAAATTTAATTCTGTCATTTATTCACCACCATGTCATTCCAAATCTGTATCACTTTCTTCTGTGGAACACAAAAGAAGATTTCCATTTTATGGACATTTCTTAAAATGTCTTCTTTTGTTCTTCACAGAAGATTGAAAGTCACACAGGTTTGGAACAACATGAGGGTGAGTAAATGATGTCAGAATCAAATTTTTTGCGAGAATTTTCCCTTTAAGGATATCAGGATAAGATCAATCGATTAAAAAAAGCCAAAATCAAGATCCTTCATGCTTTGTGCTTTGAGGTCACCTTTTATATGACATAATTTTGTCCAAACTTTGCAAAACAAGAAGCAGAAATGATTAACTATGATCATTTCAACTTGTTAATGAATAATGACATTTCAGGTCACAACCAGCTGAGATTGTCAATAATGTTCAGTATACAGCTAAATATGTCAATCCAAGCACTCTTTATGAGAATCATGTGAGAGAAGAGCTAAAATGTAGGTCATATATGATAAACCTGTGAAAGTGTTTTCTGCAGCTAGCAGTTAAATTTCTAATTTGCATCAGCTAATGTGGAGTGATCTTATGTCCCCGAGGAGCCAAATATCAGTTTCTTCTGTCATATATCTGTCTTTGGACTTGTCTAGACATGGTGTAAAACATGCTCTGCATTTATTTTTTGTATCAGTGCCCTTCCTTATTTAAAAAAATTCCCAGATAATCCATAACCACTAATGATGACATTTAGAAGCTCCTTTGTTTGCTCTCTGAATTATGCAGTTTAAAGGCATAGTTCACACACACACACACACACACACACACACAAAAATAACATTCATTTACTCTCCATCATGTTGTTCTAAACTCACATGATTTTGTTATATGACCTTTTATAAAACACAAAAGGTGAAATACCCTATTGTTCAAAATGTTCGGGTTGGTAAGATTTTTATGTTTTTGTTTTTGAAAGAATTTTAACAAAAATTTTAAAGAACCGTTTTCTATCTGAATATATTTGAAAATGTAATGAATTCCCGTGCTGGAAAAAAGCTGAATGTTCAGCAGCCATTACTATTGTCTTGCACCAGGCAGTGCACCAAGAAGAGCTACAGTGAATGTCAACATTTCTAAATAAAGGCTTCTGAAGATTTGGAATTAAGTGCAAAGTTTTTTTGACAACTTTTTAATTATTATTATTATTATTTTGGCTTTGCAGTCAGGTTTCATTTGCTTCATGCAGAAATGAAGCTTAAAGCAAGCTTCATTTGCTTTCATTACATGTAAAAGAGTGGACAAATATAAAAAACAAATTCCCCTTTGGTGTTCCACAAAAGAAAATGGGTCATTTGGGTGTGATCTGTAAACTCATACACGTATTTGACTTGTGTATTTAATGCGTAAATGCTTGATTTGATGGACAGCTCAGTAATCCCTAATAATGTGAGAAAATGTGTTTATTTTGTTACCAAACGGGTTGATTTACATTGTGATCATGTGTTTTAGCAGTCTGTTTTCTTTTTTTTCCCACAGTTACTTAGCGGACCAGTGCTGGAATGGAGGCAGCATCTACCTGATCATGTTGCGAAGAATCAAACGCAAAGCTCCTCTCCCTCCATGCAATGGCAACAATGGGGGAAACTGCGTGGACGTCTCTAAAGAGCACCGGCGCAATGTCTCCGACGAGCCTGTTGGCAGCCCCACACAGAATGGGCAAAACGGAAAACGAACCCGCAAATTTGGCGTTATTTCCCGCTCCTCGTTCACTCGCGACAGCAAAGACAGTAAAGATAGCCGGGACTTTGAGCATGAGAATGGCTACAGCTCCATGGAGGCAGAGGTCACATCCCCAGAGAGCAGCACCCCTCAGGACACACCGACCGATGACTGTCCGGCCATTGGCTCCTCAGAGGTGTTTTCCAATCGCTTGAAGGTGGGGAGCACGGCCACCCTACCCAGCCGATCCCACTCACGCCTGTCTGAAAGATACAAAACTGAGTCAATAAGCAGTGAACCTTCCAGTCAGGTAAGAAATATAACCGCAAGAAAACTGTTGTTTTAATAGAAGTTGTTAGAATTGGATATTCAAATAACATTAAGTCCTGAATTGAATGAATGCATGAATCCATTAAGGCTTTAAAAAAAAAGATATATTATGAAATATGAAAAATATTACAATTTATAAATGTTTATAAAATATTAGATTAAAATACATAAATATATATTTGATATTATAAAGCCATATTATATATCACAAAATTGTCTCTGTTATAAAATGGTACGTATTATAATACGTTCTATATTATAAAGTCAAGCTGTCTGAAGTCTGTTGTGTCTGAAGGAAAGTTACACAGAATATGGTGCAAAAAAATATGCTAAATAAACAAGCAAACAAACAGAAAAGAGGACACTTTAAAATCTTTGGAAGCACCCTTTAAGTCCACAGATTCAAACATTTGCCATTGACTTTGCTCTGAGGATGAAAGAGTGGTTTGTTGATGCTCATCATGTAATTAGAAGTTTGGACCCCACAGTGCGGCTAACTGCATATGTTTCAGATTTCATTCTCCATTGGGACCGCTAGTGTTACTTGGAGCAAGTAAGTCTTGTGACCTTAAACTGAGTGGCTCACTCAAAATAACCATAAGGGTTCTTCTAGATGTATCCATGTGCCAGTGGTTGGAAGAACTGCTTGGAGGGATCATCCCAAAAAAGCTGGATGCGTCTGATTTTGAACAATCTCACAGGATTTCAAAGACCGACAAGGTGCGGTTTCCATGGGATTCTGTAACAAGCCATTTTTGGAAAGCCACATGAAAGGACAACAAACTGAATCAATATGCTTAATTGTATAACTGTGTCCTTAACTTCCATTTAAAATGATATTTAAAAAAAAGTTTTCCCATTGAGATTTACCAAATACACGCTCTTTGAAGGGCTAGAGGTGGGTTTATATATATATATATATATATATATATATATATACAATTTATAACAGTTTTTTTTATACATACACAAAACAGATCAAATTAATGTATCATATAATATATATACAAAAAGTATAGTATACATAAACATACACAAAAAGAACACCTCAAACACCCCCCACCTCCCCAAACACGCACCAGATAAAATAAAATATATATATTCACGTTAAACAAAGCCATATACAATAAAGAATTCAACTTTGCCTTGAGAAAAGACAGTAACACGTGGAGACCTTCCGCGCTGGTCGGATGCCGGCTTTGGGCCGATCGAGTGCGAGCTTACAGAAGCATCAATCTTGGAAAAACTAATCCTTTCAAGCTTCAGGGAAGCAACTATTTCAGCCAGCCATTTACGAAAACTGGGTGGTGAAGTGAACTTCAAATACGTCAAGATCACTCTTTTAGAAATCCCCCATACTGAACATAAGAGACAATTGTTGAGAATGCGTCAACGCTAATTCTCTACTAATTCTCGCTAATTTGGATGCAGAACATCCAAACAGAGCTAATTCAGCATCTGGACTGATATCTTCTCCAAAAACGTTCGAGTACCACCTAGATAAGTTCTTCCAAAACTCAGAAATCTGAGGGCAAAACCAAAAAGTATGAGCATGCGTCCCATCTGAGCTCTTGCATCTATCGCATAATGTGGAAACTGAAGGGTCAAGTTTAGCTTTCGTATAATGTAACCTGTGAGGCGGTTTATATTTTTAATAGGGTTGTATTAAATATATTGGTTCCATAATGGTTTTGGCAGAATATTATAGTGTTTTTAAGTTTTTATTTATTTATTGGTATTGGTTGTTATTGGATATTTGTGCATACTAACTTCTGCAATTTTTTATGTTTAGCCTGTACCTTTCTAAAAAAAGTTTTTTTTAAAAATAATAACAATGTAATCTCAAAATGAATATCTGTTTTTTTACTTAACTTTTTTTTTTTTTTTTTTTTACATACTTTATTATGTTATAAGGACTAAATGTATGGCAAATTTTAGATCTTAGTGTTTTTTTTTTTTTTGACAAAATGGTACAAGAACGTTATTAGTGGCCATTTACTATCCTTACTATCAAAATAAAACATTTAATTTAATATGACTAAATCAACCAGACTTCATTAGGTTACATAAACGAAAGTTACTTTTCAAGGTTCATTTAGGTAAATAGCTTTTTAAGAGAAAATCTGCTCATTTTTACCATTTTCAATGGATTATCTAAATAGCTAAAATCATGTTACATAATGGCAGTTTTACAAGCAAATCAAAAATAATTTTAAAGTTGACGACTAACTCCTCGAGCCACTGAAATTAGTCACATTATCTTGGAGCAATGCAATATCTCATCCAGAATGTGTATGTCACCGTTGTGTTGCAGCTCACCAACCACAACATCAAAGAACAAGTCATAGTGTTTTTATCTGAAGAATCTTTGTAGATGTGTACACACTGATGACTAATCGGTTATGACTGACTTCACAGCCCAGTTGACAGGAAACATAATCTACGTGTAACATTAATTACAGTTTGTAGGCATGTTCCCTCTCAAATACACTTTTCCAAATTGTGATAAAATACGTTTCCTAGACATACAGTGAGATTGCCATGCGAGTAATTAGTAGCATTAATGTGTCTGTGCAAGCGTGTTGTGAACATGTCAGAGGGAGGATGTGTAAGCTTATTTTGACAGTGAACAGGAAAAGCGTGAGAACGTGAGAAGAGAGGCAGCAGACCATCTCCGTGAGATATCCCGTGTCGGTGATTCACCCCGCCGACAGGCTTTCCTTGAGAACATGCCCCTCTCCTAGACAGATTTCAAAGGAAATGTGAACAAGATGCAGCATGTTTGTAGTCCAGAGGTGTGTGCTAACCCAACTGTCATCTTGGGAAGAAGTGTTAAAGGTGAAGTGTGCATCTGCGCCACAAGAGGCACCAAGCGGAATTGCAAAAATAATGAGTTTTTCCAAGCAGGTTACTCAACCTCCAGCACCCTCCATCTAGGCTATATAATCAGACATACACTACTGTTCAAAAGTTTTGGGTCAGTACTTTTTATGTTCTTAAAAGAAGTCTCTTATGCTCAGCAAGGCTGCATTTATTTGATAAAAAATGCAGTAAAACAGTAATATTGTGAAATATTATTTAACACAACTAAAACATTTTCACAAAAAAAAAAAAATGTAAATGTGCATATGCAAATGCATATGTCTATGATTGGATAATTATTGCTGGAATTGTTATGTTTCTAGTATGTAATACAAATTGATGGAGTGTGTAGCTTTTAATTTCTTTTTAAAAAAACATGTAGGATACTAGATATTGACCAAAAATTTATGGAATAAATGTTTTGACGTTATTTCCATCAAGAGGTGCATACATTTTTGGTCAAGATCTCGTATTGACAATGCAATAGTCAAGTCTTCTATAAAGTCAACTCCAGCACATCCCAAAGACTTGAATTTAAGGTCTGAACTCAAAGGTGCTAATTCATGTGTGAAAATGATTACCATGCTCCCTCCCAACCATTCTTTCACAATTTGAGCCTGATGAATCTTGTCGTTGTCATCTGGAATATGGCCATGATGTGTCTTCCAAGTTCCAACATGGTTGTTTAAGAAATGAAAAGCTACACACTCCATCTTTTTTGACTGAGAATTAACAATATGAAAGGTTATGTAAGATCAAATTAGTATGCTAATTAGTATGCTAAAGGTAATACTTTATTTCTGAATATTAAAAAAATTATAATAATAATTTAGGCTGATTTCATGGCCCGTCTTTAAAATGGTGTTTGAACATTTATGGGCTTTTGTCTTAGTGTTACTGTTAGAAAAGCTTTGATGTCAGGCACAATAGATATAAATGGCTTAGTGGCTGAAATTAATTCATGCATTTGAAGCCTGACTGGGGAAAAAACACTATGAATGTCATGACATTATTGTATGTAATGGACTTTTAAACCATATTGTACATATGAAGTACAGTTAGGAAGAAGTCTGTTTTTTCTACAACTGGAGTTGAGAAACAGGATCAGGTCCCTTTAACCTCATAATAAAACTGTCACTTATTTTGATTTTCATTCAAAAGCAGAGAATAATAACCTGTTTTTTTAGTTGTTTAGCCATCATAATAGGCAAAAATCACAAAAAATGAATGCAAGAAGAGACAGGATATGAGAACAAAGTGCATAATATATTATAAATATATGTTAGCTTTAACCCACCTAATCCAAAACATTGTCACTTAAAATTCGGTTCTGTTATTTAATGAACCTGAATTCATTTTTGAATTCATCATTAATGAACAGTAATAGTGAGTGATGAAGTGCAGCTCAGACAGTGAGAGAAATGGCTCTTGAAACTGTCAGAAACGTGCCCTTCAAGTTTCCCTTCTTCTGATAAATGGCCTTTCCAAAGAAAGAAGTAAGCCTGGATTAAAAAAGAAAAAGTAAAGCATGGAAAATGCTTAAATTCTTACGCTTAACTTTACAGAGCCTTTTTTTCTTATCTTAGGGAAATAGGCTGTACATTTACTGGAATTATATAAACAATAATGTGTCTTAATTTGCTGAATGATCTGTTCAAAGATTATTAGTTGTTGTTGTTTGTTTGGCATGAAATGCAGTATAAAATTGAGAACTGTAATCGAAGTTAAAGCCACAAAACAGCTGCTACAGGAGGTTTGGTATATCTAGTGTTATTTAAAAAAGCACACTCCCGATTGTTCCCCTCTTCTCATCTACAGCCCTGTGAGGGCAGCCAGATCTGGAAGATGCACATGGTGAAGGGTCAAGACGGACTGGGAATCCAGATCACGGGCGGGCGAGGGTCCAAACGCTCTCCTCACGGGATCATCGTGGCCCACGTGGAGGAGGGAGGAGCTGCACAGAGGTAAACGGCTTTCATTAGCAAAGGTTTGCAGCTGCTGCCTTGGCAACAGTAGGTGCCGTGGTGATACTTCTCAATCAACATCTCATACATATGCAAGCGTCAGAAAGTCTTGAGTGCCCTCTGCGATATTCATTCATCTTCAAAGGCATTGTGACACCCTTATATGGATGCACACAAAATATCCAGTCACGCTGCCATATGTAGGATAATGACCAGTTCACAAGGTATCAGAAGCTTCAGTAGTTGTAGTCATAATGCTCTGTACTGCTAGCGTTTGCTGTCCTGTTGACATTATGTCTACTGTCTAATTTAACAATGTGTAGAGATAGTGAAAAATATTATTTCAGAGCATTTTACATCACGATACTGTGATATTCACATGCCAAAGAATCATCACTTTTAGTAATATTATTTACATGAATGTTTTTGGAAATAATGAGTCAATAGCTCTGTTTACACCCACCTATTTTTATGTACATTTTTGGATTTTTCATTAAAAAAACTCTGGATGGAAACGATAAAATGTGCCTAAATTCTAAAAAAACTTTTTATACGATAAGAAAACAGACATAAACTGTGATGAAAACACATTTATCAAATAAATTCCTCAATGCTCATAAAAAAAAAGCCTTGTGACTTTGCGATGGAACGGCATAACTGGACTAACCAGCAGTTAACTGGTGCAACCGATCTCGTTGCACAGCATCTGAAATGCTGGGGCCGGTTGCATAAACGGTTAAGACTAGTCTTACAACTTAGTCATCAAATTTTTTTCTTTATGACTGTTCATAACTGTTTTAAGTGAGTTATATAAAAACGTAGATTGGTCTAATTTGATACTAGAAAGTAATACTGATTGTCCATTGACTCAACGCTAGGTGGTCATACTAGTACTTAAGACACAGGGCTATTTTTATGCAACCGGCCCCTGTTTTGGTTGTTCTGAAACGCCTGAGCAAAAGACTGTTGTCAAAGTGGTTTGGTATAATTACCTGACAGAACTGTCTTACATGACTGCATTCCCAAACAGCAGCGTCTGCCTCCGAAAGCAAGATAACTTTATTGCGTTTGTCTGCACGCTCTGAGACGCAAGTTTTATCAATTTATTATACAAAATTATTATATACATTGGTTTCTTCTACTAAGTGATATTAAGTGCCAGTTTATTAGGAAGTGACGAATTCAGCTCTTCAGCTCTTCAGCTCACTCGATGGAAACATTTGCTTTATTCGCAAATGTTTTATGCGATATTCCAGTTTTGCACATAAGATCAACTTTGGATGGAAACATAGCTACTGTAAGTACATTTACAATGTATTAAGTCAATGTACACTTGATTGTTTTACTCAAGCAAAGTCCCAACCTACCCTAATCCAAAATACAGAATAAATTAAAATATAATGTTATATAATTAGGGATGTGGCAATATTAAAATTCTGGCCAATACAATAAGCTGATAATTATTTTCATGTTATGGCCGATAATGGATCATTTGCTGATATCAATTTTTAACAGTGTTATTAAATTATTGGTGTTTTAATGATTAATGTTATAAGGGTTAGATGATGACATAGGTAGTCTAAAAGCAAGTGAAATGAGCATGCACAATAAAATATTCAATATTTACAGACACTGTTCAACTAAAAATAAATATTGGTATCACATCAGTAATAATGATATTTTAACAATATTGGCAAATCTGTGGTTTAGATTTTTATTTTATTATATTTTGAGAGGGAAATTTTGAATTTTGAATAAATCTACACTAAACTAAATTTAGGAGATCATATCATGACCCAGGTTATCTGTGAAATATCGCTGACTCCCTAGCGATTTCCACCTCTAGTGCTTTGCAGTACCAGGGTATGTAAGCAAATAGCTGTCATTTAGCAAAGTTAGACAGAGCCAGCATAGGATTCTAACATGATACTGTATATCCCTTAAATTTTACAAACACACAATAACAATTGTGAGGTCTTTTTTAATACTGCAGAAATATTTCCATCTCCGTCTACATGTGAATTGGCCCTTAAACTGTGTTTTAAGCTGTAACATGTTGGAGAATTTGCTGACTTGCTTCCCTTTGTGATTCATTAATGCACACTTTGGCGAAGTTTAAAGGGAAACACAACAACCTGATGGTAATGAGCCAAAAGCTAAAATAAACCCTTGCTGTCTAAAAAAAATAATTGAATTACTCCCCCTAGATGATGTGCTAAATTAAATAAATGTGTTTAGGGAAAATGAGCCCCTGTGGCTTTGCCTTGGGACCCGAAAATTTTTTATTGATTACAGGATATACAAATTCATGAGTTGTTGCAGATCTGTTGGAAAATACATACGCAGCTCCCCCACAGTGCCGACAGTCAGAGAAGGCTATTTTTGGTATGACCAGCACTAGGGTTTATTGTTATAATTTAACAGTTCTACATTTCCACCCACATAGTTTTAATGGGGGCCATTTCTGAGAAACCTATAGACATGAATCATGCATATTGGTCAAACTGGCTGCTTTCCAAATCTTTCTTTTTAGTGTGGCACAAGAGGTGGTCAGATTCAGGGCCATCAGTGCAGCATGATATGGGTTGTTATGAAGTTTCCTGCTCTTATATAACAACTAACTCTGAGATAACCTCAGATTCCTTCATCTGTGACTGAAGCCCTGAGGATTTTGACCAGTGAGAGGCTTTCAGATTTTGAATCTTTCTCTCTTCACTGCACACTGTTCATCGTAATAAGCCTCAGTTGAGTGGTCAGGCTGGAAGAATCGAAACTGTCTGAAGACATTTGGAAATGGAAGAATGTAGCAGAGACAGAGCTGTCTTTATGGCACTGTTAATTTTGACAGATAATTTTGATTTAGTTTTAGCCATAGTCTTTTGACTAAAATGCCATTTAGATTTTGTCATATTTTAGTAATCTGAATTGTTAGTCTAGTTTTAATTCAATTCAGTTCAAATTTATTTGTATAGCGCTTTTCACAATACATAATGTTTCAAAGCAGCTTTACAGAAAGTGCATTTCAGAAATGTACATAGAAAAATACAGTTAGTTCGTTTTAGTCGACTAAATATCATAAGATATCATATCTACATTAGATAAGAAACAAATAAGAGACAAATAAATACATTTGAACGAAGATATAAAATAAATAAATTGTGCTTTAAGTTTGTCAAGTAGGTCTAACAGTAGTATTCAGGTAAGAAATATAACAGAAATTGAATAAAGTAATCAAATGTAAAATAGTGCATATTCTTCCTTGTATAGATTAGATTAGATTAGATTCAACTTTATTGTCATTACACAAGTACAGGTACAAGGCAACGAAATGCAGTTTAGGTCTAACCAGAAGTGCAATAGCAGCAAGTGCAGGATATACAGTGGTTCCATAAGTGCAGAACATGGATATGTACTGAATAAATATAGAGTTGAATACTATTATAAACAAAAATTTACAGATAGATTTGTCCTATGAATATAATATACAGATAACTATTACTGTGAACAGAATTTACAGTAACATCCTTATTAAAGGAACACTCCACCGTTTTTTGAAAAAGGGCTTATTCACCTTCTTTCCCACATTTAGATAGGTGGGCAAATGCATTTTTGTCTCAGTGCATGCATTGTTTTAGTTTGACTGGGTCGGCGTGAGCTTAGCTTAGCATAATGAATGGAATCCTTTGTTGCCAGCTAGCATGTCCTGAATAAAAGTGATATAAAAAAAAAAAAAAAACCCTACCTAATTACTTCTTGTGGCCTGCGTATTCACAACAAGTACAAATAGCGATGCAGATTAACACTAGGTGATTTCCTAGGCAGATATTGACTTATATATTAAGGACTATATTAGGGGGAAGCACAGGCGAAGCACTGCTACTTGGGCGTGATATCTCCCTAATATAGTCCCAAGTCAAAATCTGCATAGGAAATCGCCTAGTGTTAATCTGCATCGCTATTTGTACTCGTTGTGAATACGCAGGCCACAAGAAGTAATTAGGTGGGTTTTTTTTTTTTTTATATCACTTTTACTCAGGACATGCTAGCTGGCAACAAAGGATTCCATTCATTATGCTAAGCTAAGCTAGCGCCAACCCTGTCAAACTAAAACAATGCATGCACTGAGACAAAAATGCATTTGCCCACCTATCTAAATGTAGGAAAGAAGGTGAATAAGCCCTATTTCAAAAAACGGTGGAGTGTTCCTTTAAAGCTACTAAAGTTACTCAGTCAAGAGCAGTGAGTGATTTTCTCTTTGTGTTTTGTCGTTTGAATTAACATTAGGGACGGCAGCAGGTTTATGGAAACTGTACTGTCACTTTAAGAACTAATGCACAGCTCCACTGATACACATCCGATTTTCTCCCAACTGTTTACTTTCACTTAAGATATAACCAACTCTGTTTAAATGAATATTCACCAAAACAGGCAGTTAGAAATTGTTGTTTTATGTTAATATGTCCTTGTAAGCGCAATAAGAAGCGAAAGGAAACTCAATTCAGCACTTTTATGCTGTCAGAGAGGCACCATTTCTAATTGAGTTCACTTTCGCATCTTCTTTCACTTGAATAGTTTAAAATTGCTTTAATATTTAAATTGGCAAATCCCATGCAAATGCATGATAAAAGTTTTGTCAAATGATTCCTTAAATTGTCCCGGGCCATCGTTCAGTCCTTATTGTCAAGCCCTGTATTGTATTGTAAATTTCTTTGTGTTTTCCCAGAGATTGTTATGTTACTCCATATGGTTTACAAATGGTCTTGTTTTCCTGACATCAAATGGGAAATTTATCCGCATGTCTGTTTTTCTCTTTCTCACAGATGTTGAACTTGACATTTTTAAACATTTTATAAGTCATGCAGCAATTGTATCCTATTAACCCACCGCATGTGCGCATCTAACCTTCCTACCACGCAAAGAGTCTCTTCGCAAATTGTCCCTCCCTAACATTTTCATCTTGTTCTTATTTGTTGAGAAGGTCAATAGATTGCCATTATAGTTTTTGTCATCAAAAACTATAAACCATTTTTTATTAGTTATCATATCATTTTCAAAATGTTGTTGACAAAAACGAATTATTCATCAACGAAATGAATACTTTGTGCTTTTTCTTGATAAAGCATGATGAAACTGGTTTCATTTCACCCTGAACACAATAGCTATTGCAGCATTTAGATATTTGCACCGTGTAGACAAATAAATAGTTAAATTGCATGTGGATGATCCAGAAATTATTTTAGAAAGTTCTGAAGCTCCAAGAGTAGATAATTCCTGCTCTCTTCCCATGACAAATGGGCTTCAAGGATGTTAAGTATAAAATTAGTTTGAATTATGTTCTGTATTCTCTTGGTTCAAATACATTTAGGTATTTACTTTCTTAATACACATTCCTGGACTTGTGATTGATTCATTAGAAAAGTGTTTTTTTCCCCAAACATTTCAAACAACTACTTATATCTGGTTTTAATATTTAGTTAATTTTTTGTCTTTTTTTTCTTATATTATATTTAGATCTAATTTATTTTCACTTCAGTTTTAGTCATTTTAGTGCTTAAACTTTCAGTTATTTTTTGCTTGCTTTTCATTTAATATTTATATATTTTTTTCAGCTTTATTTCAGTATAAAAAAAAAAAAATTGTTTTAGTCAACAATAACAACAGACTCCAGTTTGAAAACCCCTGCCTTTCATCAGGAATAATCACAGGTTGTCTTTTTCTCTGGTTGTCATCAAGCTACCTGTCATATAGTAACCGCTTATAGTGATCCAATCAATTCCTGATTAACATCCAATTAACATTTCACTTAAATAGCTGACGTGACATGAGGAGTGTATGCTGCTTGTTCTTTTTTTATATAAGGGAATGTCCTGGTCATGTTTCTCTGCTTCTGCATCTTTTTTGATTTCAGAGATGGCCGTCTGAAGGCAGGCGATGAGTTACTTATGATAAATGGTCACTCCCTTGTTGGACTCTCACACCAGGAGGCTGTAGCCATCCTGCGCTCCACTGCTGGACTCGTGCAGCTGGTGGTGGCCAGCAGGGTGAGTTTGGCCTTATACTACAGTATATCAATAAGTGTGTGTCACTGCACGGGGGAAGTGTCTTCACACACAAATCATGAGCTGTTCTTGATGTGTTCTTCGTATAAAGTGTGTCAGCCGTTCAAGCACATAAAGATGTCACAGGCAGATGCTTGTAGCAGCTAAAAAATTGAAGAGTGAAGCGCTGATGGGCTTGCCGCTCGGCTTTCTGAGATAAAGTTAAAAATACTCACAGGCTGCTCAACGGCACACAACATCTCTCTTCTCTTCAGCTGCTCTTCCTTCCTTTCCCAGGATGAATCCGAAGTGGACTTCCACAAGTATCCTTCCACCAGCTTGCCCGACCTAGTGAGCACGTGCTCTGGTCCGGACGCCTCTCCCTCCCCTGGGGAGGAGAAGGAGAATATGGAGCCGGACGTGGAGGACGTGAGGGCCAGCAGTCTTTCATTGCCCACCCAGGACTTGGTACGTATGCTTGCCGCCTATCAGCCTGATTATCTGCCACTTCCATCTGGTGCTGCCCTCAGAACAAGCTAGAACAGACTGTTTTCTGTTTTTGGTAGAAGAGTATTTATGATTAAAAGTATGCTTTGTGGATAAATGTTCAGTGCTTTATAATAATCTGTTGTTAGTGTATGTGTAGTCGTTCTCCCTTAAACTTTCACTGCTGCCTTGTTGAGGTGTTTGATAAAAAGCGAATGCACTTCCATGTTTTGTCTGAGAAGAACAAGCTTTTCCATATATTTTTTAGGAAAATCGAAATACCCGCAGCACGTTGTGATTTTAAAATACAGCTTTAAAGATAGCACAGTTGCTTTATCTGTTTGCTTCTTTTGATCTGTGTGCCAGGGCCCCATTTTATGTTCTTGAGGTTCTATCGGTTGTTTTGCCAGAAAAATATTAGACCCAAGCAGCCATTGGATCAGCATTTGTTTGTTTCGTCACAGATAACAAATTATTCATTTGTTCTGCGCAAGCAGGCGTGCATCAAATCACTAATGCCACACAGCGTTAATGTTTAATCAATACAAAATGAGATGTTTCGCTGGTTTGGTGATCAGTGATGACAACAAGGCTAATGCCGGCCATTAGGCGTTTCAGTGGCACACTGACAGGACCACACAACTCAACGTATTAGGGTTAAACTCTTGAGCGGCTGTTTTGTAGAGCAGCGCCCATGGTGCTCTGGTTGAGATGTTTTGCGGTGCAGAGTAAAGTGGGTCATTCACCGCCGCCCCCCCACTGCGTCTATACTGCATATCTTGCTTTCGGAATCAAAAAATGAAAAAGAGCAACCGTCCCGCCTGCTGTCTAATTGCATTAGCATTCCACGGCTCCTGCTGAACATAGCCGTGAATCTGGGGCATTAAAGCTTGGATTTGTTTTACTGTAGAACAAAAAACTTTTGACCAATTTGATTTTATGATGTTCTAGTGCCTATTAGTAATTTACTTATAGTGACAATTTTTAAGCTTAAAAATAGCAAACAACACAGTAACAGATACTGTATGTAGTTCCATTTATAGCACTAAATGTACATGACGATGGATGGATGGATGGATGGATGGATGGATGGATGGATTTGTAGATGGGCAGGTATATAGATATAGTTAATGCGTATAGATTAAAGCGGCTTGATCTGTCAGATCCTCTGACAGATACTTGTACTGTTTAATGCGTTTGAGAGGTAGTGCTTTCCTTAGTGCATAACTTACATTTCACAGGTATAATCTCCATTTGTAAATGTTAGAAAGTCATGCAAATATTTCCATTTTGTTGTCAGGAGTGGATGATCCTTATGCAAGCGAGTCTACGCAAAACTTCACAGACTTTAGTCAACGAGCGCCTCTGGGCGCATATACACGCCAAACAGACGGATTGGAATAATTCTGACTAAAATATACATTTCGCTAAAATATTTGTTGTTGGACATTAAATGTGCCGTAAGTTGAATTTTAAACCTACAAAGTGTATTTTTATGATAGCATAGCAGTAACTGTAAAGCAACCATTGTAATGGGGTAATCAAATGTAGGCTAGTATAATTAATAAGCTCAGATGAGGGAATGTGTGTTCCTCTTTTTTAATTTCATCTTCAGTTTTGTGAATTTAACTTCTACTGGACAACATTTTGCAGGATATGAAATATTTTTATCCAAATAAAAAAAATTGGAATCCAGAAAATACAGAGATTTTTATTTTATTTTTGTCCACATCGCCCAGCCCTACTCAGAATCTTTGTGTCGCTAGACAAAGACCATCTTAGCCTAGTTAAACATCAATAGGATTCCCTTCGCCGCTGAAAAGATGAATACTTGTAAATAAAGGCTTATGGGACATGATGATGAGGTTTAAGGAGCCTGTAGTTTCCTCTCATCCTGTGTTCTCTAGTCTCCAGTGAGCTGTTCTCTCCCTCAAGGCTTTAGTCTCTAATGAATGACCGAGTGGGAGCTCTTAAAGAGTGATTGGGACTGAAGGAGGAATAAACAGTATAGTTTCCCATGATTTATTGACCTGGTACTTGTCAGAAGGACTTCCTGTCATGTGCTATGTTTGTTTTTATTCTATTTTTGCAGATGTTGTTTTTCATAGGTCCTATGATTTTGAAGTGCTACATTGTTGCTTTCTATTTAGTTATCACATTGAAAAACGTAGAAGAAAAATTGTGATTATCATTTCCAGACCTGGAAAAGTCATGAGATATTCTGAACAAACTTTTGTTGTTTTTGTTATTGTAGTGACTGCATGTTGCTTTTTTGGGAAGTAAATAAAAAATAAAAAAAAAATTCTTGTTTTATTAACAAAGTGCATCTTTTGCATTCAGTAACAAGCTGACAGATCGAATAGAATATCCATAAATTGAAAACACTGCTCATCTTTTGCAGGATTGTGCTAGAGCTCAGCAGCATTCACACGTGAATGGCTTTCACTCATAGCTGTTGGTTGCATTATGCAAGAACAACTATGCATCAGTGATCAGCAAATGATTTCCCCCTCAGTATGGCCTGCTTTCAAATAATTCCCCATCCAGAAATGGCTTTTTTGTGAGTGTGATCTTGATAAATGGGTTTTAAAAGTCCTTATTCAATAATAATGTATGCCTGGAAAAGGCAAAGCAATGGAAATTCTTTGGTCTTAAAGTGTGAGAGCCCTATCATTAAGTTATAAGGCAGAAAATAAAACGGGGAGTGTAATTAGGCCAATCAATTTTTCAGTTTGCCATATGTTTGCTTTCCACTTTCAGTTTTCCATTCCGAATCCAAACACCTGTCCAAACTGTTCTCACACTCCCTTCCAGCAAGCTGCCATAGCAGAAGAGGGCGATGAGCGGTTGCTATTATGTGGGCGTCCTGTGCTGACAGTATTAGGTGTGTCTCCAGATCTGTTCTGAAGTGTCAGGCTCTGTGGTTTTGATGAGACAAAGGGAGGGAGGGAAAAAACATTTTCATCAAAATAGGAAAGGGAAGGATCTGGAAGAAGAACGCAGCTGTGACTGTCACGTTGAGTCCTGTGAGGCACGGAGGTGTGGGGTTTGAGGAAGCCCACAGGCTCACCTGCAACAGCGCAGTCTAGCTTTTTCATGCAGGAGACAGATCTCATTTCTGACAACGGAGGGAAGGGCTTCCTGTCTGTATGCCTGAAAAGAGAGCTGTGAATCTTCCCCCTATATGTTGCTGTTCAAACTTGTTTCAGGACACAGGAGCTGTGTGATAAACCGAAACTCATTCTTCAAGCTAAGATGTTTGGAAGGGTTGGAAAACACTTTAGTTTAGTTTTTCACAACAGCCATAATCAATATAATCAACCTTATATTATGCAGAATTTTTCCTGGGCTAAATATCTGCAGTCGTAGCTAACAAAGACTTCTGAACATGTAACGTTAACTATATAATTGCTGTTAATTAACACAATGACTTAATTGCATTTTATGTTTATAGTTATTAGTGATCATTTAAGCATGCAGAACCTTTTGAATTTGACCCAGAATTTTCTACTGCAAAGTGCTTTGCCTATTTAGTGGTTACAGTATAAAACCAGAGATAGACACAGTAGTCCCATGCTAATTAAATAAAATAGCATCAATTATTATTAAATGTGCACATGTTGGGCAGCCAAAAACATCAATGTGCACTGCCGTTCAAAAGTTTGGGGTTGGTCAAATAAAAATATTTTATTCATTAAGGCTGTACTGTGAAAACAGTAATATTGTGAAATATTATTATAATTTTAAATAACTGTTTTCTATTTTCATATATTTAAAAATGTCATTTCTTGGTGTGATGGCAAAGCTGAATTTTCAGTATTTTTACTCTAGTCTTCAATTTAATATGATGATTTGCTGATCAAGAAACATTTATTATTATCATCAGGATATTATGAGGATGTATTATACATTTATCATCAGGATTCTTTGAATACAAAGTTTAATCTAAACGGCATTTCGATGAAATGGGAATCGTTTGTAATATTATAAGTGTTTTTATGTGATAAATTAATATGTTTAGTAAAAGTCTTAGGCCTTGTCCACACTAATACATTTTCGCTTGAAAATGCATCTTTTTCTCTCTGTTTTGGCCTTCTGTCCACACTGAGACTGTGTTAGCAATGAAAACGAAGCTTTTTGAAAACACTCTCCAAAGTGGATACATTTGAAAATGCCGTTTTCACGTTGTAGTGGACTGTGCAAACGGAGGTATTTAAAAATGATGATGTAAGTTTAGTCATATGATGCATATTGAACCCATAGATATTCATGTTTATACCGGTATTGTGCCTGTTTTGTGCTGTTCACTTTCACATTGTTGCTAAAATATGTCACTTTGCACACTCTTCATATCACAATCCTTCAAAGATGACAGCATTTATGAGCTTCTATGAGGGTTTACACATGCACAATGAATGAATAGTGAGTTGAGTTTTTTTCGACGTTCAAGTGTGGATGAGAAACTTTTGGAAAACGCTTTGAAAAAACTAGTGTGGACGGAGAGCGTTTTGAAACGAAATCTCCGTTTTCAAATCTATCCGGATTAATGTAGACGTAGCTTTAATGACCCCAAACTTTTGAATGGGAGTGTAGGGAAACTTTTTTATTATTATTAAACTTTGCAGAAACTACAAGCAGAAATCAAAAGCAATAGATGGTCAATTAATATAATTTAATATGTATTGAAATTAGTTTTGCAAATCTGTGCTGTTTAGAGTAAACGCATTACTTGGTTCATAGTGGATCACTTGAGCAAAGGCACATTTCCATTCCACACCTCCAAGAAGTCTCCATGAATACATTGGCTTTCATGTACACATGAGATTTGATCTCCCTTTGTGAAAATAAGCTGTTCACCAGCTTGAGTGTGCAACATTCCCTACAGTCCTGCACAGTGAAGGACAATCAAAAGTTTATGGCTTACCATATAAAGAGGAAATGTCACATGAAACAGGAATTTTTACTCCATTTGCTTTCTCCACTGTTTCTCATTTAGAGGCAGTCTAATATCTTCTGTCTCTCTCTCTGTTCAAGGCATGTTCCCTAATTCCCTCTGCCTCCTGTCTTTAAGTTTACAGATCTTGACAGACTGGAGGAACATGGCAGGATTGAGGGTACCAAAGGATGCCGAAGCCCCACACCGATGAAGTTCCGTAGCAGATCCCAAGGTCGAACATGTCCAGTTGAATCAAGTCTCAACACTGCTGTGCTGAGCATGAAAACTTTGTAATGAGATTAAACTGTATTGGATTATGGCCAAGGGTGGATCCACCAATTCTAATTTCTTTATGATAGATTAGGGGTGGGCGATCTTCCCAATTTTGAGATGTACTATCGAGAATATCCAGACTGGAATAAGCCTATGGATTTATCTATTTGCACAATTTAAAACACAGTATTGCATTAAACAGTCAGTTGTCAAAATAGTCATTAAACACTTCCCCTTAAAACACTGCATAGTCTTCACCCTATGAATTAAATATACATTGATTCTTATTAAAACTGCTAAAGTTATTCAGTCAGTTATAACATTAATGACACAGCAGCAGGTATTTGCATTAGGCTTTAAGACCGAATGCATGGATCTAATGTAATGACACCCATCTGATTTCTTTCCCAGCTGTTTATTCACTTAAGACACAACTGACTGTCTTTATGTAAATACTCACCAAGACAGACATTTTGGCACATTTTTGTTTTTATTTGACAGTTTAGGTGCGCGTCTAAAACCCCAGGTATACTTTATATACTTTATACTCATCGGCGTTCCGCTCCGTCAAACAGAAATCGCAGTTTAATGCGCTTTTAATAGCTCTTTTTTAAAATAAAGCATGTCCCGCAGTAGACTGCATCTTACGACAGTCCCGTTACATAATTTGACTGGCTTGTAAGTTAAGTTTAAGGCGGGGCGAAAGCATACCATTTTAAAGGAAAGGAAAAGCATGTGCCACAATGATCATTTTATCTTAATTATCAAGCTTTAATAATCGTTGGAAGCCAAAATTCATGGCACAGACCTACAGCTGTTGAAATGTTGAAAGAGTATTAAGAGCAGGCGCGCTCAACTCCCAAAATAATATATGGGTGCGAGTAATAAAGACGTTTATCAAAAATAAAGATGAAAAACCGCACTCTCAAGTCATATTTTCATACATTTATTACTACTATGTCCTCACAGACCCATGATAGAGACATATGATATAATTTGGCTAGTCAGCACAGACATCTAGTACGCAGATCATAACTGCAGTTTAACATTATTACGAGGACATAAAAGGTCACAATCTCTGTGATTCGCTTGAAAAGCAGTTTGTGGACATCTTCAAAATCGATCACGATATAAAATCGTCAAATCGCCCACCACTATGATAGATAGATTCTGGTACCAGATCAGAGTGTACTGAAATTGTTCACATAGATTTTTTTTTAATTATGCTCGTTAATCAGCAGAGACATTCAGACATGGAGATCAGTTTCTCCCACTGTGAATATAAATGACTGAATTAAGTGTGTTTACATTTCAAGTTAATGTCTTGATGTCATTATGTTTAGGTGGAGGGAGCCGCCTGGAGTCTGTTGGCGAAGATGATGAGCTTATCGTGGAAAATGGTGATACAGGAAGTGACGTGGCAGAAAAGCCAGCGCGAGGAGGACGCAAACATTCCCTCCCACAGCAGCTGGATACAGTTGGAATCCGACAGGTAGCTGAAGCATTCAGCTCGTTCGTTTTGATTTATTGCCTTATTCAAACCGTTATTCTTGGAATATTGGAATGCCTCACAGTCTACGGTACATGGTTCCAGTTCCATGTTCTGTGATGCCCCAAAACTAAAATGATGATGTTGCATGGCCACTTCAAATACAGCTCATCCAGTCTTTACATGTGGGTGGAAGGTTTCCCTTAGCTGTGCTAATTACAATGCTTGTCAAAAGTAAATTGAAAGATGTGTGAATAGTTTAAACCTTACATCAGAGCTTAATGTTTTGTTATATTGGTACTATGTAGTCTCGTCCTTTACACAAGTAAAGGGACAATGTACATTTTCATTTTCATTAAATTTTTGCTAAATAAACCCTAATAGGATGATCAGATATTGTGTAAAATATAATTAAATATATATCATAAATAAGGTGGGTGGGGAGGGGGGAACCAAGGGACAACAGTCAAATATACAATTTAGCGTTATTATTGAAAAGTGTGTGTGTGTGTGTATATATAATAATTCACAGAATGCCTCTCTTGACCAATCAGAATAAAGTATTCCAGAGAGCCCTATAAAAAACCTAAATATAGTATAGTTTATCTAATATAATAGTCTCAGTTTGTTTGTTTTTCTTTACAATAACATTAGCACAATAGCATTTACATTTACATTCTCTTAGCTGTTGCTTTTATCCAAAGTGACTTACAAATTAGGAAAAACCTTAACAAAGCATTTCATAGGTACGGATTACTGGCGGTAGCTGCTTATTTTCTCACAGTTAAACACTTATTTTATCATCTCATTGTTTATTCATAACCTCTTTTATCATCCTCTTCAGGAATATCAAATCGTGAAGAAATCGGCCCGTTCCCTGAGCACTGTTCAAGTGGAGTCTCCATGGCGACTGGCACAGCCATCCATAATCTCCAACATTGTCCTGATGAAAGGACAGGGCAAGGTGAGGGAGGCCCTGCACCCAGGACAACACATGCAGTCACCATGAGGGTTCACATATGTAGCATTTTACATATAAACTGCTTTGATCCTGTTGGTCTTTATTTATTTAGGGGTGATTCACTCTGTGGTTTGAATTGTAATGAACGGGATATTGTGGTGGACAATGAAACCTCTGTGCTGCAAGGACCATTTCATTTACCAGATACGTCACCACCTGTACTATTGTAAATCCAGGCTCATCGAGATGTGTCTTTGAATGTGTCTAGGGTCTCGGCTTCAGTATTGTCGGTGGGCAGGATTCAGCCCGGGGGAGGATGGGTATATTCGTCAAGACCATTTTCCCCAGTGGAGCAGCTGCAGCAGACGGGAGGCTGAAAGAAGGTAGACGGACACTCCTGATCATGAAACAGTAGCTCTAATGCACTTGGAACAAATGTCATCAAAGCAGGTGGAACTCAGGTGCCATGTGGTTATGGCATGAGGATTCAATTTTTTTTGCTGGTGACATTTCTTTCTCCACTTTTCAGGTGATGAGATATTGGAGGTCAATGGAGAGTCTCTCCAAGGCCTCACGCACCAGCAGGCCATTCAGACCTTCAAGGTAAACTGCTCAGTCATCCTCAGAAACACCTGTAGCAGTGCATGAATCCTCAGAGAAGAATTATCTCCAGACTGTTAATCTCAGGCCCATTTCTTTGAATCATTTTTACCGTCATTGGAAAAGGATTTCCCATCCAGCATTAATGGATGGCTTTTTCCTCCTTTTCAGCAACTGAAGAAGGGGGTAGTTACCCTGACGGTGAGGACCCGTCTGAGAAGCCCCAGTCTTACACCCTGTCCCACGCCAACCCTGCTCAGCAGATCCAGCTCTCCAAACTCAAATGCCAGTGGTGGGACTCCTGTCCCTACTAGCTTTGAAGAGGGGGACTCTCGTAGGGGTCCTGGTCCCAAGGATCGCATTATCATGGAGGTTACATTAAACAAAGGTACAATCATGTCTTTTTGATAAAAACAAATGCAGTGAGTAGCAGTTTCAAAAGTTTTGGGTCAAAGATTTTTTTTCTGGAAAGAATAGGATACTTTTTTTCAACAAACTATTTTCAACACTGATGATAAAAGTTTCTTGAGCACCAAATTATCATATTACAATTATTTCTGAAGGATCATGTGACACTGAAGACTGAAGTAATGATGCTGAAAATTCAGATTTGAATTAAAACATGTATGAAATTAAATGACATTAAATGAAATTTTATTAAATTAATTTTTAAATATAGAAAATAGAAAACAGTTATTGCTATACTATTTCAAAATATTTAACATTTTCTCAGAAATTTGCTTAAATGCAGCCTCCTTTTCAAAAACATAAAAAAATCTTACTGACCCCAGACTCTAGACTGGTAGTGTACATAACATTTTTGTAAATTTTGTATTTTTACATTTTATTTATCTTGAAAAGAAAACTGATAGGAAAAAGTTCTTGCAACACTCCTTGCCTTTTGAAATTAACACATAATATTTTTTTATTCCAAGAAAATGGAATTATTTTAACATTATTTTTATTCAAATAGACACGCACCTGTGCATCAGTATGAATGTGTGTATAAGTCAAGGGCTCATAATGTGTCCAAATAAACCGTCCTGCCAAAAAACTCTTATTCTTGGATCATCATGCTAATAAATAGACCCTCCAAGCGTCTTTCTCATTATTTGAGTTCTGTTAACTTATTCAGTTCAGGGACACCACATATTTCTCTGACATGAATTATATTATTGCAGTTTGTAGGCAAATATAAGTCTTTTAAATTAAAGACACTGGGCTTGATTTCCTTCAGGTTCAGTGGGTAATTTTACCTCAGCAGTTTTTGGATCTATCTTAGAAACCATTAACACTTTCCCACCTGTTATGTCAAAATGTCTATAATAATTTTTAACTAGGATAAACGATAGAAATAAGACTCAGAAATCCTGCATGAAGTGATCTAAAGAATTTAGCCATGTTGTTTTGTGTGTTTTAGAGCCAGGTGTGGGGCTGGGTATCGGTGCCTGCTGTCTAACACTGGAAAACAGTGCTCCTGGGATCTACATCCACAGCTTGGCGCCAGGTTCTGTTGCCAAAATGGATGGCAGACTCAGGTAGTCTTTTGGTTATATATCGTTCAGTTCCCACCCAAATCCAAGTCTCATGTACATGTGCTCAATGGTCAAATTAAAATACATCATTTCTCATTCAAGTCTCAGTTTGTCAATGTTTAACTGTGGTTAATCAGTGGAAAAAATTGGCTCGGAAAGAAAATGTGCCTTTTTAGTTCAGGTACTTTTCTAAGAAAAAAAGAATACATTTCTAAGAAAAAATTATAAAAAGACTCCTCCATGGCTAATGCAGTGAAATGTCCTAAACTTTCCATGTAGTTAAAAGAGGGATTGGTGCTGGTTTGTCTGAGTTAGCAGACACTGGACCCCTTTGAGCAATCATCTTAAATTCTTAACTTACAGTTAATTAAGGAAGGGAGCGGCAGGAATGAGACCCCACTAGGGAAAACAATCGCATAGATCTTCATTTTCCCTACAGAGCCCACGATGTGTCTGTACACGTGTTTGCAGCAGATTCTTTTTTTCTAATGTGTAAAACATCCAATAATCCTCATTTGGGCTTTTGTTGTCTGCATGTTTGTTTGTGATTCGCTAGAGTTTGTGTGTGTGTGTGTGTGTGTGTGTGTGTGTGTGTGTGTGTGTGTGTGTGTGTGTGTGTGTGTGCGCGCTCACTCCTGTTTAGATGAAACACCTCACAGACTGAAAAAGAATGTGCAATGAGAGCCAGAAACCCATGAATGGGGGTCTTTATGGCAAGAGATTGTGGTCTTGAATGTTGGATCTAGTTGTGAAAGTGGTTGCAGCTGTCTGAAGGGGAAGATAAGGCTGTAATACACTTTCAGACATGTCTATTTTTACAACAAATGCAGTTGGGTTGACACTTAAAATACCTTTTGACCGCATACATCAACCGTAATCTCCGTTATCATATGGTGTATATTATACTCTCTCGCTCAATGATCTAGGAACTAAATATGTTTTGGATGTGATTATTGAATATTAACCTAATAAATCTCTTAAATCATATCGATTGAGTCGGCTAAAAATACCTTGGGTTCACTCCAAACATGGTGAGACAGCGTTAAGTTATTATGCCACCCACAGCTGGAATCAGCTTTCAGAAAATATCAGATGTTCCCCTGCGGTATTTTCAATCCAGACTGATGTTAAATTAGCCAGTTTAGGTTGGTAAGATTTCATTAAGGTTTTAAAAGAAGTATTTTATGCTCACCAAGGCTGCATTTATTTGATCAAAAATACAGTAAAAACAGTAATATTGTGAAATATTATTACAATTTAAAACAACCGCTTTCTATTTTAATATATTTAAAAAATATAATTTATTCCTGAGTTTTAAGCATCATTATTCCAGTCTTCAGTGTCATAGGATCCTTCAGAAATCATTCTAATTTGATGATTTGGTGCTTAAGAAACATTTCTTATTATTATCAATGTTGAAAACAGTTGTGCTGCTTAATATTTTGGTGGAAATCCTTTTCCCTATGGAAAATACTGTTTTGGGGAAATATTACTTTTTTTTTTTTATCCAATCCTTGATTATAATGGCTAATTTGTGTATTTGTGTATCAGTCGAGGAGACCAGCTTCTGGAGGTGGATTCTGTGAGCCTGAGACACGCTGCGTTGAGTGAAGCCTACGCTATCCTGAGTGAATGTGGACCCGGCCCAGTCAGCCTCATCATCAGCCGACATCCAAACCCCAAAGTAAGAGTCAAACACAGACGCATATGTGGAGCCCCACCAATTGTATCTTATTAAGCATCATTATAGAAATTGCTGTATTTATAAACCATCATCTCATTAACAACTGAGATTGCAAAACCACTGTAGTTAATACTTTAGTTCAGAGGGTGCAACTTCATTAGGATCAATGCTCTATGAAAAACAAAATTTAAATAAATATCTTATATCCATAGAAATATTAATAAAGAAAAAAACTAGGTTTTCAGAACCTGGTTTAATTTATGAATAAATACACCTCAAACATCAGTTTGGCGATGTGGTCACATACCTTCAGTCACAAGGGCCTCTTCCTCTGCCAGACTGCTGCAAGTGGAAATCAAAAGCACCATACACCTGTTAAGCTGTAAAATGCTCCTAGTATGAATCATTGAAGCTCGACAAAAAGTAAACAACATTCCTCTCCCCCTTCTGCTAGTGCGACTTGGTTTTCATCCACCTAATGAATCAAGATGTTGAGAAAAGTGCACGGGGGTGGAGTACAGCGGGAGATTTTGGTGGTTAGAATATGCTGACTGTTCACTCGACCTGATAAATGAGAGTCAGCGTGAGTGGAGCAGTGTTAGGACTAGCTTAACACATATTGTGTGTGACACGAGGTCAGAAGCCTTTCTCACAAAGGTCATTAATTACTTAACTCTGACATGTTTTATACATGTTTTAAGTATCTGTCTGCATGTAGTCTGTATGTACAGATGGGTTTTATGATTGCAGTTTTATATATATATATATATATATATATATATATATATATATATATATATATATATATATATATATATCTTCCTGTAGAATGTAGAGGCTCATGACTGATCCAGATGAGCTGTAAAAGTGCTCCTTGGGTGGATTTGTTGTTAAAGACAACCAGGTTTTTAAGCCTGTTTTTGCAATACAGTGGCGTGAAGTGTCTGTTTTTTGCACTCAAGATGTGATGCGTTTCTTTTTATTATGTTACATTTAATCGGTTTTGTTGAATTGAGAAAGACTTGTATTGAAGTCAACAATAAAAGTCAACTGAAATAGATCTGGCAAAACCTGATCTCATCTCGAGTCAGTTAGGCCTTTTCTAGCAGAGTTGTATAAAGGCAAATAGGGATCTTCTTTAAGCAGAGTGCTTAAAAGTGTAGTATCAAAACATCTAGGCTAAATGGTTTACATTATTTAACTGTAATCCATATTCTTTAATGTGAAATGCCAGAAACGGTATCATAAATTTATAAATATGTTTTTTTTTATGTCTGAATTTATAATAATTAGTTTTTCTATAATTTTTTAAGAGTCTACATTGATAGTCATGTCCATGCTACCATTACCTTACAAAGTATGGTTACAGTTAATACATTTAGTTTAATAATGGAGAATTATGAAGCAGTTTGTATTGCTTAAATCACAGTGCCGCCTGGTGGTCAGAAATGTTATTTTGTCATTTGCCTCATTTTAAGGTAACTATCAGATCAAGACATTATATTTTATATTTAATCAAGACTTAAGATCAGGATATAGCAATGTTTTTGCATGGTCCATGAGATTCAATGGCTCTCATCTCTCACCCTCAGGTGTCTGAACAGGAGATGGATGAAGTGATCACTCGCTCCACGCACAGAGATAGTCATTCTTCCCACACACTTGGTAAAGTGCCTTTGTCCTTGTCTGACTGCAGCCACTTTTGATTGTGCTTCTCAGGGCTTTAAAAGCCACATGCTTTAGTTTATAGCTTAAACTTGCACTTTGAAACCAAACGCCACTGTCATGTAAATTAACGTCCAGAACGCATTAAAACTCTTTTGTTTTCAGTTGAAAACGGTGTCGTGTAAATGGCCCCTAAGTTAATAACTAATGATTTTTAGCTAAACATTGACTTTCTTCTAGAGCTGCTGTACAGCCAAAACAATCTTTGTTGCATTAATTTTCTATTATAACTGTTAAGCTGCTTTGAAACAATCTGTATTGTAAATAACGCTATATTAAGGTGACTTGACTTGATTTTTAGTTTAAAAAAAACTAGTCAAATTCTGAAAAGCTCGGTTTTGGCTTTGATTTATGAAATTTTGTACTTCATATTAAGTTTCCAAATATTTGTTTTGAAATTCTGATTCAGTTGTAGTCTCTGATTAGTAACTGGAAAACAGTGATTTGTACCACAGCAAGTTTCCAAGTTGAAGAAGTACAATACATTTTTCTTTGTGCTCTCTTTTGCAGGTCTGCCGTCCAAGAGTCCATCTCCCACGGTTAAAGTCAAGCAGGGTGAGGGTAATCCTGCTCTCAGCTGGACCATGAAGAGATTCCTAGAGCCAGCCAGCAGGGTAAACTAGAAGCTTTAGTCTACAGAGGACTCAACATGTCAGAGATAATAAAACTTTTCTTTATTTACTTGAAATTTGATGAAAATGTGTTTGTGTTATGTAACAAAATACCAAACCACATAGCATTTATTTTAAAGAAATATGGCAAAAACGCTTTTCAAGTAAAACATTCCACAAAAACACATTTATTGCTAGATTTCAAATGACAAAGCAAGATGCGTTCAAAATTAAGACCACTGACTTTTTACATCCACCTAAAAATCACCTTGTGTTGATAATTAAAAATGGCTCAGAAGTTACTTCTGAGAAAAGCATTTTATATCTAATGCAGTGGCAGTCAGACATTTTTAAGTTTGATTAAAGTGTCCGAATACTTTTTTGGGGCCATTGATTGCACACTTCTAAATGTTGTTGATCTTCAGAAAGATTTGATTTTATGACTTCATCTGACCCTGACAGCAAGGCTCATTGAGTTCAGAGGCAGAGCTCTCTCAGTATTTCTCAGTTCACGATGTACCCAGCCAATCTTCCCCTTCTGAGACCATGGCGATGGGATCCAGTGATGACGACATGCTGCACTGCAGCAGGAGCTGTATTACGTCCATGGAGGAATCAGCAGCACCTCAGTCGCATGGTAATGCCACTGAATCTGAAGCGTCATGCTGATAAAAAGATCAGTCACAGTTTGTCACTAAAACAGTGTGTTTTTCTGTCCTCTTATCATAACAGTCTTTCGGGATGGTTCCACTAGAGGTTCAGATAGTAGTCCCACTACCCCAGAATGTTGTAAAGCTTCTGGCAGGGCTGGTCGCACCGTAGACACGGCCCAACAGGCCAGTGTGGGAAGCAGCCCGAGTTCTGTACGTAGCCCACTTCTCCGTCAGCGCCGGGTCATCTGCTATGAGGATGAGCCCAGTGACGACGAGACCGGTCTTGAAGAAGACAGTGGCCCCTTCCGTCGCCGTCTCCGTGGGGTCTCAGAGGCCGGCCACCATCACCACCAGGAGGACGACTCTGGTATTGTCATAGCCACATCATCTCTTGAAGTCGATGATGAAAGCCAGGATAGCAGCGAGAGCCACAGACAGATCGGCAGCGAGCCAGCCACTCCGATCTACGGCAGCTCGCTTGAATCTGAAGAAGGACCTAGCGGCCCTCCTGGTGCCGAATCTCCCTTCATGCCCATTCGCTGTGTGGAGGCAGCCGGAGGAACAAACCTGGGCATCAAGAAAGAGCCCCATCGAGAAGGGCTGGAGGTTAAACGCTCACCCAAGCTGGAGCACAAAGCCGTGACTCGTGTCAAGAGCATGATGAGCATTGAGTGCCCCAGCCCTCCACAAAAGGCCAAGGGTGAAGAACCACCTTTACTCCCAGCAACCCCTGTCCAGGTTACACAGAATAGCACACGGCCGCCATGCAGGATGCTGCACTGCAAGAAGGGTGAATCCAGCGAGCTAGCAGGGGTCTGCACCATTGAGACAATAGTGCTCCAGCGTGGTGAGACCGAGTCTTTTGGTCTGGATCTGGAGATTAAGTCCTCTCCACTCAAGGTGCTGATCACAGGGCTGAGACCGGGAGGTGTTGCGGAAAGGGTAGGTTGGAAATTGTGATGTTTTGATTGATTGTGATGCTTTTTAACATTCAACAGATGCTGCATCCAAGAAAGACACTTTTAAAAGAAAAATGCCAATTTACCATTGAAATTATCACATAATTTTGGAAAGTAAATAGCATTAATTTGTTTTTATTAGTTTGTTATTCAATATAACCAGTAAAGGGCCCCTATTATGGATTTTTGAAAATGACCTTTCATGTAGTGTGTAACATTGCTCTAAGTGAATGAAAACATCCTGCAAAGTTTCAAATCTGAAAGTGCACCGTATATAAAGTTATTGTCTTTCAAAAGTAAGAGTCGACTCTTAGTCAATTAAATGAATCGTTTTTCAAACGAGTCATAAGCCGTTTCGTTGTGACGTCAAGACGAAACATTAGTATATTGCCCGCCCACTTATTGCATGCAGACACCAGGGAAAACTTGAACCTCAAACCAGCAGCTGATTCCTGTGGATACTGAATAGCATCACGTCGAGAAGATGGCGCTGTGCTCTATAATGTAATGGTTAAGCCAGTTTTTTTTTTTTTTCACTGCCCAAGGACGAGCATGTGAAGAATCAGTGCCACCCATCTTTACCAAAAATTCATCTTTACCACGATATCACAGCAGTATAATCCTAAACTTTTGCTGTGTTCCCTTTATTTTACTGACGACTGCTTCTCAAATCTCGGAGTTCAATGCAGGATTCACAAACCGCTTACTCTTGAAAGATGGTGTTCAAAATACTTAGTTTTGAGTTTTAGATTGTGTAGGTCTCCTGCTAACTGGCTAACTCACGTTATCACTGTCTTACTGAAATACTTCTGCTGATCAGTTGTAGGCCACTATTACCTATAACTGTGTCTATTAATGCAGATTGTCTGTCATTCTCACTACTTTGAGGAAATATTTGTTTTACCAACGTTTATGTTACATCAGATCATTCACTCTAGAGCTCGGCTAATGTATACATTGCATACATGCACTATTATTGATACAGTTTCCACGTGTTCACCGCAATATATTAGAAAAATACTCTGTAAATAAATTAGTACAAGTAAAATAATAGGTTTGTTGATGGACATGTACTTGTTAATGCTGATGGTGAGGAATTACAGTTGCAACATCTCATACAATGTACCTCAAACTGAGTAGTGTATCACTGAGAAACACTGAGTCCTGCTCGAGTCGTCCTTGTGATGGAGGTTAGGGTTGAATAACTAGTTCTTCCAATGTTTCATCATCGGACTCGCGCTCGCATTGATATGGTCAAATAGATGTCATTGTTCGTTACTGTTTAGTTTACAGTGTAGGAAGCCTCAGGACAGCTCTGACGTGCTGTACACGGTAGGCCAATCACAACAGACTTAGCTGTCTGGCCAATCAGAGCAGAGTAGCTCACGGAAAGGAGGGATTTAGAGAGATTGATTCATCTCACAGGTCGTTTGAGAATCATTGAAAATGTGATGATGTGCAAATGTATATTATGAGGAAATTAAACACTTTTTTTTTTTTTACCTTTGATGCATGTAAACATGTTGTAGGAGACTCCACAACAACATTGGGAAACTTTAAAATAGCATAATAGGGGCCCTTTAAATGCTTTACAATTCCCATACCTACTGTTTACATGATACTTGGTGCCAAGGTGTCCAAATGCACACAGCTGTTTGTGCTTGAATCTGTGCTTGAAGCTTAAATCTGATGAATGTATTTCACCCATTTCTTTCCTATCTATTCCTTCAGGAAGCCTCAGGGAAGATGAGTGTTGGTGATGAGATTGTAACAATTGGTGACACCCCTGTGTGTACATCCACCTATCAGGAGATCTGTGACCTCATGCACAACCTGCCAATCACACTGAACTTAGAGATTAAGAAGCCAGTCTCAGGTGAGTTGCCAGCGTATCTATTGCTTCTTGAAGTCAACTGATGATAAGTCGATTATAGCTTTGGTGATTTTTTTTCCAATGTATGTCTGCTCATTTAAATTTTCCAAAAGAAGGGTGATCCCTTCAAATGGATAGTTTACCCCCAAAATGAAAACCCTCATCATTCACTCGTCCTTATGTTGTCCCAAACGCACATGATTTTCTTTTTTTAGTGGAACACACAAGGATAAATTTTTCCATGCAGTTACAATGAATGGCGACTGACGTTTAAATCTTAAAAAGAACACAAATTAACCATAACAGCACCATAAAACTGGTCCAATATGATTACTCTCACAAATAATAGTGCACAGGTTGTATGGACTGCTTTTATGGTGCTTTTGCATCCTTGTTGACTCTGTTCTTTGTAATTGAATACAAATTAGTCATTCTAAAAAATTCTTTTTTTTTTCTGTGGAAAAAAAAGAAAGTCATAATGGGGTTTGAATCAGCATGAGGGATTTCATTTTTTAATAAACAGCTCCTTAAAACATAACTTTTATATACTCACAAGCTATTTTCCCTAATCTGATCAAACATCTTCTGTACACTACATTGGCAAAATAAACTCACACAGGTCCCAATTTACATAACCAATCTAAAAATCAACATATGATTTTGCTATCATCAAGAATAGTAGTCAGTTCTGTGTTATATATAGTGTCATAAAGCTCTAGATGGCTTGTTCAAATATTGTCCATATCCCCTCCTCCCTTGCTGCAGACTATGGTGCTATAGCAGAATCAAAGCTGATTCCTAAACAATATATCTCAATTTAGCTGGATAAACAGGTCTTGTATATCCTTCACAAAAGACCATTAGGACAGGTAGATTTGCCTCTGCAATAAAGAGATCAGTCTGTCTTTTCCCATGCTGCTTTAAAGAGATAGGAGTGCTACAGGCCTCCCCTTTCTGGCAGTACCCTTCTCCAGCTCAAAGGGAACTGCAGGCTGCTGGCTATTTGTCAATGGTGACTATTGATTACTTTACTACCGTAGCCACTGTAGATGTGTAGAGTAACAGCGCTAATGCTTTCTAGAGGCTGTTAGTCAATTAGTATCTAGATTTGGTGTTATTGCTCTGACTGACACATTGAAATTTATTCAAATTTAATTCTGGTCAAAATATTTCCTACTCTTACTACTTTTGAATCTCATTATGCAGAGCAATAGCCTCAAGGAACAAGTGAAATATAGTGAATTAATGTCATGCGTCTGTCATTGTCTGTCTAAACCTGCCGTCATCTCATGTTTATATATGATTGATCATGTTCATCATATACACCATATGCTCATATACATTTATGTAAGCATGAGCATTTATCAGTTGTGTGTGTAATATTTAGAATAACATACACATGTTGAGTGCACTATAAGGTCTATGTTTTTCAGTTATGTCCAGTGAAATACCTTTTGAATGCATGGAATATTTCAGGAAATTGTGAATGGAATATTCAGATGTGTCTGCTTCAGGTAAAACTTAATAAAGCCTTAGGAAATGTGCCTCCAGGATGCCAGTGTTACATCATTGGAAACAATTAAAAAAATTATCTGCAGATTGTCTTTGTATCCCATCAATCCCTGGGTATGTTCAGAGTGAGACTCACCTTTTTTCTCAGAAAAATTGTTTCATAGTAGTCCAAAGTTTTCCACAGGGTTTTGTTCTGCTTTGCTGAACAGCACTAATGAACAACAGAATCAGAACAAGTTTTGAATCTGTGAAATATCAGACTATGGAATGAATTGCAAGGAAATTGCTATGCTTTTCTTTTAATGTAATTATGTACGCATATTTTAAGGAGACTGGAAAAGGGTTAGTATGAATATTTTCCAGTGGAATGTTGATCTATAAAACAGGCAATTTGTAGCTTGTCTTTCAGACCTCTGTGGTGCACTTATATGGTAGGACTTATCTTGATGTAGAGTCCTATCCAGTGATTCTCTTTTACTGTTATGCCAAGGTTTTTAACCGCGTATTATTGATTGTAATGTCTAACCATGTTGTATTTTTGTCCACATTTGCAGCTGTAGATCGACTTTCTAGCTTGATTATGTCCTCTGGCTGCGAGGGCTCATCAAAATTGGAGGCACCTAGACCTCCTCCAGAGGAAAGGAATCATATGGACAAAACTTCAGTTGTGGCTCAAGAAAGTCCAACATCAGAAACAAATGCAAAACCGGCATTAGCAATCCACAACAACAGCATGCCTGTCACTAATATTGATGATGTAATAGCTGAACTGAACTCATCAGAAAGCCAAGAAAAAGACCAAAATGTATTGGGTTATACAGACACAATTGCAACAGAAGAGTGCAGTAAAGTAGATGACAGAGAGACTGCAGCGTCATCACAACCAAACCTTCTGGATTTCTCTGCACTAGATGTGGGGAACAACGCTTGCCATTTTCCTGTAGGAAAGACATTTTTAAATAGTTACTCAAGAAACTTTAGTAATTTGGGAGAGGATGTTGTCCCTCTAGAGAAAGACCATGGAGAGAAACCAAGTATGTACAGTCTGGTGGAGGATAGTGACTCTGAGAGCGACTCTGCAGGCAGTGCTGTCAAAATAGAGATGTCTCAGGGTCACTGTGAGGGCCCTCAGGACACTGACTCGGATGAAGAGGAGGTTGAGCTCTGTATCAGCACTGTCAGTCAGCCCGCATTCAGCCAATCAGAGGGCAGTACTCTGCAAGAAAGAAATAGCATTGACAGTAGCCATACTGTTGACAAGACATTTGCTAGTATGGATCGCCACAATTCTCCATCACCCTCAGTGCAAGACAAGGATTCACAAGAGAACAATATTTCACTCCTTAAGTTACCTGACACGCTTTGCCCTCAAGTTTTAGATGATGTTCTTTTAAATGGGGATAGTGGACACGCCTGCAACACTGATGAAAAATGTGAAACTATTTTAAAGCATGTTCAAATCTGCCAGACACCAGGTGTCACTTGTTCCCCTGTTACTCAACGCAACTGCCACGTCACCCCGAAAAGTCAAGAGAGGACTGCTAAGTTGCTCTCAGATGCATCCCAATTCTCAGAGAAACTTAACACTGAACAAGTGCCACTGAGGTCGACTGTGTCAGAGCCCAAGGCATCAAATTATACCAGTGGTAAAACTAGTGAGCAGGTCTCCTCTACGCTTACTCCAAAAGACAAGGAGAGAGAGACAGTTCCTCCCATACTTGACTTGAAATCATCATCATCCCTCTCCCAGAACCAGAGTAAATCCACCACGTGTTGTGTCAGATCTTTAGGAACAAAAACCCAAAATGACACTCCTGTCTCGCCCCTGCTGAGAAGTAGACTCAAAGTTGATGATAAAAAGTCAAACACCTCTTCTAAACTCAAGGGTCTAAGTATTAAAAGTAAATCCAAAGACCAAGAACAGGCTGTCACTAGATCGCCCAGGGCCGAAAGTCCAGTACAGAAAAAAGCTCTCAGCTCCCCAAGTCAGTCTCCTAAACTCCACTCCAAAAGAACCACACCAACTGGTAGCCCTAAATTAACAAGACCTTCTGAGAAGATCAGGGTTTCTTCTTGTAAAACTGACAAAGGTCAGCCAACTGTGTCCAGTATCTTGAAGGCAAATCCCATCAACACAACCAAAGAAGAACTCAAACCTTCCAAGAAGGAACAAGTCTTGGATCTAAAGGAGCAAGTCTTGAAATCGGAGGTCACTGTTGTCAGCACTCAAAGAACGTTCATTGAGGTACGACTTTCATCCTCTTCATCGTCTACACCTGTGCTCATGCGCAAGGAAGTCGTGAATGCAAGTCATTTAAGCTTGGCTTCAGTACCAGTTGATCAAGTCGACTGGGAGGCATCAAAGTCTGACCCCTCTCTTGGAAGTCACACAATCCCATTAGAATCAACCAATACTTCATCTAGTTGTCCACAGCATAGTGGTGCTAATAAGGCAAATGAAACTGCTGAGAAAATGCATTGCAATGGCCAGGAAGAAATTCTCTTTAGGAACTCAAATAATAAAGATGCTGCTTCTAGTCTCAAGTCAAACAAATCCAAACTGTACCTAAGGGGACTAGAACGCAGGAGCTGCTCTACAGACACCAGTGGGTCTCTTGACCCAAACCCCTTCTCAGTTCGTCAAAGAATCCAGTCCTTTGAGAATCTGGCCAGCTTTGATCGATCTGTCGTAAGGTGTATAGACATTCCGTTTTATGCTATTAATTCCAAGTCACCTCTAAACCGGAGGTATTCTGGGTATGCTGGATCTGTTAGCAGTCAATCCAGTGACAGTCATTCTTTGAGGAGGAGTTTTAGCTCATGTGTAGACAGTTTGAGCTCAACTCCATCTCTATCATATCCACAGAATTTGTCTTCTAGTTCCACCAACTCTGAATCCACTCCTTTGAACCAAACCACAGAAGCTGTTATAAAAGAGAAGGTAAGAAATAAGTCCTCTCAGAACCAGGCCACTGTAAACACGCCACCAGTACTGCGCTCCCGCAATGCCCGTGCCCATGGAGGCCTGTCACGCTCCAAATTGAGAGAGATAAGGGCACTGAGCATGCCTGAACTGGACAAGTTGTGTTCTGAGGATTTGACCAGTGACCCTGGAAATGTGATCTTTAAGACGGAGCTGGAAATCCAGCCTTGCAGATCCATAGACACAGCACCACACAGCCTGCAGTGCTCAGTGATGACCAGGGTGAGCAGTGTTGACACTGGGGCTCTTGGTTCAACCAGTAATGGAGAGCAACATGAAGGCCAGGTCACAGGGTTATCATGTTGGTCTATAAGGTGAGTAAAGACCTGGTTATAATGTGCAATGAAAAGAATATGTGTAAAGTTGATAGTAGATGGATTACAATGTTTTACATGTCCTCAACAAACAAATAGATGTTATCTAGTTTTGTATTTATTTTTCTTATTTTGTTTTTATATTTTTAGTGTCGTGGTTATGCATTTCAGCACATATCATAGTAATTATTTCAGTTTTGTGTTGTATGACACCGTCATTGATTTCTGCATAAATGTTCCTCATAAAAACCACAATCAATATTTTTAACAACCATTAGTTGATAACGTTTAGATACATTCCTGGCTTGGACAAACATTTACAGCTGATATCGGTTTGTCTCCTGTGACAGTTTGAAAGACCTTGAATCTTCTCTTTTGGACCAAAATAAAGTGCAAGATCTTCTGTGTTCCCTCACAACCAAAGTGAATGTGACCAGTCTCATACAGGAAACAAAAACTCTTTCAGAGGTAATTTATCAGGTTTTTAGGCTTCATTTCAGTTTAAAAAGATAATATTTTAAGGTTTCTTTAAAAGTTTATTTTTAAGGGATGAGGAAGATTTTGCCTTAAGGTGTAGCTCAAGCAATTACAGAAGTGCTTTTGTTTTGGCATATTCATATTTATAAAGCTCACAATTGTTACTTAACTGTCACTTTTTTTCTCTTATTTTACTTTATTTTGTCAGTGTATTTTTAGTCATTATTTTTATGGGCCCTAATCATAGCTTCATATATTTCTTTTAATTTCAAAAAGGTTAACCAGTCTTTCATTGATCTTTTTATCTAGGTTAAAGATGACATTTACTTTGTGATCTTAACCAAAGAGCAGGGATCTGGACTGGGTTTCAGCATCGCTGGAGGAGTAGATCTCGAGCAGAAATCTATTACTGTAAGCAAAACCTTTTATTTGTTTAAAAATAATAAATAAATGGAAAATTCAGTAGCCATTTTCAGTAGCATTTTTAATTAAACATTGTCACCCCCTTGTGGTATTTAAATGAACCAGTAGTATTGTATAGAATCAACTAAGATTATTCAACTAATTCACTGTCTAAACTAAGTTAGACTAAAATATATATATTTTTTTTTTTCACAGGTCCATCGGGTGTTCACTCGAGGGGTGGCAGGTGTGGAAGGTACCATTCACAGAGGAGATAGGGTTTTGTCAATAAACGGGACCAGCTTGAGCGGGATCACACACGGAGAGGCGCTGTCCTGCCTTCATCAGACCAGAGTGCCGAGACAAGCATTAGTGATCATCCAGAAAGACAAGAACACTGAGCCAACATCAACTAGACAAGAACTTCCTCTTCAGACTGTCGTCTGTCCTCCTCCTGGCCACAGAGTCAGCATCAGGGAACATAAAACAAGTGAGTGTCTGGAGTCATTATCACTCTCATGGCAAAGATGAACTCGTTGTCAATCACTAACTTGTTGGCTATGGTTTTGTGAATTTTATAATTCAACAACCTCCAGAAAAATAACCTTTTCTGTTCCTAATTGGCTGCTTGGTGTGTTGTAGGTGTGGAAGTGGGGCCAGACGGGGCTTTGAGTGTGGAGTTACAGAAGACCACAGCTGGTCTAGGGTTCAGTCTAGATGGAGGCAAAGCATCTGCCCATGGAGATCGACCTCTCTACATAAAACGCATTTTTTGTGGTGAGTGCTCTACTCAAACATTTAAAGATGTCCACCAGGGGGAGACCCCTGCATCACTTAGCCCATCACCGAGCACAATAAATGAAAAGTGGAAAGTTCAGATTGTGTGTTCTCTGTCACCACACAGGAGGAGCTGCTGAGCAGTCCCGGGTCATTGATGTCGGAGATGAACTTTTAGCCATCAACGGCAGGTCTTTGCAAGGCCTTATGCACTATGATGCCTGGAACATCATTAAAACGGTCTCTGAGGGTCCTGTTCAGTTAGTCATCAGAAAACCGCGGACTTCAGTATGACGTTTGATCTGTCTGCACGTGTTGCACGTTTGTGAGATGCCAAACTGTGGCGGACTCTAATTGTACATAGACTTTGCATAGCTTTTATATGTGTTTGATACAGGATCTCTATGATGAAGAATTTGTTGCACATTGATTTTTATACAAACCAAGGCTTCTGCAGATTTGCGGTGGACTTGTGCGGGCTTAAGGTATTTTTAGTATGTCTTTGAACTTTTTATCTCACAAACTTTGTGCTTATGACTTTTTAAAGACATTTAAAGCCTAATTGTAAGAATTATGGATTATGTTAATAACTGCATCCCTTATATAATATATTTTGATTCCAATATTGCGAAAATAGTTTTATACTTACAGCTATGATTATATGGTGATAATGCAAACCACTAAAGAGTTTGTTCACTCTGCCTAATCTGATGGAATAAGTCTACATGTATATCACACTCTGTGTGAATCATAAAGGTGAGCTTTTGTTTGAATTGGTTTGTGACTTAAAAGGTATTTGTGGAATTTAGTTTTTTTCCCTTTTGTTTCTCTAAATCAATTATTGATTTATTAATTTATCTTGGTGAATGTAAAGGATGTAATTTCATTGCCACTAGGAAATAGATTTGCAAAAATTCCAAACAGGTTTCACAAAAACTCTCCCCCATCTGCCAGGCCATTGTACAGAAATACAGGAAGTCCCACCTCCCAAAACGCCATTGGTTAAAGCACAAGTTGACGTTTCAGAAACAGCTGTTTTGACAGAGACTTCACAATAAATACTTGAATTACTAATTCACAAATCTGTTAATTCAAAATACAATCATACAATGAAAAAAACAAAAAAACATTAGTACATAAGTACAATTATTTGACTGAAATACAGATTGTTAGCATCATGACATTTCAGGTCTTTTGGTTATGTTTAATCATATTCTTTTAGCTGTGAATATTTTCATGTTAACTCACATCTGAGAATTAAAAAAAAAAGTTGCCTCTTTGATAACATGTATTAGTGCTGTTATTATATTTTACTTGAATTGAGATGGTCCTCACTGCAGAACATGAAATCCACGGGGAGGAGTCGGATCTAGATCCAACTCCTCCCACCTTACATATACCTAAACCTACCCATCTCCACCCCTTAATCCGTAAACCCACCCCTAAACCTACCCATCTCCACCCCTTAATCCCTAAACCTACCAATCTCCACCCCTTATGTCTGGATCCAACTCCGCCCCCCGGATCTCGTGTACTGCATTGAGGTGCTACTGCTTGAATTGTCTGTGTAAATATTGAGGTTCCCACTGATATTATTGTAATTTAATTTCACTGAGAATTAAGCACAAGTGTATTAACTAAAGTGTGTATGAAAAAAGCAATCATGAATTTTTCTGTTGTCAGACTTTCTGCCCTTGTGAATAAAGACATCAGATATTTTGTAAATATGATATTCATTTTACTCATGCACCATAAATTGCCTGTCAGGGCTACTGATCTTATTTTATATGATCCCTTTCATGCATGGTGGTCACTACAGTGGACAGCTATTAAAAAAGCATTTTCTTGCATTTGCATGAGTTTTGATGGCATAGTTGCACATCAACCTCTACATTGAACCCTGGTGCATCATCCTATTCATAGCCACCAAATGGCAAGCCGTTGTGTGTCGATTTTTTCCCCCTCCAAACGAAGATGGCCAATGGCCAGTCAGAAATGCCAAGTTGCTCCGAAATATCCACCCATTCCTTCTATCCTAGGAGACTCTTGCTGGTTAAAAAAAAATATATAATAATAATAATTTTGTAGCATCAACCAATATCTAATGAGTCTTATAACAGTTACATTTTCCAAATATTGATTTTAGATTGGATATGGAGTTCAATTACCTTTGCGATATTTTGCATTTCTATGTTTTCTATATATTTTAGTTTTCACATGATTTTATATAATTTTATTGATTGGTCTGTTAAATGCACACAATATTGCTGTGTTATTACTGTATTATGTTTAATACAGTATCTCTTCAGTTTAAACCATAAATACATGCTATCCACTCAAGTGGACATGTGAAAAATGTGTTAAAAAACAACAAAACAATAACATTTCAAATCTAGTTTTTCATGCCCTTAGAGCAATAAAACATCATAGGAAAAAAATCCTGACTGATAATTCTTGCATGAAAGGGTTAATCAAGCTATTTGGGGTGAACTAGCAGTTTTTTCATCTTTGTTTCTATTTGTTCTATGCAGATAATTTGGTAACTGTGTTGTTATTGTTTGTTGATCATGGCATTTGAACCATAGATTCCATACAATATTTCCACAGATATTTCACCATTACACAATGATACAATTTACATTACGGTTTAAAAGTTTGGGGGCTGTTAAGATGTTTTTGATTTTGAGAAAAAAAGAGAATGTAATGACGAGATGTCATTTTGGTGGAGGATAGTACTCAACATTATTTTCATCAGCCGGAGAAAGCCTAATTGGAACGTTTGCCACATTATCATTTTTCAGTTCCACTTAACTTCTACTTCTTAATGCAAGACCAGCACAGCAGCGCACAGGGACTCTGTGAAGGGGGGATTGTTTGCATCTCTTTCCAGTCCAGATGGTGGTCACAGTCTCCTGGGAACTGTTGCCACCTCAGTCTACCTGCCAAGAGTTCAGTAATCGCTGGCAGGCATCAATCTCCTCACAAAACACCTCTGTTCTGTAAGTGTCTTTCTATGATTCAGCTATTGCAAAATGATCTGAACAAGAAACTGTAGCTGGTGTGACCATCTTGAGTTGTAGCCTGTTTGCCAGCAGACAGAATGTGCTGGCTATCACAATACATAGGCTGATGTAACTATTGAAAAAATGGTTTGTAAACACAAAACACATGAATATTGCAAATATGTATCCATCCTGCCAGGTGTCAGCAGTCTGATAGGAGAGGTTTACATTTATAGCAACAATAGCTAGTTACCTAGCCTATAGTGGCTACACATTTTCTTCAAACTTTGTCAAAGACACTACAGTCCTCTGAGAGAAAAAGAAGTTATAGCCAATATGTTCTTTTTTTTTATTTGGGACAATGGTAACATTTAAGAGTGTAAGGTGGAAAAACCATTGGATGATTTGCATAGGCTAAGGCTACATGGGTTCAACTACAATTACAAATGAGCTGACACTTGTTGAAATGTCACAAGTTTCAGTTCTCACCCATTTCCTGTTCTCCATTTAACAATCATGTGATCAAAAGCCACAAACCCAGTGTGAAATACCAGTCAGCAGAAGAAAGTGTGACGCATCATGCCTAGGCAACAAAATCCAATAAAAATATATACAATATTTTGTTTGTGCACAACTTAAAATGTTTGCATTTTTGACAAGACTGCGGTGAAACCTCAGATAAATAACTTTTGGATGTGAGGTTTACACGCATCAGACAAAAAAAAAAAAAAAAAGTAATGGCAGCTGTGTGGGTGGGTACAAACTCTTTGACAGGACCCATAGAATGGAAAAAGTGAGTAGGCTTATAAACGTTGATTGGGGTCCAAAAGACCACCAGACAAAATGCTATTTTTAATACAATATTTTATTGTATTGGTGTTTATAAGGATAGTAATCTTTAAATCTTTAATCCTAAAGCTTTCTGTTTATTTCTAAGTCTGACTTAGATTTTCAATCCCAGATTTTCAATGCAATCTTAGACTTTTTGACACCAAAGTAGATTTAGATATTGAATTGTTTATATATTGGTTTCTAAAAACTGTCCTCCTAATGTAAAAACATTTTTCCACATAATCACAGTGTTTGAACAATGAATGTTATCAATGTGACACAAATAAGAAAGAAAGAAAGAAAGAAAGAAAGAAAGAAAGAAAGAAAGAAAGAAAGAAAGAAGCGTGTTGCTTGTATGTTTTTTTCTTTTCTTTTTTTTCTTTTTTGTGGTTGACTTTTTTTTGGCACTCCAACACTTAAAAAAAAAAAACAACATCTATTCAAGTGTGCTATTAGTATACTTCTTTAAAACTAGAAAATACGAAAGTATACTTTCAGTCTACTTTGTAGCCTATGTACTTAAAATTACACTAAAGTATACTTGACTTAAATACCATAAGCCTACATGTTCTCAATCTTTTGATACAGATATACTTAAAGTATTCTAAGTATGCTTGGCTTGTAGGTGTGTTTACTCTTTTGATTGAGTGCAATTAAATACTTTTCTCACATAAAATATATAAAACTAAAATACTTTTATATTTATAAAATAATTTATGTCTTATAGCCTACATTGTTTGAAAATATTGACTTCTAAAGAAAACATAATTAATTTTTGTGTAGGCTATCCACTGGTAGTGTACATAGGAATTTACTTTAATTTTCTTTTTCTTATAAAATTTAGAATCTACTTAACTTTTTCCCCGCCATTGACAGAATTTTCCATCTTTTATGGCGCAATGCTTCCCCGCCATGCGCCATAGCTTGTTTACCTTCCCGTCACCCCCTCAACCTGCTTCCCTTAGTGTTTTTACACGTAGAAAAGGCGAAAAAGGTTTTCTCCCTGAACGATGATGTGAGTTTCTATGGCAATTCTCAAAGCAGCATGAATAATGTGCAAATTTTTCACAATCATGAAAGAAAATCCAAATCCTAAACTCACTTACTAGCAGAAAGGCAGCGCGATATAAACAAACCAGACCAGAACTCAACAAAGCGTGACGGTAGCTTCACATTCTCTATATCTACCGCCTCGATGGCAGGCAAGTACTATTTCAATATTTCACGCAGCCGCCATTTTGAAATCGAAAGTGAGGCTCCGGTGGGAAGAACCCCGGAAGTAAAGATAAACAACAATGCCTTGGATTACCAACCTAAAGCTGCTGCCGCGATTTATACTATTGGATGTTACTATTCAATATAGGATATGTATAGTTCATTCCTGCTTCTTTTTTTACATTCTGAATTATATATAAAAAAATTATTTTATTTATAAATAAATTTCACTGTATATAGTCTAAAGTATGAAAGAAATGTATGTACATTTTTAGAATTGACACACCATCATTAAACACAACAATACGCCATCGCATACACGACTCTCCTGTGATTAAAGGCGACACTTCCGGTTTTCTTCCCACCGGAGCCTCGCTTTCGATTTCAGAATAACGAAAGCTTTACTGAATATCGTATTCAGTAGAAAAATCGCTCCTCTTCATAACATAAGGATCACGTGCAACAAATGTTTTGATTTTCTGTTAATACCTTTCTAATCCAGCACAGTATTTCCTCCATGATCTCATTCTGATTTTCACTCTCTGTCCTCCGTCTGAATTCCATGCGTCATCAGAATCACATGACTGCAAACAATCTATAAGGCCGCTTATAAAATTTTGCTATAATGCAGGTTAGAAATTTGTCCGACATGAGACCTCGCCGACGCCACGTGACTGTATCATATGCCATGAAAAAGTACCGCGAGAGCGATTCGAGAGCAGCCGGAGGACTCAGCCAGGGGTGCGTTTCCCAAAAGCATCGTAGCCAACTATGTTCGCAAGTTCCGTCGTTATCAGCATAGTTCAACGAGTCAGTGTTTCCCGAAACCATCGTTCTAACGAACATTCCCAAACATCATTGCAAAGTTGTGTGGTTGGAACGACAGCTTTCGACCTGTGGTTAGAAGCATAGTTTCTAGTTTGCATGACATGTGGAATTAATCAATTCTTATCTTGAGCAAAATAAGCAAGCTGACATTCAGTTCAACCTGTGTCTTTTATTTAGAATACATACAAAGGTAATTTACGTCTTTTAGTTTGTCAAGAGATTTAAAGCACCGTTTTTGAAGAGTGCGCATGTGCGAACGTGCTCTACTATGTAAGAACGAGCCTATGATTGAATCTGGAAATAAAGCAAAATAACTGAGAAAAATGATAAATAGTAGTACTCATATGTCATGTCTGTAATTTATAGCAAAACATCTAGCGTTAAACAGATTAATTAAAAGAGTCATAAACCAACGTGGTTGAACGACCAGTTTGCGACAATACAGTTTCGGGAAACAGTCGTGACTAGCTAGTTGATTTCTTCAACGATGCATCGTACTAGAACACAACTTTTAGGAATTTTGAAGCCTATGCAGTCGCCAGAAGTAAAAAGCTAAAGATAGACTATAATACGGACTACACCACGGCCCCACAAATTCAATGTCGCTACCACTAAGATTCCGACAACTCTTTCAGTTTTTATCTAAAAACATTTTCCCAGAATGTTAGAATAGTTTATAAGAGCACATTTATAAGCATAATGAGGCTGTAAAAGCGGACTGAGCTTATCTGTTCGGCCTGATGGCGTTTAATCTCCTCGACAGCCTCTGTTGTGCCCATTTAGCCACTTGTTAGCTACCACCTTTTTCAAGACACGTAACTGCTTCAAAAAATCACGAGTGGGGTAATACTGATCTATTTTATGTCGTAGAATAAAACTTGAAAGTGTCTTGAGCTTGTGTTCAGCCATTTAACCAAAACCTAATTCAAAAAACCCATTGACTTCGGGATGATGGAACTGGAAGTGCAAAAAACTCGCTTCCGCCTTTTGGCCTTCAAAGTGATGTCATACCTGCACCACTCTATTCATGAAATTTCTGGCAATCCATGTTTTGACTGTTATACAGTAGGGTTATGGCTATGACACATCTCCTGAAAGAGAACAGAATCTCGTTTTTTTTAAACAGGCGAAGAAGAAGCAGAAACAAATGAAAGAAGTATTGCTTATGCACAGTATTACCTGTATTACCAACATGTTTCTCTGCTAAGCACGAAATAGTCCAGAGGGAAACAGCCCTTGAAATTTTTCATTTTGCTGTCTCACGCTTTTAAGTAATCTAGCATGTGAAGTTGACTTCATGCCTCCCCCTTGGGAGTCCTGCGCCCCTACACAATCTCCTTTGTTCCTTTTTCAAAGAAAGACTTTTCTGTCATTCAGCAAATTAACTTTCCCTAAAATCTCTTGCTCTTCCTTGATGTGTGCCCCCTTTGGTCCTCAGAACCTCAAATGGAGCCAGTTTTTATATTCAGATTTTAACCTAGTTACAAGGTGCAAGTGAAGGAAGGTTTTTTAGTCAAAATACAATGCTATGCTAACATCAATTAAAAAAAATTTTTTTTTTACATTTCTGTAATTCATTCGCTTTAACTTTAGTGTAGCAAAATTGAATTGTGGACTTTTAAGGTGTTTTGATATGTAGGCCATGTCACTCAAATACGTTGTGTGAACGTTTTGATTGTTATATCAGTAACACTATAAAAGAAGGTTTCTAGGTCAGTGGTTTTCAACTGGTTTCCATGGCCAATTGACAGTGGTGACCCAAAATAGTAATAGTAAAATTGTTTGGCATACAAAATATGAACAAAAAAGCAAACACTGGAATTGAACTATTACCTTGAAATGCATAGGCCCAACAATGTGCAAAATTATTAACGTCATAGGTTAAATAGGAAAATGGACAATTTTGTAAAAGTATAAAGGATGATTTACTTGCCTAAAACAGCCAATTGACCACACACTATTAGTATTTGCCATATTGCCAAGAGACAGATGCATTTGTACAAAATGGCATGGACTGTCCAAAGCTGTCTGATTGTTGTTATTTGAACTTGGAAATGAACAGAAATATCAATATACCTCTCGCTAAAACAAAACAATGAAGACTCCTTCAAAAAGGTCAAGCTGATTTATAGATGATCATGAACTTTAAATGTGAATCAAGATTTCTTGAGGTTGACATGTAGGGAAAGTATAGCAGGAAAGTCAAAATAATGAGATGAGTCATTTAGGAGTCATTTACAGCTTACATTGTATCAAAAGCTCCATCAGGAATCGTCCAGATGATCAATGTCTCTGTCTCCTCACTGTGTGTCACAGATTGGTGGTTCCTGCAAGCTAAGCTAATGGATTATGTCACTTGCAGTCATGGATATTTGGAATGCTGGTCTCATTCCAGAGTTACTCTGCAGGGAGGGAGGGAAGGGAAATGAGACCATCTCGAGCAAATAAATGAATCTCTTTCGCATTATACACATACATACCCACTGGGTAAGGAGTGGCTCTTTGCCCACCTAACTGTGACATCATTGCACATCTGGGGATCCAAACACTCTTTCAACATTATTGGTTTTGGATAAAGGGTGGCAATTTTGCACCGATCTCCTCACCCTTAGACTCTTAATTATGTGAGACATCAAATCCCAAATTGCTAATGTGCTTTAAAAAAAAAAAAAAACGGTTTAGTATGTTTTTAAGCCAATTCACACGGACCTATAATTAGATAGAGTAAAGGTTATGCATATTTGGCGTGCTGAGAGGAGGGCTCCGAGTTCGGAATTTCGCCTGAACCCAGAGTACCCCCAACCAACCCAACCAACCCCAACCAACCCAGGTTGGGATAGGAGTAGTTAGAAGTTAAGAGATGGGGTGGTGAAGGGATGCTGGAAAACTGTCATGGAACAGAGGCAAGTCTGCTGTATACATACCTCTTATATAGCTAACTGAGTTGATTAACTGAATGTTCTCCCGTTTTATTTAGGTTAGTTTTCTAAATGTACTCCTCCCGACCATTGTTAATAAAACATTATTTGTAAACCATATACGTTACCCATGTCATTATACAGATTTTGTGTCCTCATAAACCATATATGCAAGCACACACACACACACAGACACACACAAAACAAAATGGTTATTAAAGGAAAAGATGACAGTATTTCAAAAAGCCAATTTCCTGGGTGCTGTTGATAAGGGCAAATACATTAAATATGTGTCAAATATAAATTTATTAGGCAAGCAGTTTTTTTTTTTTAAGCAGGAGTGACTCCCAAAGTCTGCTGAATGATTAAGTCTTGAAGACAAACTTGGGTAATGGCAACCTTAGCATATTTGTATCATTGGAGAAAGCCAACTTGTCAACTTAAATCACATACACTTCTTAAAACAATCATATAATGGCTTTGATCATACCAAATGCTTTCAAGGCTTTTAACAGTCTCATTTGCAGGTTCTATAGAATTGAATGCACTGTTTCTTAAGTGAATCCTACTGTAACAAATTGTAAAATCCTATCCTACTGTAAAATTTACAGCAACTAACTGCCAATTTTGGTTGCCAGTAAGCCTGTAAATTTACAAGAGTACTGTAAATCATAAACTACAATTAAAATTATACAGCACACATGTAAAAGCAGCAAAACAAGAGCAGCTGTGATATTACAGTTCTTTAACGTAATCTTTACAGTATGTCACTGTTATTAATAATGCACTGAATTAAAGCCTGAGATAACTCATTTCATTTGAGGAAATTGATTTGTCAATTGTCATTAAATACTTATACTGTGAGCTTATTTCATTTGAGTCCACTAAGAAAAAGACTTAAATGAGTTAACTAGAAACATAAATTTAACTAAATCCTACTAGTTAACAACAGCACACATGCATGAGACGAAGAACTGAATAAAAAGATCATCAATGCATCAGCAACTACACAGTCACTGCCTTTAAATAAAGCAACATGCATCATAACATCAGTGTTTCTTTGCTCATCCTGGACTGAAGCACAGGCTCTACTCTTCAGCACAATGGTGACCCACAAAACTCAACAGGAAAACGCTTTAAATCCCAACAGAACATTAAACACAACAGATCTCCACTATATCATTATGTGCAAATTCACATAAAGTAATTCACAGAATTTTACTTGTTTTGTGTAGTAAATTTGACTGCGAGGTCTTACTGTAAACAGTCAGCAGAGGATTAAACAATCCACAAACAGCATCAGCTTTACTACAACTTTTCTGGCATAATCAGACTTATTGAGAAGTAACAGAGGTTTAGATGTTGATGATTTATTACAAATATTTCATTTGAAGTTACCATGATCGTGATCAGTGTGTACTTTAGGTGGGCTCCTGACTCTTAATTTTTTTAACATTAGTTTTTCTCTAGCTGCCTGCTATAACCATGTCTTACTAAGACAAATTTATTATGGCAATAAAAGCCAAGGAAAATATGATTAGGTGTTGATAGTTGTGTATTGATGTTGGCCTTATCAACATCTAGTGGCCTGATCCTCTGATACGAAGGTGAGGTTGTTATAGATTTCACCTTATTGATTGTAATAGTTCTCCTGTGATTCTACAGCATGATGTATTAAACAGCTTTATTTGATAGCGGATCATATTTTGGGGGGGGAGACCCACATACTTCTGAACATCAACTGAACATCTTTATTTAGCAGATAACTAAAATAAAAATAAAAGTCATTTTGAATATTAGCAAACAAGCCCTCAGTTTATTATGTGACAAGCTGTTTCCACATTGTCCACAATCAGTCTGACATACACTATCACCTCAAACACATTGTTTAAACATTGCATTTTTTCTATAGAACAACAAAGCTCTTACACACTATGTGGAATGGGTCATGCAATCAATATGAACAGATCACAACACACTTCATCACCCTTCTCTCGCTGTGCTTACTCCAATCATTCTTCTCACTTGACATTATGAACGCTGAACAGTTTCATTCCAGACTGCATATACGTTTCTTTCTCTCATGCAGAAAAACATGGTGTTGTGAACATGATGTTGCGGTAATAGCATGTTACTTAAGTACATGTATACTGAAGTAAAAATAACATGTTACGTGAATATGACAGTATAATAGTCTGATGCCATTACTGTACCATGGTAGTGCCACAGTACTTTTTTGCGTTTCACTTTATTTTGATGGTCCCTTTAACACATTCTGTTGACTATAAATAACGTTGCACCTACATGTCTACTAACGCTCATTCGAGTGTTATTAGAGTATTAGTAGACTGGTAGGGTTTGAAAAAGTTGACATGTAGTTGCAAAGTCACAGTCAGTAGGATGTCTGTTGGAGGAGCATCGCAATAAAGAGTTAGCAGATATTAAGCAGACAGTCTACTAATACTCTAATGAGAGTTAGATGACATGTAGTTGCAAAGTTACTTATAGTCAACAGAATGTTCAAAAAGGGACCATTAAAATAAAGTTACCCTTTTTTTGTAAGGGAAACTGCAGATTTACATTGATTTACAGCAATACTATTGTTTTTATTGATCATTGATCACAGCTGATTGAAATTGTAACAAACATCCATCTTCAATTATGAACAATAATAAATTGTTTTTTTTAAATGTTTTTTTATTTTTCTATTAGCATCAAGCATATGCATTTGTGAAACTGAGATTCTGTTCACACCAGAGAGGAAAAGCTGAGGGGCACTGTTTAGGCCACAGTTTCCCGTCCAGCCAGAAGATGGATGGCTGTGTTAGCGGCACTTTGATTAACAGCTCCATCCGGACTTTGGCTGGTGGCTCACCAGTCTGGAGCTGCTCCAAGGAGACCCCACCAGCCCAGCTGTGCTGAAGCAGGCAAGGCCTCGCCTGATGACTGCAGTGGCAGGAAAATACATCTTCCTGCATTGAGCCTCAAATGTATTTCCCCCTTCCACATACACTGTGTGATTGAGGATTTAGTGATTGAGGATCTGATGAATACAAACACAAACACACTCATCATTTTCTCTTTCACCTAAATGGCACCTCATCTCAATGCAGTGTTGATGGAATCAGCGCTGCTGATGTTTCTCTCTTCAAATGATTCTCTCTGCACCGTCATCAACACATCATTCAGTGCTCCTAGATGATTTCACCATTATGTGGGTGCTAAAAGAGCCCTGGTGAATTTCAATGCAACATATTTTGGAGGGGAATCGAGGCTCAGGAAGCACTGTGTTAAAATAAACATACTGTATATATGAGATAAGTGTATGTGTGTTTACTGCCAGCTGACTGAAGATAAGGGGAGAATTTGAAAAACGAGAGCAGTATTTCCTGTTTTAGTGGGGAGACCCACATCATTTGAGTTGACTCCTTGCTGAACTCATGATCAGTTCATTAATCCTAATTTCACAGTGAGTCAAACAGTTGATAACTGTGAGAGTACATACGGTATGCACTCTGATGCTCTTTATTAGGAGGTCTGCATGCTATAGATATAGTGTGTTTAAGAAGCTGGATGTAATCAAAGGTTTTGGGATGGATGGATATGTATGTCGAAACTCAAGTTTGTCTTCAGGACTTCATCATTCAGCAGAATATTTGCCGCTTTGGGAATCACTCCTGCTTCAAAAAGCAATAACAAAAAGTGTACTCTCCAGCCACGGCAGCCAATCACCACTTTAGTTCAATTCTCCAATTCTCACAATTAACTAGTTGCTTATTGGCTGTTTATTACTTATAAAGCACATATTAATGCCTTATTCTGCATGACCATATTCTCCCTTAATCCTACCAATACCAACAACTACCTTTGCTAGGAGTAGTTAATTAATAATAATAATGAGTATTGGACTCTAAACTATAGTGTGACCCCCCCCCAACTCCCAACTCCCAACTCCCAACTGAGGACAGTATCCTACACCTCACACGAAAACTATCATCAGATGAAACTTTAGACATAGGTTAAAAATCTTAACTGCTATTTTCTTCTCTTTTCGCTTTATATAAATACAATATAGGTGGGTATAAATCCGATATCACTTATGTCAATGTTATATATATCATCATATTGTCCAGCCCTAAAACTTGTTTTTTGTCAGTGTTTATTTAAAAACATCCACTTATGCAAAATTACGATGGTAAATATTTAATTGATGAGTTGTCAATACAATAGCCTATATAGCAATATAGGGTATGATTTAAACCCTAAATTCAGCACATAGACACAAAATGATAACTGCAAATCCATCTTTCGCTGCCTGGAGTCCAGCTTAGTTCCAACTCTTGTAGCTTTCGGCATACTGTAAAAACACAATTACATATTGAATAAAGTAAAATGGTAAATCAATTAATTCCGTTATATCTTTCATAACAGTTGAGAATCCTCTTTATACAAAGTTTGGTTAAAAAAATCCTGAAACCTATTTTTTTTTATTAGTGAGTAAAAAGAAAAAAATCCCATTGGTTTTGCCTATACATGTAATTTCATGTCTTTTTTTTTCATTTATTTTAAACAACTGATTAATAGCCACTGGTGTCCACTACAGAGCATAATAATAAAAAAAAACTAAATTTACAAAACGTTTTTTCTGGTTCTCAGAATTTTCAAGTCTGATGTTCTGCCAAATAATGGGCTACCTATCAGATTGTGTGCAACACTATATTTGTGGTGACATACAAAGTCTGATGCATAAGTTAGCCTACTTGATTTTTAGTAATGTTTATTGTCCTGTTACCATATTTTGAATCAGAACGGTGTTGCTTTAACAGTGTTGCTCGTGTGATATTGCTCAGAAATCAGTAGCCTATTCTTATTAATTGCTTATTCTTAAATAACGGCTTTTTATTCCACGGCTAAATACCGCGTTTCTTCTCAATCTGAAGCCTGTAATGCTGAGCAGATCCAGAGTGCAGGACAGTTAGGCTAGCAGAGTGGGCGCGTGGGGAGAAAAACACGTCCATGACATCATCCGCCTTGTTGTGATTCCCAATATCCCACCGGGTTCATCTCGTGGATGCAGTCACAGGATTCCCACACTGATTTCCCCCGTGTGCAACTTCAGCTCTTCGGTAACGGTTTCACGCCCGCGTTGGTTTTACTTTAAGACTTGCGATATCTTTTTGCGCTCCTCGGCTTTCGACATCGCCATTGTTGGGTTCAGCAGAGTTATGAGAAGGACGGCTGAGAGATGCTTCCGGTGTAAAAGTGATATCTTTATGAAAGCTGTCGCGAGGAAGGGCTGTCCGCTGTGCTCATGCGATCGAGGCTATTGTTAGACGAGATGAAACGGTGTCGGTTGGCGTGACACACCTGGGATTGTTACAGCAGACCTCCAAGCACGTATTTCTACCCCACATCCATCGTGTCTGCAAGCGGAAAGGATTCGTTTGTTTCGCCGAACATTAGTTAGAGAAGCCATTCTAGTGTATGTTATTTCATGGGGATGTGTTCAAGGCAAGAGAGGATTCAAAAAGACGTCGACATCGTAATTCAAAGGTGTAAGGCAGAGAAAGACTGCCTGTTTTCTGGTGAGTTTCCATTGTCTCTTATTAAGAGTGCCGTCTTAAACAATTGCTATAGATTTGCTCTACACAATTGACAGACTGTCAGCCTCACCGCTGATGGCTTTATATCCTCCTTCACACAAAAGCCCGATATGTTCAAAAACACGTATGTGGCTAATGTGCTCCAGCGTCCGCAATTTAATCTTTCCTGGACATTATAAATTATGCAATAATCAACTGCAACCCGAGGGCCTAGCAAAAACGTGAGCTATTCTGCTTTTATCATCATCATAATAAAAGCATTAACATGCCTGTCAGGTGTTGCTTTGTGATGTGAATGATTTTTCAATTAGCCCACGCGTTAATATTGTAGACCATCACAAATTTATTAGGTATCAATTCAATTCTGGTATATTCATTGTCAGTGGACATTCCCCGTCGATGTTGCTATGGAGACTAACGTTACACTTGTTGAAAGGGACTTTTTTTGTGGTCCAGTATGTTTTATTCACACACACCCCAAGTTTGTGTCATCTTAATTGTCTCTTTGTTTCAGACTTTAGATTCTCCGACTCCACCTTCACGTTCACCTACATAAAAGGACATAAAAGGTAAATATAACACAGGCAGCTACTATCAATGTAAACAACTGCTGTACACTCACACGCCTACTGGGTTTATGTTTTTAGTTGTTTGTTTATTATGAGTAACGTTATATTTTTTTTTGTCAGTACTCTGTTTACAAAAATACATCCCGTCATCATTTTATCACCCTTGTGTTGTCCTGATCCTGACTTTGTCGTTTCTGTGGAAAACAAAAGAAGCTGTTAGGCGAAATAACTCAATATCCTTTCACTTTCTTTTTTTTTTTAAATAAAAAAATGCTATGAAAGTGAAAGGAGAGTGAAGCTGTCATCCTGCCTAACATCTCATTTGTGCTATACTGAAGAAAGTTATACAGGTTTAGAACAACATGAGGGTGAGAAAACGATTGAAATAAGCCTTTAAAGGGATAGTTCACCCAAAAATGAAAATTCTGTCATAATTTACTCAAGTTGTTCCAAACCTGTATGAGTTTCTTTCTTCTGTTGAACACAAAAAAGGATATTTTGAAGAATGTTGGTTCAACCAGACAGTTGACGGTAACCATTGACTTCCATAGTATTTTTTCAGTCAATGGCTACCGACAACTGTCTGGTTGAACCAACATTCTTCAAAATATCTTCCTTTGTGTTCAACAGAAGAAAGAAACTCATACAGGTTTGGAACAACTTGAGGGTTAGTAAATGATGACAGAATTTTCATTTTTGGGTGAACTATCCCTTTAATAGGTGTCTCGGTCGTGATGAGCAAGGTCTAAATTGGACTGAGCATGTTGTAGTCAGTTCAGTTGAGGTTCATGTATACGATATATGTTCTCTTTTCACCTTATACCCTGTCAGTAAGGACAAAAACCTAATTTCCATGGTCTCTGCTCACTTTTATAGTGGTCAGCAGTGCTTGTGAAATCCTGTGCATTGATAAATGTACCACCTTTAGGAGCATGCAGTCTCTTAGCTGCGCTGTGATTAACAATAGATTGTATTTACATATAATTAATTACCCTGTTCTCTGTCATTGACATATTAGACATTGACGAATCACTTTTACAGTGATGAATAGGCAGCTATTTTTAGCTGCTATTCCTCATATAAAAATAATAAACTCACTATTTTTTGCTAGAAATCAACCTGGAGCACAAAGAAACGTAATTTTTTTGTTCACAATGCCCTTTAAAAGGAAAACACTAAGAATCTGAATATACCATTTTCTCATCGCTCCAATGATCACAAATGCCAGTGTGTTCAAGTGTGGTTGGTTTATATTTACATGTCACTCTCCAGGGCTCACACTTTTTGTGTGTAATGATTTAGCTGAACGCTGTGAAGATTTGGTAGATAGTCTTTGATGTCAAGTTTAAATATGGAGATATTTGATATGTTGCTTGCTGTCTTGTTTGGACAACTATATAGAACTGATTATGTGTTGTAGAATGTCATGATCTTAATGATCTTAACTGGTATTGACGTAAGACACTACAAGAAGTGATTTCTTTGTTTGGTTTTGAAAATGTTTGTTTTTATGAGCAAAAGTTGATCTCTTTTACTTTCTTGTAGTTAAGAATCAGTTTGCGGAAGTTCATGATACTTTCAGTTAGGGGTGGTTTTGGGTATGTCTGTGAAAGTTTGACGTCAAGTGGGGACGTTTCGTCTTACCCTTTCTAGTGTCTAATGCACAATGCACAAACATGAGAAGAACACCATTGTTCTAGTTCTTGAAAGGGCAGTCTTTCCAAACTATTGACCTGTTTACTGCAAACCCTCAACTATACCAACATATTATTTAGACTTTTCCACCAGATTGAAATGAGAGATGGACAGCAGTTTTTCTTTGGCAAAATGAGGCTTGAGTTGCAACCTCATTTAACAATGAAGTCAGATGAGATACCAGACTGAAATTTTAGCTTGAGGCCATTTGATGAGCAATATCTCCAAAGCTACCAGACCTTGGTAGAAACGAGCACTGGTATAGTGCTTCCCTCCCTATAGTCATGCAACTGTTATGATAAATATGCTAATTAAAAAATGAGTTGTCCAGGAAAGCACTTTTGGCTCACTGAAGCATAACCAGTACCAATAAGAAGGTCCTCGAAAGATTTATGAAAGCCGAATGGATCTCGTCTTCTCAATAGTTGCCTTTAAATAAAGTCTTCAAGTTTCAATAACTGTTGGTTGAAAGTGGTTGGCTGTATTATAGTTATTACTGATTTGTTTTTTTTTTTTATGTGTTTTACAACACCAAATGCAAACCATTAATGTACATGTATTTGTCAATTTAAAATTATTTATTTTTACTGCTTTTATCACATACGTTCACCTATATTTATTTATTTGCGCACATGCAGTAAATTTGTAACACTGCTCACTGTAATCCATTTAGGTGTCCTGAACTTAAAACAGGGAGTTCCTTGTCATTTTTATGTTTGAACTTGTTTGCAAATGTCACTCTTGTTCTTAGAGGAGGTGCCTTGTATTACAAGCAGGAAATGAGCTATCAGGCTCTCTATGAAAAAGAATTGCACATTGCCTTATAGAGGAAGTAGCACATTTCCTGTTTGTAGAGCTGCAACCTGCGCTCAACATCTTTCACTGATGGATCCACGTTTCTTTGTAATGTAGACCTCATATTGCCTCATATTTTGCACCTTTTTTGTATTTTCTTCACAGAAAACAAGATAGCTCTAATATCTGTAATGCCAGATAACCCCGATATGTGATACAACAAACTATTCAAAGATGGATATTTGCACGCCGATCACTTTTGTTTGATGTTACCAAACTACTTAATAGGTATAAGATATTTCACACAGTGAAAAGAACAGACAAGCCCATAATCCCAGAGATGCAGTAGTTTCTCATGAATAATCCATCATAGCCGAGATCAACACAAATTATGTTTGAATTTCATCATCTTGGTATAACTGAATTTGCATAATTACCATGAGGGCTAAATTGTGACAAGCTGTAATTCAAACAAATGTTGTTGCATTAGATGCGGATACTGGCTGACCACTGGAAATAAACTTTGAGTGATTTGGCATACTACATCAAAAAGATGTAAACCATTAATTCAGGGAATAGATAAGGAAGTTCATTAATCTGACTAGCATGGTGTTCTGTATTGCTGAAAGTGAAAGCATCAAAAGCAGAACAAGTTTGCCATGCTCACACTACGTTGGGTTTTTGTAACGGTTTTTATGTCGGTTTAAGATTATATAAACCACAACATATCTGTCTAAGTGCAGACTTCACTTCACAGTTACAAACTAAGCCAGATACGTTAATATTTGTGGGTGGTGTTTATGTATATTAGATCAACCATATATAATGCATAATTGGTAGGTGCTAATGTGGGTATAGTAGTGCTAAATAAATAGTTCCATTAAATTGTATGTAACTGATGCTTACATGTTGCTCTCTACCATTAGCTGCCAAACTTTTGGCTCTCTTTTCTGTAGGTGTGTGCTGTTAGGCTACTGGTGACACCTTTGAACTATACAGTATGTAAACAGGACAATCATAGCATCATGAACCCTGATATCATTACACATATGTCTATTGCAGTTATTATCTTGTGGCAGTACTACTTGCATATGAGCTCTATGCAAACCACAAGGGAAAGATTCTCTCAGTGTGACAGGCAGTTGAAAAATTATTATAAATGCACTGCTGAGACCTGCCCAATGGGTTTTGCTCTCCTATGTTGGGCCATCCACATGTAAAGGTTGTTTGCTTTCACTGAACTCAATGCAATTCATATACACAGTAATGCTTTGTTTCTCTCTTGGAGAACAAGTTTCAGGTGTAGAAGCTTCTGTCTTGGCATGTGACCCCATTTGTCAGCGATTTATAACGCTGTTCTTTCATCTTTCTTTACCCCATAATCATGCCAAACAGGACAGGAGATACCAGATGTAGCCTAATTACCTTGTCATTTTGGATTTAGATAATTGGTGGTCTGTTCCCTGAAAATCTGTACATTTGACATTAGAAATGGACACTTACTACCTTAAAGCACTATTTGGACCCTTAAAAATTACTTTCATTGGTGTAACCCAAAGTACTTAGGTTGTTTCCTACCTAGGCTCATTGGAAAAAACGTGCCTCTGACTACAGTAGAGTTTGCAGAACTCCAAAAACATACCTATTACAAACAATTCACTGCAGTTTCTAGCTGAAATAAACACCAGTGGCAAATAAAACACCAACAACTTTTGTCACTTTAAAAAAAATTATGATAACCGGTGCAAATTATCGATTCATAAAGACTTATTTTTGCACGGTTACTTGCACAATACTATGCTATGACCTCGAAACACTTTTACCATAGTGCAAAAAAAAAAAGATGTTTGCTCCATATGTATGGAAAACAATTAATTTCCAAACTGCCGCGATGCATACAACAATGAACTTAAGACTTTGCCAGATTCATGTTCATCTGTTTCGGATAAAACTGAACACTCCTTTAGTGCAATTCACTGGACATACTGTATGACTGTGAAACATGCAATAATAAATGTAATATTCTTTTACGTAAATGTAATATCCTGTGTAATAGGCCTGTGAATATTAAGAAGGCTTTGTGTGCTGGAGCATAAGCATAAACCTCATACACCCAAATTGAACTAATGCATTTTCTTTTGCATAGTCATTGGCATTTTGCAGATGGTTGGTTTCTGCTTGAGAAAAATATGTTCATGTGACCAAAGAAAATAAATGCATCATGCATAACACAATCCAAGTCATTTTTAAACAATACCAGGTGTCATTGTGAATAATGCTTTCTGTGAGTGGCACCTGTGTGAGACCTCAGGAGGGGTTTCACTTCCTCTGAATCAATTTCTCTTCTCTGTGTTGACGTCACATAATTCCTTATGGGCTAGTACCGCTTTCTGTGCCAGTAGTAGTCAGAATCTACATACAGTATGGTTATGTGTGTTTTTATTTATTAAGTTATTTACCATGATTTTTAATGGTATAAGGTCATTGACTCAATTCATTCCGTAATATATTTTCTCACATTGTGCAATGGAGCGAAAAAACATAAGCACATAAAGGTCACCTGCATATTATATTTTCACAGTTGCCAGATCAGCCTATATCTAAGTTATTTATATGATTTTGGTAGTTTCAGGCTGATCACTATAAGGCTTTTTGGCAAGCCACTTTATCTTCACATTAATTCAAGGTACTTCACTGGAGAGAGTGTCCTGTTGTCAACACTGTTCTTTGCAACCTTATTTTCTTGATTGCATGAAATGGAGACTACACTATCCTTAATTACCTCTTACTTAAGTGTTCAGATTAGCTGTATTCAAGACACGTGGGCAGCACCCTTCTGGGAAGTGATAGTCTCTTCATTTGCAAAATCTCTTTTGTCACTTGGAATTTATATATTCCGTCTGCTCATTTCTGTCAGGCACCTTTGTGTAACTGTGAGAGGATTTTTTTAGCCTTTTTTTTAAATTGCAGTTTTGCTTCTATTTAAAGTTCCCGGTGTCAACACTAGATGGGTTTTCTGTCTTCACAGCATTACATTTCTGCACTGCACCAAAACATAAAATATATATATATATTTTTGTAGCTGACCATTTATTGAAATATTTTCATAAGCCTTTATGTAGACGGGGGGTATTAGATTTGGGTTTCTGTGAGCGATGGACAGGTACAGTTGGATCCCAACATTTCGTAAAATTTTAAAGCTTGTGGAGTTCATTCAGGTTGAGTGCTGCTGTCATTTAAAGGGTTTGTCAGTAATTACTCACCCTCATGTTGTTCCAACCTTGTAAGACTTTCATCATCTTCGGAACACAATTTAAGATATTTCTGATGAAATCTGAGAGCTGTCTCACTCCTTCATAGACAATAAAAAATAAAAAACGTGTAACAGCGCATCGCTTCTGGGTTGTACATCAAAACGTAGGCTCACTATTGGCCGACGCTGGTCATGTGTGTGATGCTTGTGATGCTTGTGATGTGTGTGATGCTGGCCAATAGTGAGCCTACGTTCTGATGTACAACCCAGAAGCGCTGCGCTGTTACACTACGTGAACTCACTCAGAGGCCCACACAGAAGAAAATGAATAGTTGAATAAAGTTGTTATTTTTGTTTTGTTTTTGCGCACAAAAAGTATTCTCGTCGCTTGATAAACTTAAGGTTGAGCCACTGTAGTCACTTTGACTATTTTAACAATGTCTTTACTAACTTTTCTGGGATGGCAGATATCAATTACCTAGCAGCCTATGAAGGAGTGAACCAGCTCTCAGATTTCATCAAAAATATCTTAATTTGTGTTCTGAAGATGAACGAAAGTCTTACGGGGTTGGAACAACATGAGGGTGAGTAATTACTGACAGAATTCAAATTTTTGGGTGAACTAACCCTTTAAAGCAAAAGAGGGATGAAATTACAGTCTATTGTCTATTTGTCAACAGTGTAGTCATTTACGTATAAAACACTGCTCAATACAGAAGTCACTTTCATACCAAGCAGCATTCTATTGGAGAACACTCAAATCCTCATGACAAACTTAGACCCATTGCAAAACCTGTGTGGGGATATTTTTCATCCTCGCGTGAAATTCCCGTTCGTGTAGATTTCGCCTGTTAAAATTGTGTGGTAAATGTATATTAATTTTACATGCTAATAATATAATTTGTAACAAAACAATTTATTAAATACATTTCTAAATAGAAAGTGCCCAAACTTAGCATTTTCGCTGGTGGTCTCCAATACATTTTTGACTTTTTGTACTTTTCAGTTATTTACAGAGTCTGTGGTATTGCTGAGTCAGGTAAAATAAATGAAATGATGACTTTATTACTCTGAGATCGAAACGGTGTACTTAAGAGTACTAGTGTAGCTCCAGTAGGTGTCTTTCACAATATGTGTGAACTTAATTCAAACAGTTTCTGCATGTTGATTCAGTGTGATGTGTCAGCTACCATACGGTATGTGCAGGAATGTGTCTGAGAACCAGTATAATTACATATCCTGTCTAATGTTAATATTTGTGTTTTTGTTTTTTTTACAGGGTGTCCTACTCCGTTCATGTCTCTGATGATTATCCAGGTATTGCACAAACAAAGTAATGGATTATTTGATGAATGGATAAATGATACCCCCAAACTCTCACCAGTCATCCCATACCATTGAGAGTGATTTTATATCTGTTACAATAAGGACCTATTACAAACACTAACATCGTAACACAATAATAAACACTATTACTACTGCTTGATTGGGATTTTGAAAAATTCCTAACCCTAGGGATATTCAAATTTGCCTTGTAACTCACGCTGGAACATCAGTGCTTTAGACAAATGATTCTTCAAATTGGACAGATTGTTCCAAGAAATGCCATAGACTTTTAATGAAGGATGGACATAGGCCATATCTAGGGACCAGAATATCATAGGCCCTGTTTACACCTGGTATTAAGATGCGTTTTGTTAGATCGTATCAAAAGTAGATGAGGCAGACACATATGCGTTTACACATCAGTCTCTTTTGTCCACTTTCGACCACTCCTGTCCTGATTTCCTCGAGGAAAGGTTCTATGGGCGGGTAAATGTATGGGCTTTTTCAGATCTTTCAACCTAATGGACAAAATAAGCTTGTGCAGTTTACATATGAACGCGACTGGTAGGGGTGGGTGAAAAAATTGATTCTTAGATGCACCGTGATGCAGACGTGGATGATTCTGAATCAAATCACAAATGTCAAAAATCAATTTTCTAAATGTTAATTGATAATGTAATGTTGGCAGAAAGCAAAAGGCTCCTGGACATTCTGTGGCGTGCAGCTGTGCGCATAACAGAGATGCATGATGGTTGAGCGAGAAATCTGACCGGAACCCTCTGCATTAAAAATTTTGCGTAACTTTGGCTTTATGAAGTTGAAGGGAAAAAGGACCTGGATAAGAGCCGCACTTTATGCAAGTAGGGCTCCAGACTGCGACCAAATGGGCGACAAGAGGTTGCACTGGTGTGACCACCACGCTGTCCAATTGATAAGAGCTGCAACTTCTGTTACAGACGAGAAACATCAAATGGCAAACTAAACAAAAGTGAAACGAAACTGCGCTATTCGTTTGAGCTGCGCTGCGCATACCGTTTAGCGCAACGCGAGCTCAGAACAGGTTTACTTGTGGGCCGATCTCAATCACGCGACACTGTTATTACACAGCGCTGGGAGATCTAGTGAGAAAGTGTTTGAATTCAACGCAGAATTAATAATATCGCAGCGAGATCTAATTGGAAGCATTCAAATTCAGCGCAGAATTCTGTTATAAACCACACGTCAGATCAACCAGGACAACCTTAAAAGCTTTCACCCAACTCGGAAAAGGCAAAGTGAATTACAAACTCTATCGCAACATTTATTGCCAAATCACTTCCATTTGTTTAATTAATAAAATATATTGGAAGTAAATTCATTATGGATCATTACAAATACTTTCTTTTAAAAGTACCAAGTACACAGTGAGAAAAAAGAAAATCTGTATAGAAAAAAAAGATGCATCCGCTTTATCATCGCATCGCAGCCCTCTGAATCGTAATCGAATCAAATCGTGAGGTACCTAGAGATTCCCACCCCTATCGACTGGAGACGACGGAAAAACATACAGAGAGCAGAGAGTAGCTTTCGTTTCTGCTATAATTTCCGCAAAAGATCATGACGAATGCGGTGAGTGCGTTAGAATCAGGAATGGTGCGAGAATATTGTGCTAGGTATATTTTTCATCTTCAAACCAAACTTGACAAAGTTTAAATCCCATCTGACTTGCATGTTTCACATAATGTTTATGCATTAGGTCAGTAGGCGTAGAGCAGGCGGTCTGAGCGTCTACACTACGTAAGCAATCCTGTCGAATTCGTTTTCGACTACCTCTAGAAATGGTCGAAAGTGGACCCCTCTGTCCTCCTTTTCTTCGCTAACCGAGGAAGAAGTATCTACACTTCTCCTCTCCAGTCACCCTACCACCTGCACGCTTGACCCCATCCCCTCACACCTTCTACAAGCCATCTCTCCCACACTTCTACCATCACTCACACACATCATCAACTCATCCCTCCACACTGGCACCTTCCCTACAGCATTCAAGCAGGCTCGGGTTACTCCACTGCTCAAAAAACCAACGCTAAACACATCATTGGTAGAGAATTACAGACCTATCTCTCTCCTACCATTCATTGCGAAGACACTTGAAAGAGCTGTCTTCAACCAACTAACATCCTCCTTGTCTCTAAACAACCAGCTGGATGTCAACCAATCTGGCTTCAAGAAAGGACATTCAACTGAGACTGCATTACTGTCAGTCACAGAAGCCCTACGGATCGCAAAAGCTGCTTCCAAATCTTCAGTCCTCATTCTCCTGGATCTGTCTGCTGCCTTCGACACGGTGAATCATCAGATCCTTCTGTCCACCCTCTCATCACTGGGCATCACAGGAACTTCACTCCACTGGTTTGAGTCCTATCTCACAGGTAGGTCCTTCAAGGTCGCATGGAGAGGCGAGGTATCCAGAGCACATCAGCTGACCACAGGGGTTCCCCAGGGTTCAGTTCTTGGTCCCCTCCTCTTCTCCATCTACACCACATCACTGGGACACATCATACAGGCACACGGTTTTTCCTACCACTGCTATGCTGATGACACACAGCTCTTCCTCTCCTTTCAACCAGATGATCCCACAGTAGCTGCACGGGTCTCAAGCTGTCTGGCGGACATCTCCACATGGATGAAGGAACACCACCTGCAGCTCAACCTGGCAAAGACTGAGCTTCTCGTCCTCCCTGCCAATCCGTCTCTACAGCACGACTTCACCATCCAGCTAGAGTCATCATTAATCACCCCATCAAGATCGGTCAGAAATCTTGGAGTAACGTTTGATGACCAGCTGACCTTCACAGATCACATTTCAAAGACAGCTCGATCATGCAGGTTTGCACTGCACAACATCAGGAAGATCAGGCCTTTCCTAACTGAGCATGCAACACAACTTATCGTCCAGGCCCTGGTCATCTCTAGGCTTGACTACTGCAATGCCCTTCTGGCTGGACTCCCAGCATGTGCGACCAAACCCCTACAGATGATCCAGAATGCTGCAGCTCGTCTTGTCTTCAACGAGCCCAAGAGGGCCCACGTCACTCCTCTGTTCATCTCTCTGCACTGGCTACCTCTAGCTGCTCGCATCAAGTTCAAGGCACTGACGCTTGCTTACAGAACTATCACAGGCTCAGCTCCCTCCTACTTTCACTCACTCCTACGAGTCTACATCCCTACCAGACACCTACGATCGGTCAACGAGCGACGTCTCGTGGTTCCATCACAGAAAGCCACAAAATCACTTTCCAGAACATTCTCATTTACAGTTCCATGCTGGTGGAACGCTCTCCCCACCCTCATCCGGAATGCAGAATCCCTGACAACATTCAAAAAACAGCTGAAAACCAATCTCTTCCGTGAGCACTTAACCTTATAAAAAAAAAAAAAAAAAAAAAAAAAAATCCTTTCCCTTTGAAACATCACTTATCAGGCTTATGCTACTCTGAATAATACCAGAACTTCGTATTTTGAGCACTTCCTGCGTTGTTGTTGCTTTTGCCTCTTTATGATGACTCGCTGAACTTAGTCCTAATTTGTAAGTCGCTTTGGATAAGGGCGTCTGCTAAATGACTAAATGTAAATGTAAAATGTAAATGTGGACAAGCCCAAAACGTTTTAGACCCCGTTTACACATGTATTTAGCTTCGTCCACTTGTGATCCGATCAACCAAAATGCATCTAATACCATGTGTAAACTGGACAATAGAGACTTGTGGGTGGACTCTATTTGGACCAGTCTGGAACCATTCAGGAGACCCTCATAGAACATTATAACAACACCCTGCCAAGCACCCACAACACTGTGGCAGTCCACTTTTCTGTTAAAATATTAAAAAAATTGTTCAAATTTCATATACTCCGTATATAACTGGTCTGATAGGAAAGATGACACTGAATCTACTCTGTACTGGGAACTGATACCACTGATAAAAATAAACCAGCTGAACTGCATCATTCTCAGCTTCAGTGTGATGAAGTGCTCTACCGCAGCTGCTTTATACTCCTAAGACTTTTCCCATTGTCTCTTTTCCATCACATAATTATAATGGCACAGTACATTCAAGTGAGCAACTGTTTTTTTTCATTGTCTTATCAGCCGTAATAACACAACACAATGTTAAAGTACAGTGGGTTAAATGGGTATAGTGATTACAATGAATTTTTACTTTTAGGTAGCTGGTTTTGAGCAGTTGCCTTGTGCAATCTATATTCAGTTTGACTTAGCCTACTAATTTCATTTTGTTGTGAAGCTGTGGCATTGCTCTAAGTCTAAGATCGACATTTGATGTTTTGATACAACACACAAGAGTTGTCCCCAAAATCTAAAATCTAAAAGATGCAGACCTCCCTTTTTGAAGGACTTAGTCTAGCCTGATTCACAGCATAGTGGCAGAGAGTCAGCTTTGCATAAGAATGAGGAATTTGCTTGGCACAATTTTAGGCAACATTGCCAAAAAAATGCCATGGGAAGTGTTAACCTGAAAATAGTGGATTGTCCAGAAACTGTAGAATAAGCACATAGCTCAATTCACTCACATTTGGAGCTTTTCTATTAATTATGTATAAGCTGCAGTTTTTTTTTTTTTTTTTTTTTTTTTTTTTCACTCATTGGTAGGTTGATTACATTGTTAGTTCTTCTTCAGGTCTTCAGTATTATTGGTGTTTCAATAGCACCTGCTGGTAACACTTTACAGTAAGGTTTCATTAGTTAACATTAATTAACTAACTACTTTAGTTAACATGAACTAAAAATGAACAGTACTTCTACAGCATTTATTAATATTAGTTAATGTTAATACATGTTAAAACATTTACTAATATATTATGGAAATCAAATGTTGTATTTGTTAACATTAGTTGAAACATTGTGAATTATCATGAACAAACAATGAATAGCTGGATTTTTATTAACTAACATTAACAAAGATGAATAAATACAGTAACAAATGTATTGCTCATTGTTAGTTCATGTTAGTTATTACATTAACTAATGTTAACAAATGAAACCTTATTGTAAAGTTTTACCCACCTGTTTGTTTTTGTCATTACAGATAACACATATGTGTCTAACTCTGAAAACGATGATGAAGTGTTAGTCACCAGGGATCCAATACCAGTAATTTTCAATAGAATTGCAACAGGTAAGATATCTTATCATCTGGATAGTGAATCATAAAACAGCTGCAGCTACTGAAAACCAATGAAAAAGTTGAACGAACAGACATTTTAAAGTCCAAAGGAAACCAGCAGCCTTCTAGATTCAGAGTGTACTTCACAGAAATATTTCAGTGGTTTTCAACTTTGGTCAAGGCCGTTTTGGCTGAATATTTTTACTCCAACCCTGAACTAGCGCCCATGCCATGATTCCACCACCTACTACGTGATCAGATTTTTTGGAGTTAGCTAAGAGTTTGATCCTTTATGTCTGCCAATAATGAGGGTCAGTAGACCGATCATTACAGAAAAAATACTGTGGCAGTAGCATATACAGTGATGGTGTCAGATGGTAGCACCATGATACTTTGATAATATGGTACTGAATGATCACCATATGGCATTTACATTGGACTCAAAGCCACCTCAGATAATAGCCATGGTATACACTAACACTACCGTTCAAAAGTGTGGGGTCTGTATAATTTTATGTTTTTGAAAGAAGTTTCTGATGCTCATGCTGCATGTATTTGATTTTGATAAGAAATAGAGTTGTGTTTCTGTTAAAAAACTGTTAAAAACAGCTATTTTAAATATGTAATATATTTCAAAATAGTACTGTTTTTAACAGTTTTAATCTCCATTTTTAAAAATATATATTTATTTTTAATAATTTAATGCTTCCTTGCTGAATAAATTATTGACAGTATGTATATAAAAAATATATATTAACTCTAAACTGTTGAACTGTATGTCCAAAAAAAAAAAAAAAAAAACTTTGTAATGCAGTGGAATTATTATTAATTTTTTTTAAGGATAATCATCCTATTATTACAGTATTCACATAGTGTTAGCCAGTCCCTCTCTGTTTTTAGAGCTCTTTGATTACACTGGCAGTAATCCTGGAAATAAATTATCCTGGAGTTGTACTGCATGTCTTCTGCTCCTATTTTTAGGACCGACCAAGACGTGCCAAAACAAAGTGGCAAAACAGCAGCAATCTTCGCTGATTTCCTCCAGCAGTTAGTTAGATGCTTAATAGAAGCTTATCCTGCACACCTAATATTTTTCCAGTCCAAAACTTTAAGTCTTGACATCTTCTGACACAGTACATTACAACTAATGAGCCTGTACATTCTGCTGATCTCTGCACACTTTGTCAGTTTTAAAATGTTTTCTGACTTAGACCACTGCATAAACAATGCAGTCATAAAGAAATTCAAGTACCACTACAGTGGTCAAGACCTCACGGTTGTCTTAACAGTATTTTAGGCAGTATGTTATCCCAGCTTTTGCAGATTTGTGATTGTGAGCAGTGATACTTCTAAAATCGTAGGTTTTTGTGGTTTGGAACTGTAGTGGAATTAACAAAAACAACTAGCCTTGTAGTAAGATCTACAGTAATTTAGTTGAAACAATTGTTTTGCTATCACCATGCACATCATATGATCTGCACAAAACAGGTTAGGAAGTTAGATGAGTGTGCTGGTTGGATATTCTGGACATGATCAGGCCTGTCACAGAAATTATGCCATAATGGTCTTTTTCATAAAAACTGAAGATTGTTTATTGTTCCATCTGACATTCTTAGTTCACAATATCATGTCATACTCACACATCTGTGCATTTACTTTAGAAATACGCATAAATAATGATGGCACCAGCTGTCTGTCTATTAAATCAAAACTTCAAACTGAAAAAAACTCGGTAAGACTGTATTTTTTTTTACCTTTATTATAAAATATGTTTTAATTTCAAATGTCAGGAACAACAATGAATCGCTTGTATTGTGACTTATGCTTTTGAAATCTCTCCAGTGCCATTATGCTATAGAGGAGGATTCAGAGGGTGACAATGATTCTGAGGAGTTCTACTATGTTGGACAGGTAAGTTCAGCTGAGTCAATACATTTGATGTACATAACATTTCTATCTGTGTATTATGAGTGGTCTTATCCACTAACCACCCACAATTCAGCTTTGCCATCTCAGAATTACTTTAAAGAATAAATTACTTTTTTTATTTTAATTTTTTTATTTATTGAACATTTTCCAACTTTAGCTGAATGCACAACAAAAATGGGGCCATTTATCCTAGGCCACTTAAAGGGTATAAAAAAGGTAATCAAGGTAAATAAATAAATGTCAATATAAGGTAATCAAGTAAAAATGATATAAAAACGTGATATCTATAACTGCAGTACTTTACAATTCCAAAACCATTATGTACTCACTTAAGGCACATGAATGGAAAATCCCTTCCACAGAATAGTTGACAATTCTGGTTTATTGATATAGGGCTTCCACACACTATAAAACTGGTTTGGCTGACCATTAACTAAATAAGTTAAATATTCCAGCAGAATTAGTTTCATCAAAATCTTGTGCCAACCCGATATAGTCGGAGTCTTGTCACTTATCCACCTCAGTAATATGGTTTTCCTAGCTGCAAAAGTAAGAAGATTATACAATGTTTTTTTCTTTTGATAAAATCAAAGCTGTATTAGACTCACCAAGGATTAAAAATAAAGGATCCATTACCAACTCCTTATCAAAGATATTGAATTATTCAGTATAATTATTAATTATATTGAATTAAGTTTCAGTTTCATTTCAGAAACTGTCTTGGCCCAATATATTTGTAACTGACTGCATGACCAAAGACAGCGAGAGAGAGTACCAATTTGTGTTTTGCACTTAAGGCATAGCAGTGAAAGGGTATTGTTAAATGCATGTCTACGGTTTGGTCAAATATGCATCCTATGGACAGTTTTGAACTGTATAGCCTTGGCACGATTACATACCGAAATAGATTTAGCATATTTCCAAATATCTGAAAATGATTGTTCAAGATCTGACCACGTAGAAGAGTTATCAAGAGCAACCCATTCACAAACATATCTTAGATGTGCAGACCATTGGTATAGCTTAATATTAGGCAAATCCAGTCCTCCCATCGACCCTGGTAGTTGTAGTGCAGAGAATTTCAGCCTTGGTTTGCTCTTGCTTGAGATAGAGGAACTGAGTCAGTTACATGTTTATAAAATATTAAAATAGAAAAGTTATTTTAAATTGTAATAATATTTCACAATTTTTATTGCCATCAAAAGGCAAAATTTCAGAGTAAGTTTTTAAGTTTCAGATAAACAAGGTCCTGTTTCCCATGTGGACCTCAACTTCACATGGTCACTGCAACTAAACTTCCTAAGGTCTTACAGCTTTAAAACGAGCTTCAAACCTGCAGCACCTGGGGCTTAAGACTTTTCATTTCATGGTAAATTTACTTAAAGTAGTTTGCAGCTCATATAAAACACTTTTTGACTCTCTTTAACTGTTAATGATTAGTCCCTCACTCTTCTGAGAATGTTTCCATCATGAGAATGAATGTTACTTTGCACACACAGCTTGTGCTTAAATTAATCATGTGACCGATGACCATCCACTGGAGCAAATCCATAAAGCTGGAGTCAGTGAGTGAGTGAGCTTTGTGCCCTGTGAGGACCAGTCCGGAGGTGATGAAGATTCATGCACTAATGCCTGTGTCGGGCAGTGAATGCTCGCTGGCTCTTGCTCACTGTAATGTGGCAATTTTGCAATCCTTTGCTGTTCTGATGATCTCAAAGCCTTCGGGAGACTCTTCCATGCCACATGCTGGCATATTCTCTCTGAACTTCAGAACAGCTGGTGAATTTACTTGATCTCTGTTGTGCAGAATATCTAAAAAGACTAAGGGCCCTATCTTGCACCCAGCGCAATTGACTTTGTACACCGACGCATGTATCATTCCTATTTTGCACCCACGCACAGCGGACTTTTCCCTCCACAGACGCACGCCGGTAAACTTGGGAATGAACTTGCGCTCCCGGGGGCGGTGCAGCGAAAAGATGAGGCGTGTTTCGGCGCAAACGTTCCCTGATGCTATTTTGCAGGTTTAGAAAACAATTCCGCCACTGACCAGGAAAAACCTAGTCTAAAGTCAGTGGCGCGTTGCGCATGTTATTCATATGCTGTTTTAAGGGCGCATGCTTGGCCATAATCAATGTAGCGTGTGCTGCACTTTGATTCTCTCATCTACTCAGAAGCAGCAGTTTTCATTTTTGCAAATCATACATTATTACAAGGAAAAATATTAACACACGAGGGAACATCTTGTTGTGTCCATGAAGATGTGTAAAATAGGCATAAATCTAGCTTACACATTTACCCAAATTATTATACGCCTGTTTAACCGAAGTTAATTTGGGTGTGTTTCTCCATCCCCAATGTCACTTCTCTGTGTTTTACGGCCCTGACGAGAACATCGGTCTCCTCGGCTGTGAACCGCTCCTGGCGTGCGCCTGGCAAATCCGCCGTTATAATAGCAGTCCGTCATGGAACAAGCGCGCCTGCTCTTAAAGGGAATGTGAGATGTCGCTCTGGTTGGTTTATTTCACGTTACGCCCAAACCACACCTATTAATAATGAAGCTACTTCAGACCAACCCATTTTAGATTTACGTCGGGCGCAAGAGTCATTTATCCCGCCGGTATAATAGCAACAGCGCCCAAGACCCGCCCACAAAGTTACTTGCGTTTCAGATGGTTAAAATAGGGCCCTAAATGTCATTAATCATTTATATCCACCAAACTAAAGCATGATCAATGTACATAATATTGGCCATATTTCTTTCATTTTTATGTAAAGACTTTCCAGGCTTAAAGATGTTTCAGGCTTAATAATGGCAAGTTTCCCTACAGAATTTACATTTGTCTTCCATTGGTCTTCCCGCCCCCAATCTCACACCATTGGTTGAGTTGGTGTGACTGTGATGGGCAAGTCGATGCTCAAACAAGCAGATAAATACTTTTTAGATATTCAAAGAAAACAAAAAATATTCCACTTTTAAGATACTTAGTAGTTAAGGGCAGCTATTCTAAACCTGTCATTCATATATTGCCTGTTCAGAATCACATTCCTGTTAATCCTGTTAACTTTGTGCAGCATATCCACCAACTAGGTTTGAATAAATATTATGATTACCCTTGGATCTCTTGAGAAATAGGGTCTTTTAATCAGTTCAGTGATGCATTAGAAAAAGGATGATGGAAAATAAAACTAATCAGAGCTAAAAATCAAATAGTCTAAAGTCATTTTCTTTCACAAGAAATCCAGACAGTTTATTTAGGACACAGTCTAAAGAGACTGATCTTATAATAGAGTAAACTAAGTGTATGATGTGTATTGATTGTTAAGAGAGTGCAGAGCCACAGTCATCAACAGTGATTGATGTCTAGAAGCTTGTTTGAAGTGTTCTGGATCTTATGCTGATTAAAAACTCACTGACTGTTTATACATTTTTGAATAAATACTCAGGTGCTGCTGTCTGTAACCCTGGGCTCTGTGTATCATCCTTTGACCTGTGTGTTTATGTGGGCAGGTAAATTATGATGGAGAGCTTCACAAACACCCCCAGCTGGAGGCTGATTTGGCAGCCGTGAGGGACTTATATGGCCATCATGCAGTATCTCTCAGGTAACTGGCCATTCATTTTTTTTCTTGATGTTGATGTGAGAACTTAAAACTTTAGCAAAATAGAAACTTGGGGGTAAAAAAATCAATCAATGTGAAGTAGCATTATGTCAGTAAATGTGCAAACATGTCATCAGCTCAGAAAAAAAGTTTTGGAATTGTGACTTCCTTCCTGAACTCTCCTCCACCACCAGTGAAGTGTTTTATGGGAAACAACACCTTGAGCAATCGTTCTTTAGTTTTCTGGCACAGTTAACCCACTCAAGGACGTCCTCTGCCTGAGCCAGGTCCCATAACCCTCAGGTGGCCATTTCTCCAATCTGTCATTTGGGGAAATGCTCTGTGATAAACTGAAGGACGGTCTGTGAGAGTCTGAGTGGATTCTGTTTGATTACAGGGCTGTAATGATGTAATTATTGCTGTGGTGTTTATCCTGACGTAGAGGCTTGCTTTTACCTAATCTGCTCTGCAATCAGCAAATTTATAGCAAGATGTAACACATTTGAAACTGGTGCTGTTAAGAATGCTGTGGACAACAGCAAAACATGTACATGCTCGTGTTTGTGCTTAATAACTCGGATGAAAAAAGAACTCATGACAGATTGTCAACACGAACGTGATTCACCCCGCAAAATCTGCCAATCTGAATGGTGTTTCATGCGGCGACAGCTATTAAAAGCTTCGTCCTTGAAAGTTTATCTTGTCAAGCTGCTTTTGATAACAGCAGACCGTCAAATGAAAGAACAGCATAAAAGACTCTATTCATAGCAGCAGAAGTGCGCGTTTTATATCCTGTCTAGTGTGTGATCCTTGGGATGCATTTGCCCTGAGTCATGGACAGAAAACCATTTTGAGTATTTATTCAATGTTCTGCTTGAAAAATGACCTGGGCCGTTTTTGCCGCAGTCTCTATGAGTGGGTTCAGAGAGGCCCCTTTTAATAATTCCAGGGCACATCCCACTAAATGCTTTTGCCTATTCGTTGAAGTAGAATTAATTGAAAATGCAAACCTGCTTTAATGGTCATCGTATAACGTGTTTGGTAAAACACTTCTTAAATGATTCCTTAATCTTCCTCTGAATTTCTTTTACCTTAGTAAATGTGTAATTTTGTGTGTTTACATGTGTCGGAACATGAGTGTGTGTTTATATGCTGTATGCAAGCTGTTGCATAGACAGATCAAAGAGGATTATTCTTTTCTCAAACCTCTTGCTTTTGAGGCACAGCGGCTGCATTTGGGAGTGAGGTGTAACCATGGTAACAGTTAGCCCAGAGCAACGCTACAAACTCATCACAATGCTTTTATGAGAAATAAATGCTTTGAGAGAAGTGGAGCAGCAGAGCTGGAGCATCAAGCTGCATCCCTTCAACATCAAGTGTACCTGCGTACTCATTTAAGAAATAATTTCATCTGGTTTTATATTTTATTCTGCGATCTTTCTTAATAAATCTTTTTCTAATATTAAATAAAAATTTTATGAACGATAACAACATGCTTTATTCCCAAGAAAACAAAGTTATTTTGAATAAAATGTAATTACTTGCTCTTCATCTGAGATGACTTTCCTTTTTCCACTTTGTCACAGGGTATTGGATGATGACCAGTAGCCAAATTGCTTAGAAATTGTGTTAGAAAATTTGCATTCAACCTCCTTGATAAAAAAACAGTCATGTCTTTCTTTATCCCAACCTATTTAAAATAGTGTGCAAATGACAGTTTGTGTAAATTTTTCCAGTAAAATGTTTTGTAAGCCGTCTGTATAAACAAAGAGAACTGCTTCATCATGTCTAAATTTGTTGTGAATTCCCTTCAAATCCCTAAAAGCTTTGTCAACAACATATTTGGCTGAGTGATATATTCTTGTAATTTTCTAGTCTTAATGAGTATGTACTATAAAAGCTGCGGTAAACAAAGATTATAATCTCACTATCAGAAATTATTTTGTCCAAGATGAAATTAGGAATTATATATTTTTTCCATTCAAAATATAGGGAATATGGTGCAATTGATGATGTGGACATCGACCTACACATTGATGTCACTTTCCTCGATGTAAGTGTTATTGTTCAGTGTCTGACGATGACCATATAGTTTTTATTTATATATTTATTTTTGTGTGTGTCTGTTATACTATGTGAAACTGAAATGCAGCATTTGTTCATAGGAGGAGATTGCACTTGCCTGGGATGTGATCCGGAGTGAACCTGTTATTGTGCGGCTTCACTGCTCCCTCACACAATATCTGAATGGACCAGGTTAGAACACACACACACACACACCGAGTTGGGCAGCGTTGGACGCTTCAATGCTTTTTATACTGTGCAAACTTCACATTCTATTCCCAGATCCTAACCCTACCCCTAAACCTAACCCTTACCAAAAACAAAACAAAAACATAATTTAGTTTGATAATGTATGGAAATACTGGAACACACACACACATATACACAAAATAGCAACCAAACTTTGTTATAAAGTTATCTTATAAACATCTACTGCTTTGATTCCCAACCAGGGGTACTTAAATTTAGATTTAACATAGTTAAACTTATGAAACAGAAGTCATGATTTATTAAATAAAAAAATGCTGTTAAAAATTAGAATGAGTTAAAATAATTCATCTTGAGGTTAACATACATTCTCACATTCAGTTACTGTACTTAGTAAAGAAGAAAATGTTTGTACTTTTTTCAATTTGTGTGAATTACATTATATTTGCACATATAGAAAGACACCAAATAGAGGTAGATTTTTAGCAACAGTGATTAAACTTTGACATTTCAAAACTTTTTTCCATTCGGATATTCCTTATTCTATAAAGAAAATAAAGGGGTACTTGAGCCTTACAGATGGGGCTGGGAGGGTAAAGAAATGTTGAGAAACACTTAATTGAATTTACCCTAACCATAAATGCAGTTAACAACTCTTTAAGAAGATCATGCAAATCATTGTGCTGTTAACAACATTAGACAAGTTTGTTTGTTTGACTTTATTGTCTGTTCAGATTTCCTGGACAGAAATTAATCTTTGACACTTGCATAAAAAAAATACATCTTATCAGACAATACTGTACATCCACTTAAATACCACATAACAAAGCTCATGGAACACACATTTGTCCCTATTAAAAACGTGCATAAAATGAGTATATAAATATATAAAAGTAAATAGTACCTCAATTAAGAATTTGGTTTAAAACCGTCACCGCCAATGGAACAAATTATCTTTTATATATGTTCTTTTTAGCCAGTGGTATACGCAGCCTGCACCCCGAAGGGAGGGCCTCAAAACAGGAGTGGAGGGGATGGGTTTGGTTTGAATTGCCTTTTTTTTCCATAAAGTGTGAAAACAGCTCTTGCAATGTACTTTGTTTCTGGCCGGTGATCTTATTTGCTTTGTAAATTACTTGTATTACTTTATTTTTCTGTCTCATTACTAAATTGCCATATCACGAAACAATGTTATGGGCCCTATTTTAACGATCTGAAACGCAAGTGTCAAGCGCAAAGCGCAAGTAACTTTGTGGGCGGGTCTCGGGCGCTGTTTCTATTTTCCCGGCGGGATAAATGACTCTTGCGCCTGGCGCAAATCTAAAATGGGTTGGTCTGAAGTAGCTTCATTATTCATAGGTGTGGTTTGGGCGTAACGTGAAATAAACCAGTCAGAGCGACATCTCACATTCCCTTTAAGAGCAGGCGCGCTTGTTCTAAAGCGGATTCCTATTATAACGGCGGATTTGCCATGAGCGGTTCACAGCCGAGGAGACCGACGTTCTCGTCAGGGACATTGGGGATGGAGAAACCCACCCAAATGAACTTCGGTTAAACAGGCATATGATAATTTGGGTAAATGTGTAAGCTAGATATATGCTTTTATAATAAATTGTCTGTCTGTCTATCTGTCTATCTGTCTATCTGTCTATCTATCTATCTATCTATCTATCTATCTATCTATCTATCTATCTATCTATCGTAATAATGTATGATTTGCAAAAATGAAAACTGCTGCTTCTGTGTAGATGAGAGAATCAAAGTGCGCGTTGTGCACACGCTACATTGATTATGGCCAAGCATGCGCCCTTAAAATAGCATATGAATAACATGCGCAACGCGCCACTGACTTTAAACAATTTTTTCCTGGTTAGTGGCGCAATTGTTTTCTAAACCTGCAAAATAGCATGAAGGAACGTTTGCGCCGGAACACGCCTCCTCTTTGCGCTGAACCGCCCCCGAGAGCGCAAGTGTATTTCCTAACTTACCGACGTGCGTCTGAGGAGGGAAAAGTCTGCTTTGCGCGGGTGCAAAATAGGAATGATACATGCGTCGCTGTACAAAGTCAGTTGCACTGGGTGCAAGATAGGGCCCCAAATGTTAAAATACTTTAGATCATCGAACCAAACAATGGTTAGGACCCTCCTATCGTTACTAAAATGTCTTCAATTTCTGAGTAAACTTAAAACGCTGTCTTGTTTTCTTATGTATATGGTCCACATTTTCCTGGAATGAGAATTTGAAACTTGCTCTACCTTTACATCTTTTATAATAACTTGTGTATATAAAATGCTAGCCGTACCTGTCCTATTTTGATTCCCACAGCATAATTCCTTTGTCTTCTCAATGTTCAATTGTAGATGACTGTGATCAAACCATTGTAAAAGACTTTTAATATACTCAAAATTAGTTAAACACGTGTTGAATTCGTGTCCGTTTGGCAAGAAATTAAAACCAAGTCATCAGCTTATTTGATTGAAGTGAAATCATCCTTGTTACATTGAAGTTCATTTATATAAACAAAGAAAAGCAGAGGTGATAATACACATCCCTGTGGTAAGCCTGAATTTAAGACTATACAATCAGATGAGATTCTGTTAAAGGGATACTTTACCGTTTTTTCATATTAAACTATGTTATTCCCTTAACTAAGACGAGTTGATACATACCTCTATCGTCTCAGTGCGTGCACTAAATCCCTCTGTCTTGCGGCGAAACTTTGTTAGCCCAGTTCATTTAATATGGGCCAAGCAGAGAAGATACCAAACACCTCCACGTTTTCCCTATTTAAATACAGTTACTCGCGAAGTGTAACTCGACCTAGGACGGTGACACAAAACAAAACGTTGCGCTTTTCTAAGCGTGTAAAATGGATAACTATTTTGTATGGCGGAATACCATAGCAAGTGCTTGTAAGCACTTCGACTTGGCGCAGTAATATCTTCACTCGTGGAAAAATCCTCTCACCGGCCCCCGCTCCCTCTAGTGAAGATATACTACACTTCGCGAGTAACTGTATTTAAATAGGGAAAACGTGGAGGTGTTTGGTAGCTTCTCTGCTTGGCCCATATTAAATGAACTGGGCTAACAAAGTTTCGCCGCAAGACAGAGGGATTTAGTGCACGCACTGAGACGATAGAGGTATGTATCAACTCGTCTTAGTTAAGGGAATAACATAGTTTAATATGAAAAAACGGTAAAGTATCCCTTTAACACAGACTTGTTTGGCACACTTACCTTGTTAGATTGGGTTTTTGTTGTTTCTTTTGAATAAATACTATGAATTGTTCTTGTTGGTGAGAGTGTGTGCCCTTACGTCTCTGTTGATTGTAGAGTTGTTTAAAATTGCTTGACTCAAGAACATGGCTACTTCAGTTCAGATTGCAAGAGAAAGAGAGAAAAGTTACTTGGACATGGCTGTAATGCCTGCTCTTGTTCTCCTGCCAAGATATTACTCATCATAAGTGGCTCATTTCAGAGTGACCTTCTGTTCCAGTGTTTTTAAAAACCTCTCAAATGCTTTGATGGCTAAATCAAACGTCTGTAGCAAACGGTTACATTATGTGGTACTTTGTTTTGCAAAACTAATTTCATGTCCCTTTTCCAGTTCCCACTGTTGATGTGTTTCAAGTTTCTTCAAAAGACAGATTTGGACTTGGACATCAGTTGAAAAAGTAAGAAAATCCTAGATTTTTTTTTTTTTGTGTTATATCGGGTTTTCTAGGTCCGTTTAACTTGAGTGTGCTTTCTCTTGGCAGAATAATGCAAACCTTTGTCACACAGCAGTGGAAGTGTCAGAGCAAAGATAAACTCATCAACCCACACGGCAAAAAGCAAACAGAGAAGAAGGTGAAGTCTCCCCTGCACATTTTTTCAACGCTACGCAGGTAAGAAAAAAAGTCAGTCAGCTACACCGATACTGGACAATCCTGAGTTTATTATCCCTCTTTGAAGCGCTTTTAAACCCAGGACTAAAGGCCTGTTCACCAAGAAAATTGGTTGGTTCTGGTGAACAATATTGAATTAACCTCACACAGTAAAGCGCACATGTTTACAGCTCAAAAACTCTCTCTAGAACTTTTCTGTTCTTACGTATTGATGTTGTTGCTTTGTACATGCCATTACTTTGCCATCGCAGAAAATTTTTTCTGCGATGGCAAAGTAATGGCATGTACAAAGCAATAACATCAATACGAATCAAAAATCAAATTAGAATTGTTTTTATTTACATTAGACAGCTTTAACCTTACTCATAAACGTATTTGTGTACTGTTCTGTTTGACCATACTTCTACTGTAATGAAATATTAGAAAAATATGTGCCTTGCAAAAAGTGATTGTATAAGGCTTCTTTTTGAATAAGCCTCAATGGAGAAATATGTTTTTGCCCTCTGTTGTACTGGAGAAAATGTATTTGCCAATCAGCAATTCACTATTGTGAATTTGGTAAACATTTATCCATATATTTAGGCTGCATTTATGTATTCAGGACCAGCATTTACTTTTTTGCCAGCAAGTGTGTTAGCTTCATGGTCTTTGAGTTCATCAGACCAGCTTGAGTCTGAGACATAATGGTCAATGAATGGTTATCAGACTGTAGGAACAATTCACACAAATGTTTCATTGAACTGGAAAGACTCCAAGGTGGCAAGCAGTTTTGAACAAAATCAAATAGATTTTGAGAATGTGGCAGTGGATTCACAATTTTTGCTTGTCATAAAGAGGATATCTTACCTGAATGCGTTACTACATGTGGATTTTTTATGAATAATAAAATGAAACAGAAATGAAAATCAAGATGATGCAGAAAACTGAACAGCAATTTGTCAGCATTGGCTAATTCTTTGTATCTCATTAACTGAGGCATGACCTACTATAGTTCATCAGCGGAAGAAATGCGCATTCCCTTTGCGAACTATGCAGACCTCAACATGAAAAATAAAATTGGTGTGAATCAGCCAATAAAGCATTCTGAAATGTGCAGGATTTGCACAAGCATAATTGCACAACATCTTTTTTGTTCCATAATTCCTGTAGTGTGATTAATGTGCTGTGCTTGTGCAAACTCAGATCCCCCAGCTACCCTCCTCCTGGCTGTGTGAAGAGCAAAAAGAAGCTCAAACCCGAGCAGGATGGCGTGTCAAAATCCCACCGTCTGTTACGGCGAACATGCTCCAGCACAGTGAAGCCAGAACTGGACGGCTGTGTCGGCAAGTCGCACAAGCTTTTGGGTCACTCCCTTTCCAGTGACCCGCGGATGGAGCAACATCAGCCCCTCAAGCAGCCCCACCGGCTGCTGCCAAGGCCCTGCTCGACCGCTGTGAAACCAGAGGACTGCCCGCCACTGCGGCCTCATAAACTGTCGCCGCGGTCGAGCGTGGCCGAGCCTCGCTGCGAACATGCTGCTGGCAGTAGCGATGGCGGTGCTTTAAAGCCTCACCGGCTCCTGGGCCGCTCCTGCTCGGGCAGTGTGCGGACTGAAGAGCTGGACGGCCTGAAGCACCACCACCGTCTGCTCAGCAGGTCCTACTCCAGCAGCACCAAGATGGGCGACAAGAAAAGCGACATCTTTAAAGAGCCTGTCACCGAGAGCAGACGCCTCTCCCTTACCTCAGGGCTAATCGGCATCCTGGCCCCATCACTATCTTCCACACCTCAGGTAATGATGCTTGGGATTGCATCTTATGAACATACTTCCTTGAGGTTACATATTTAGGATTTGCCTAATTTGATTGCCTGTTCGGTTCGGCTTTGGTCAGAGATACGAGAGTGTTTTGGATATGAAAGAATTATTTAACAGAATATCTATACAGCAAAAATAAGAGTGAACACAAATTCACTGTGAATTGCTCCGACCAGGCAGAGATGAGTGAATTGAACAGGCCAAGGAGAGAGAGATCTATAAAAAAAAATCTTGCAGAGAGATAAATTTAATATTTGAGACATTTTGTCCCACAATGGAATGTTTGACTTGAGACATTGAAAACAACTTTGTGTGTTTAGCTAACAAAATTTAGAGAGACTTAAAACTATTTTTCTGTGTCTTGAGTAGCCAAACAACGGAGCCAAATCCATTCCAGTCAGAGACAGAGGCTTCCTTGTTCAGGTAAAAATAAATATCTTCACTTCCCCCATTGCCTTATTTCATTAATCAAACAGTATTTTACAGTCTAATAGTCTTTTACTTGCAAATATATGCAACATCCTCTTTCTGAAGCAACCTGTGCTTGAGGGCATGTGGTTGGTTGAGGTAGTTGACATTTTTTAGTCATTAGTATTCTTGTAAACAAGACTGAATCAAATGTTCCAAACATGATGAAAATATAAAAATTTTGGATGAACTGTCCTGCTTGTTCGGGTAGAGCTCTTGTGGTAGCCACTAATGCTGTCATACTGTTAATAGAGGAGGCAAATGTTACTGAATGGTTGCTACATGTGTTTACTTGACTTATAATTGCAGACTATGGAGTATGCAGAACAGCGTATCCCTGTACTGAATGAGTTCTGTGTGGTCTGCGATGAACCTCATGTGTTCCAAAATGGACCAATGCTCAGAGTAAGTCTGTTTGCTCTACAAGTAATCTTGGATTGGTTAATGGTGTGAATGAATCATTTAAGGCACCTGCGATTTCTCTTATATTTACTCCTGAGTATTTAAAAGTATATACTTCCTTTCAGAAATGTGGGGTTTGTAAGATTTTCCAATGTTTTCTAAAGTTTTCCAAGACAGGCTAAAAACAGTTTTATTATAATATTTTATTTGAAATGGAAATCTTTTGTAACATCATAAATGTCTTCGCTGTCACTTTTGATCAATTTAATGCATCCTTGCAGAGTTAAAGTCTTAATTCTTTCAAAAAAAGCAAACTTGAACTTGAACACAGCCTGTGTTATTTTCTATATTTCATATTAGACAGCCTCTGTTTATGTTTAAAATAGAAAGAGATTATTTTAACTTGAAAAGATTTAGAAATGATCCTCATACCATATTATGCCTTCATGTCACAATCAAAGATGTTTTTCTTTTCTTTCTTTTTTCATATTTTTGTGCCATATTATTTTGCGGATAGTTGTCAAACTAAAAGTGAGCCAATTTATGTTACATGTGATTATATTAATCCAGGATTAATACTATAATTTACTGTTCTAATGAGCTTGTTTATATGTGTCCTGCAGCCCACAGTGTGTGAGAGAGAGTTGTGTGTATTCGCCTTCCAAACTCTAGGGGTCATGAATGAGGCTGCTGATGAGATTGCCACTGGTGCTCAGGTAAACAATCAAACACAAAATTCATACAGTCATTCTGTACAGAACCTTCTAACCAAATGGCTTAACAATCTCTGTTTGTGACAACAGGTTGTAGACCTACTGGTCTCCATGTGCCGATCTGCACTGGAGTCTCCGAGAAAAGTTGTCATTTTTGAGCCATATCCCTCTGTGGTGGATCCCAATGACTCACAAGCACTTGCCTTCAACCCCAGGGTACTTAAAACACTTAGAGCGTTTAGCTTTACCTTACCCCGTCTTTTTTGTGTAATTTTGCTACTCATGAAGGAATATTACATTGAGTGTCTGGGTTCTTCTTCAGAAAAAGGACTATGACCGAGTGATGAGAGCACTTGACAGTATCACCTCTATCAGAGAAATGACCCAGGTATCGACCAGACATTTACGACAGGAGAATGTTTGTTCTAAGGTTGTTACATTGTTTTTAAGTCTGTCAATCAATTAAAATCTAACTATTTTAATGACATTAAAATATATAATATATAGAATGTTATGTATGCTATGTTATAAATAATGAATGTATTTTTATAATAATTTAATATACTCATTTGTTACCACTTTATTTTACAGTGTCCTTGTTTCACATTACATGTAGTTGCTATAGCAATAACTATAAATTATGCATGATTATTACATGCAACTAACCCTAAACCAAACCCTAAAGTAATTACTGTACATGTAGTTAATTAATATTACTTAGTACTTAAATGTATAATTACAAAACCTTAAAATAAAGTGTAGCCAATCTTTTTTTTTTTTTTTTTTATTTTTTTTTTTTTTTTTTACAATTTAATATACTATAACATTTTATAAATGTATACTGTATATAAAAGTATTTATATACTTTTTACGGCAATAGTAAAAACAAATGTTCTGCAAAATATTATATTTAACAGATTGAATTTACAGCCCTAGATGTTTAAATCACTGTATCTTTTATAGCATAAGTCTTCAGAGAAATCAGCTGGTGCTTTGATTCCTAATGGAGGAGCATTTTGACATTTTAATTGTTGCTGTTTCTTCTGCACAGGCTCCATATCTGGAGATAAAGAGACAAATGGACAAGCACGATCCTTTGGCTCACCCACTACTGCAGTGGTATGACTGAATGACACTTCAATCATTATCTACTCCGCTCCTGCATTTTAATGATGTGTAAATGTGACAGTCAGCTCTCATAACAGCTCTAATTACATAGTCATGGATAATGTGTGCATCCATCTTTGTTGCACCTTGGACAGTCAGTATGATCATGTGACATATAATCACGCATATACAGTATTTAAATGCATCTACAGTCCTGCAGCGGAGGGTTTCAAACCTAATGGAGTATCTGGTTGATAAATCTATTTTTTTACAGGGTGATATCCAGTAACAGATCACACATAGTGAAGCTTCCTGTTACTAGAGTAAGTCTTGTATCTATCTTGAGCATTTGTTATGATTTCCATAAATGTTTCTGCAAATGCCACAAGAATGTGAAAATGTCTCTGATCTAGGTTAAGATCATCTGGGTTAGACGCATAATGATTAATCTTTCATTGAATTGCTGGCATTACCTCCCTAAGAGAGAACCATGACTCTTTTAGAAGCCATCTTTCAGTTCTTCTGTATTTTTGAAGAGAGTTTTAAATTCACAGTCACTGTGAAACTTTTCAAAGTTTTAAGCAGAGAAAATGATTTAGGCTTAGCGTCTCAAGTATATGTTCTTATATCTTGTTTCTATCACAACAGCAACTGAAGTTCATGCACACACCCCATCAGTTCCTCCTGCTCAGCAGTCCGCCAGCCAAAGAATCCAACTTTAGAACTGCCAAAGGCCTCTTTGGGAGTACCTTTGCTTTTCAGTAAGTTCCATTTTAAACACCTAAGAAACTGAGCCATTTTTATCCTTAAATCAAATTTGACCCACAGCATTACAAATTCATAAATTCAAGATTAGGGTACAACAGGGCATAAGTAAAATGTGTTTTAGCTGTTCCCAAAGTATATTATAACATCTGTCTTGCTGGAGCTCTTGGCAGTTTTGTTTGCAATGTGAATCAGGCAGTCTGAATGGTCTGTGGGTGTGCTGAACAAATGTTGTAGCCACAAGCCAGGTTTGCACTGTAACCTACTGTATCAGAAAAGACAATTTCTCACTTTATATTTTTCATGGCTTTGTGATTGTCCTCTAATATTAAATATACTAAATCGCAATAAGAGGAAGTCGGTTCCAGCTGTCGTAACTAGTTCAGTTGCGATTCAGCTGTGCAGCAAACTATATGTAAGGAATAATTGACGACGGGACATTGAATTATTCTAAAATAATGCACACCCAAGGTGGTAATGCGGCCACGGCGAGAAACGAGTTATGCGTTATTTATTTTCGAATAATTCAATGAACCTCATTGAGTCAATTATTCGGGGTTACCACACCTCAAGACATTGTTCAGATGTTGTATTTCAAGACATTTGTCAGGTTTTCATCCTTAAAACGCTCTTGTTTGTAGGACTAATTTCTTACTCCTCTCATCCCACGCCTCCGTTGCTAATTCCAAAACGTAATTTTAGAGCTAGTAATAGAGGCTTGAGCCATTGATAGCAGAGAGAGAATTAAGCGTGTGTGAATTACCTGAGTCTGTACGTCTCTCAACAGTGTTCGGCACCAGCGTCTCTACTAATAGCGAAACTGTAAGTTTATCTGCTTCAAGAACAGCGCCGTTATTACCTCGCTAGTGAGAAATGTCATGTAGCTTTTAAGTTGCTAAACTATTTTACTGATAAAATCGTCAGAGCAGCGCTGACAACACGTTTCTGTGCGAGTGTGTGTCCGTACTTACTGTGTGTGTGAGTTTGAATGGGAGAGAGATATGTGAAAGAGTATGTGCTTTTCGTATTTAATAAAGCGTAATTTTGTGACAAAAAACATGGAAATAATTTGTCATTTGTATACAATTTTTTACTATATTTATTTGCTTGGTCAGGGTCATAGTGGGTTTTGGTTCTTTTGCTGTTGTAGGCTGTAAGGACCTTTGAAATAACTGAAATTATTTGGCGAAGTGATATGGACATGTAAATACATCAGCCGTGCATTTCCCTGAAAATGATCGCACACCTGGCTTAGAACGTTCGTCAACCAATAAGATTCAAGCATATAACAGCCCCATAGATTTTTTGTGTCATAGAATAGGTTTCAAATCTGTCTTTTGCACAAATTTAAGTAAAACCACAACTGTACAGGTGTGAAGTTTCTTGCTGACTTGAGAACAGTAGTTGTTAATTTTTCAGTTTAAAAAAAGACAAACTGACTGGCTCTCTCTCTCTCTTTCTATCACTTTCAGTGGATCACACATAGAAAACTGGCACTCCATTTTGAGGAATGGTTTGGTTGTGGCATCAAACACAAGGCTTCAGGTACTCATTTCTAATTGTGATACAGATACAGTTTTTAATGTAATAAAACTTGGATGAAGTTTGGATGAAGCCAGTAGTTTTATTGTGGAAATATGATGTGATAGTATATTTATGCATAATGCATTATGTAAACATCTTAAAGGGATAGTTCACCCAAAAATGTAAATTCTGTCATTAATTACTCACCTTCATGTCGTTCTAAGGACTTTCGTTCATCTTCGGAACACAAATAATGATCTTTTTAATGAAATCTGTGAGCTTTCTGTCCCTCCTCTTACAGCTGCGCAACTACCACTTTGACGCTTCAAAACGTTCATAAAGAGATCAAATAATCCATATGAATTGAGTCAAAGTGGTAGTTGTGTAGCTGTCAATGGAGAGTACAGAACTGGCTCAGATTTAAAAAAATATTTTCATTTGTGTTCCGAAGATGAAAAAGTCTTACGGGTTTGGAACGACACAAAGTAAATTATGACAGAATTTTCATTTTTGGGTGTAAACATCTTTAAACATCTGAGCAGACCGATGTGCACTGACTTTTTTTTTTACACCACATCTCTTAATATATGCAAGGAAGAACTTAAAGGGATAGTTCACCCCAAAATTAAACCCTCACTTTCCCTCAAATTGTTCCAAACCTGTACAGGTTTCTTTCTTCTGTTGAACACAAAAAGAGATATTTTAAAGGAACTGTATGTAAGAAATGTATTTCAATTAATCATAAAATGGCCCTGATATGTCACTAGACATTTAGAAATCATGTTCATTTCAAATACTTATATCACTGACAACAGTAGTCCGGCCAGGATATTGTCATTTAAAAGTGAATTTGCAGCCCTCAACTGATGTTGATGTTGTCATGTTGTGTTTTGGCCTGATACTCCACACTCCACCTATCTACTAGTCACGAAGTCAGTAGTGTTTCGGCATCCGGGTTGCCAGCTCTGCTCTAGTTACCACAGCTGCAGCTACAAACGTGTCGGATAAAAAATGTCTAACGTTACGAAACCTAAAAGACCTCGTTATGAATCCGAAGTACGTCGTGACAAAGTCCGAAAAAAAACGTATTGTGTAGGACTCGTCACTTGCCATTGTAAGCTCCTTGTAGCAGCCTACGTTCCTGCTGGATCCTGCAGCCTAACTGGCAACCTCGAGTCAGGGGGGAGGGAGAGGGGATACACTGCTCTACAGTAATTTGAAAGTGATTGCAGTACAAGTTTTGGCCACAATCTTACATACAGTTCCTTTAAGGTAACCATACAGTTGATGGTAGCCATTGACTTCCATAGTATTTTTTTCCTACTATGGATTTCCATGGCTACCGTCAACTGTCTGGTTACCTTAAAATATCTCTTTTTGTGTTCAACAGAAGAAAGAAACCCATACAGGTTTGGAACAACTTGAGGTTGAGTAAATTGACAAAACTATCCCTTTAATAGTTGAATTTTTTGTAGTTTAATAATTTAATAGTGAATTTTCTGAACACTCTGTAAGAGGTTTATTTATTAGAAATGATTTATTATTTATTTATTATTTATTATCTGCAATGTCAGTTGTGTACGACAATGTTTTTCAATACTGGTTCTGGGGAGCCACTGCTCTGCACATTTTGTATGAAAATGTATTTTCTAATATTTCATTTTTCATTTCCTTATTAAAGACCTGGTTTAGATCATCAGCTCACTAGGTGCGGGTTCCATGAACTGAACCAAGGGTATGTCTCAATCAGCTCCCTAGTTCAGTAATCAGGGTACTGATCAGGGTGTCAGACATTTTAAGAGATTTCTCTATCGCAAAATCCTTCCAGTGCACTGAAACGCTGCTCCCTAAAAAGTCTCACAAGGCACTGTAAAATCTAGCGAGCATTGATGCTCACTATGCTCCCTTAACAGAAGTTCTAAAGCACAGAACATAAATCACAAGCCAACCCTAGTGAAAAAAACCTATACCAAAATGTATTTAAAAATACATTTATTTCATACGAAGTATACTACAAATCCATTAACATATTTATTGACATATCATTTTAGACTTACTGATATAAATATTATGATTAAACTTTATTTGGAGTTCTTCTTTATTGCACAATGCACATTTCTTAATACCAAGTCTAAAAGGTGTTTAATATCACTATTAGTAAGGATAGTATGAACTCTGTATAATTTCCGTCTTTAAATGTAAGATATTTAGGGCCTTGTCATACACTCGGCACAATGCGGCGCCAGCCGCGACGCAAGTGTTTTTTTTGCTAGTTTCAGCCTGACGCAGTTATCATTTTCACAATATGCGCCTATAGGCGGGTTCACAACCATTTAAACCATAGCAAAAGTGGATTCGGACATGCCCTAAGTGTTTTTGCGTTGTGCGCTTTAGACCATGCGTTTAGATTGTTAAAATAGGGCCCTTAAAGTGTAATAAACATGCATCGTTAGACAGGTAAAGAACATAATCTTGCTAACATTTATCATTTATTTATTTGTTTCACATATACAGTATGTAACAAGCTTTAAATAACATTAAAAAGTTCTGCTGTTGTTCAAAAATACCAGTTGTGATGTTGTACAATGAAAACATTGTCATGTCGCTGGAAATAGAGTCATCGGTGTCCCAATGTGTTGTGAGCCAGCGTCCTTTACTGTCCTTATCAGTGCCCGAATTCATGTACATGATATACTTGTTCACGACCTTTGAATTTAGGGAGCTGATTGAGACAGAAAAGAAAGACATACAAAATGTGCAGAGCGGTGTGTGGTGTGGTGTATGGAAACCGTATGAAGTTTCTGGTTAATTAAGCAGACATACTTCACCTTTTGAGAAAAGTAAAACATGGTTTGCATACTAAATCATTGCTTTATTTGCAGCTCCATGGCGCTATCTATGGGAGTGGAATCTATCTCAGTCCATTATCAAGCATATCCTTTGGCTACTCAGGTCTTAAAATCTTCTTCCAAGATGTTTGATACTGATGTGTCCTGTACTTGACTATATGCACAATAAAACAAAACAAAAAGTATTATACATACATTTTTAAAAACTTGTTACATGTGAATATTCTGTTTTTATTCATACTGTGGCTTTTTCCACATAGGGATGAATAAAAAACAGCAGAAAGTTGCTTCAAAAGATGAAACTGCTGCCAACAAGACCAATATTAATTTGCAGGTATTGAATGTATTTCGTTTTTTTTTTAAGCACCTGACACAAAATCATAAGTTGAATGACTTTCTTCTTCAAGGCCTTTATCAAACATACTTGGTATCTGAAACCTGTTGGTCCACACAATTTCTTTTGCTTTCAGTCACAGAAGAAAGGCCAGAACCCCCAGTTTCTGCAGAGCCGCAACCTGAAATGCATAGCCTTATGTGAAGGTTCATGTTTGACCTTACTGCCTTTACACAGATTTACATCTTCATCTGTAATCTTTTTTTAAAAAAAAGGTAATATTCTCTCTTTTATATAACAGCTATTACATCTCCTGACCTGCACAAGCATGGTGACATCTGGGTAGTTCCAAATACAGATCATGTCTGCACACGTTTTTTCTTTGTGTAAGTACATTTAAATATATCTCAGCATATATATCTGTGTTGCTAAATGTGTATCTGTAAAAACGTTGAGTCTTTATCTCCCAAACTGACAATCAGAACATAGAAAGCAGCACATCTGATGAGTTTGTTATTAGCAGAAGAACTGAACTGAAATTGAACCGAAACTCTCCTTTTTCTCTGTTTTTTATTTATTTTTATTTAATTTTTTTACCACTTGTCAACTAGTTATGAGGACGGACAGGTAGGTGACACAAGTATAAACACACAGGACCCTGGTATTCATAGGGAGATCCTGCGAGTCATCGGCAATCAAACGGCTACTGGATGAAAGATTTTGAACACAATACCGCTGCCTTGACCTCTTTCCCAAAGCTGGACATTTGAGCGTAGGAGGCCAATACCATGTATTTTTTGGTAACCACAGAACACACAGACATACAACAAAAAGGATATTCACAATCTTCAAAATACACTATTTATACTGTTCCCCTGGGATACATGCATATTTACACTGGCTATTCAAACTATTACCATTTTGCTAAGTTTATAAATACAAGGTACATTTTGAAAGAGCATGGTATGTCTCTCAGTTCAACTGATGGACTACTTATTTTTTGTAAAGATACAAAAAATGAAAGCACTTTGAAGAAGTACAGTATTTTGAGACTTTCTTGGAGAAAATACAATATTCCTGTGTGGATATGCACCATCTGACCTTGTTTACTAAGAGTTGTACTTGTTAAAGTACATTAATTTGTGTATACAAAAGGTGTCTACTGTATATGCACTTTATTTTTCTTAATGTATGATAGTTTCAAACTTCCATATAATCTTAAATGCCTTTCAAAGACAGATGTATTTATTGTTTGACAGTGCTGAACACGAGCGAGCAACTCCTGATTTTGACTGCATTTACAGCTGACGGAGAGCTTTGACAAATGTAGTGTAAAACAAAATCCCTGTGCTACAGCTTATATGTCATGCTACTTAAAAGTAGCTGTCAGTTTACAATTTCTAAAGCCCTCAGTTTAGAATTTGCCCAGATTTACCGAACCTGCCACTTCATTAACTTGATCATTTTAAATATACAGTATTGCTGTAACATTTGGTGAGTGACTATACCAACTATATAAAAAAGATTAAAACGTAAAAAAAAATTAAACACTTTATATATTCGGCAGCAACTACTAAACATAAAATGCATGCTGCTTTCCTGACATTTTCAAATAACTGGTTTTCCTTGGTATGGTTACAGACTTTTTTGATAATGGACAAAATCGGCACCCAATTGTAAATTGTCTTTTCAATATAAATCTTTTTTGTAAGGTGATTTTAAGGCAGAATACGTGTTTGCTGCTTGTTGTTTTTACATTGTAATGTATTAACAGAAGGTTCAAATGTGTGAGTGTTCTGTTCAAGTTTTGCAATTATTTATAGTGATGTTTAGACACCTGTGTGGTTGTTAACTTTACTTTCAGTCGTTTAAATCATTTTTGAGAACGATCACCCAACATAGAAATTAGAACCTGTGCATAAAGGTAACACATTTGATTAAAATTCATTAAATTGTTCTAAAAATATTATTTGAGGAAATGCAACTTTTACATAGTCAAGATGTAGCACCACAACACTTTTCTCACTTATGGGCAGAATTATGGGTTTTATTAAAAAATGGGCACGTCAAATATGTAGTATTGATCATTTTGTGTGCAGAAAAGTATTTTGTATTTTTCCATGGGACTCTGAAATACTGGTAAATCCACATGATATTCACTTGCAATATATTCCATTTTATTCCATTGTAGATTCAATTGATTGAATGGCAACAGCTCAATATTACATTTAATCTAAAGTGAAAGTTTACATAATCATTACGAATTGTCAAGTTTGTCATAACTAAAAAAGGGATGTAAATCAGATTTATTACAATGAGTATTCCATCAAATCCACAATCTGATCAGTTATTAAAAAAAAATCTCTTTAAAGGATTAAAATAGGGGTTAGTTCTTACATGCATGTACACATAACTATATCATAATTGTTTCAACTTTTTTTGTTACTTTACCTTCATTGTTATGGACTGTTCGTTATAGTTCTGTTTGTATAGTTTTGTACATTTTCTGCACAAATTGGTAAAAAAGAGAGATCATGCTATTAGCATTTGGTGCCTTATAGATAGATAAGGATTTAAAGGCAAAATTGACAATACTGTCATATGTGAAAATACTGTATATATTGTAAATAATGCCACAGCAACACAGGAGGCCAAATATTTTCTGTAGTACGTTTTTACTTTTTCCTTATTTTGCGAACAGATCGAGCTTTTTGGCTTTTTACAAGTTATGGAAATAGTAGCTTATGTATCTGTTTATGTTCATTAAATTCAAATTTGCCTATAATTTACACATTTTTGTCTTTTTTTCCTTATAACTGAAATCAGATGTGAACCCCTAAATACTGCAGACTTGCAGTTCATACACAGAAGTGTGCCGCCTAGCCCCACTTACCTTTGATCAGTTTCCAAGCGCAATGCAAATGTTCATTTTTAACTACCATAAAGTGCCTGAAAGAACCGGTGCATGACAATAATTTAGCATAAAGTTGTGGAACAGAGAGGAATTTTATTTCAAGTGTCTGTCCTCTGAAGCACAAATACAAATTATTCCAAGTGTTCCTATGGTTGTTTCTCTCACAAAATCGTATATGTTAGTAATTAAGCCATATCTCTGCAAATCAGTGTTAGGAAAGGTCAATCATTGACTTGAACTGGATGAAAGCCAGGACATTTGGCACAGGAAAGTCAGTTAGACTTTATTTTGATGTTCACCTTTAAACATTCTGTTGATTAAGTAACATTGCACCTACATTCAACTAATTCTCAAAGTATTAGTAGACTGTTAGGGGTAGTAGAATAAGGGGTTAGGGTTGGTAGAATAAGTTGACATGCACTTGCAAAGTCAAATCTGCAATTTTAACCAGTGCAACGGCCCATTGCATTGCCTGTCAATGACGCCACATCAGCGTTACCCTCGATTTTCTGATTTTACTGGAAACACCAAAGACGCTCTAATATGTTTTATTAGACAGGCGAGCAACTGCTTGGATGCCTTTATCAACAGAAAACGAATTATTTGTTATATAGTTCAAAACAGTTCGTCTTAATTGTTTGAATCTCATTTTCTTGATGTATGTGCCTCAGTGTAAAGTGTAAAGTATTCCACTGAAGGCAAGTGGTAGAGAGAGCCCAAGTGCATTTACCAACATAACAAGATCAAACATAAAACAAAGGCATGGCATGTTTGCCATGTGTCTTTGGCAAGTTTTGTTTCACTGTAACCACAGTTGGTAAGTGTCACGTCAGTGTTCATGTTTTTGAACCTAAAACCCTGTTTCTCCCAGTTGACACAGCAACACATAACCGATGTTATCAGAAATCTCCATTTTGGCCGGAGTTTTTAGAAATAAAAAAACGGGGTTTTCGTGTAAATGAGATGCCAAACCGCAGGGAAATATCTGCGTCTTCCCTTCGTGTAAACGGGGCCTCAGAGACAATGCTATCCTGTCAAGTGGCTAACAGCAAAATAAGAGCTTTATTTGTAATGCAGCATTTTCTCTATCATACAATATTTTTTTTTTATTAATTGCATTCCTTTTAGCAACACAAATCATCCAGTTTTCATCTATGATATTCTAATATCGATCTAGCTAGCTGACTGCAATGTAGTAGAGTAATAACATAACTTACTCAAATGTATTTTCGTATGATTGTTTTGACCAAGTAAAACAGTGCTGCCTTACCCCACAGTTTTAATTTGTCACCTGTATGTATATACAATAAAGTGACCAAGAGTAATTCAGCACTTGCGGCTATTTCATTAGAATGAAATAAAATAATGTGATTTTAAGTGATCAAGCGTAACTGTAACAAAGTTCAATATCAGGGAGGAAAAAAGGGAACGGGCAAATGTTAAACGTAACTTTAATCGTAAATTAACAATAAACAACTAAATGAAAGGAGCGTCAGACTGCCGCTTATAAGGTTAATAAAAGCTCCGGAGGAATGGAGGAACTCTCCATGGCACTGGAGACGTGACACGCATGTGTCTCTCATTAGCATTCGCTTCATCAGCTGATTGCTTTCCATCTGCTGTGGAGGTGAAGGTGACAACTCCCATGATTCCACACTCTTTCACTGCATCATCAAAGTACACCTTTGTTATTGTTTTGATTAAGTGACCTCTAGCAGCAAAACTTACATACTGTGCCTTTAACCCTTAAACAGGCAAGAGTAGAAAATGATAAGCAACAAATTATTTCATGTCATTTTTTTTTATATCATCTGGACTTAAGTAAATCATATCCAAAAGAATTTTTGAAAAATGTTATGTATTTTGGATTTTATGAGTTGTGACTCCCAGATCACATGGCCTGTTTAGGGTATAAAAAAAGGACCAAATCTATAACTGTAACTTCCATTGCATGTTTAAAACAATTATATCCTATACTTCAACTCATATAATGTTGACATATTATATATCATTGGAAAGCTCAAGATTCAGCCTGTGAAAACCGGTTTGAAATCGGACCTTGCTTTACCATAAAAATTATTTTAGCGAGTTCCTTACCTAGTGGGTGGTGTCAGGTTTCTTATTACAACATTTATTTTAACTACTTTATAATAAAAAAAACGTTTCTAATCTTGACAAAACACATATCGTCGGAAAGGTCTGAGACTGTATTGAGACTAAAGATAAATTAATTTGTTACAAAAAACACCCAGTTGCTATTTTTGGTACAGCTCCTAAAGCATTCTTGAATTACAACCATTTAAATATGGATAGTGCAATACATATATTCTCAAAAAGGGGGATGACAGGTTTGTAATATTGTTGTTGTTTTTTATTTGCAGCAAAAAATTGTTCATTGGTCCATTTTTCTTGCATTTTTAACTATGCATGAGCAGTTCTTAGTCAATCATTGTCACTAACATTTTCCAAGGGTACAAATAAACAAGAGATTCTCAGAAATAAAAACAAATAAACATGGTTTATTTAATTTTGTAAACAAAATTCATTTTGATTAAATTAAATTAAATTAGAAATGTGACCAGCATACTCAAGACAGACAGGCTGTATCAGTTTAACCTGTACATTTTATAATTTGTAAAAAAAAAAAAAAAAACACAATACAAAGATAGTCAAAAGTAGGGTTAATCCCTTTTTTATACCCAAAAGTGGCAATGTGACTCAGGTGTAAAATATATTTCAAAACGTGCTAAATAACAACATTTTTATAAATTTTCTTTTTCAGCACCTTAAGACAATGTTCATAATTAATGTTAGCAGTGTTAGTATTATTTAATATATATTTACTTATCTCAAAATCTGAATGTCCTGCACCCATGGCAGCCATGTTGGATTTAGGTCAGGCTGACTAATTAATCACAAAAAAATTTAAACAAATCATGTGACCAGCATACTCAAGACAGACCAGGCTGTGATAAATGATAAAAGGATTTGATGAAAAAATCATTCTTACGCCCCAAAAAAGATGACAAAAACTACGTTACACCCAGATCACATTGCCAGTTTTAGGGTAAAAATCTAATTTCTGTAGATGTGATCCTTTATTGTATTGACATTAAACTATTTCTGTAGATGTGATCCTTTATTGTATTGACATGAAACTATAAGGTTTAGAGTTAAAGCAGAATGTGACTGCTTCTCCTACTCTTTAATCCCATAAAGCAGCATGAGAGAAATAATATTACAAACTAAAACATGGCAATTTATACAGTACATCCTAAACTGTGTTAAACATATAAAGTGGCTGTAAAAAACAGGCTGGTCATCTGCAATATAACCTTACTTTTTAATTATGACTTCTGGTTATAATCATATAGTGTTTGTATTGATTACAAAGTTAAGATCATAAAATCAGTAAATTCCTTTTGCTTTCAGTTCATCTTGTACTCGTTTCAGGTAGTCTGGATCTGGGTAACCATAACTACAAAGACAAAAGCATAGTTACAACACTTATGGCTATGATTTAAGATTAAACAATGCTGATAATAAAAGGGCTTGTCTGAGATGAGGTAACCACCAGAAAATGTTGTCAACACCCAAACGGTTTACTTACTGCGTTGGCCCTCCATCACGAGACGTCTTATGGTGAATGTCATTCCAGGTCACCACATTGTTCTTTCCAGTGGTAGATGAACATCCAATGGTGAAAGTGAGTCGCTGGTCAAACGCCCTCTGCAGAAGCTTCAGTACGTGGTTCCCCTCTGTTGAGTCAGGGAGGTAAGCTGTGCGGGACGCACCCAGGTACGCCATGCCTGGGTTTGGGTGTTCATTCTGCAGAGTATGGGGTAATCAAAAGACTCTGAGGTGTAACTGACTGTTGTCATATTGAACAGCTCAAAGCAGAAAATGTCTTACACTTCATTGCATTCATACTCACCCCCTGGCGTCCATTCGGTATATTGTAGGTAATTACGATCGTTCCATATTTTCTGTATCCAGGTAAAGAAGAGCTGTCCCTTGAGACAGTCATGGTTCCTCCATTTGGTTGCGTCCCTGTAAGATCGCCGTATATCTCTCCACATATCGGACAGGCTGGTTTCAACTGGAAAGCCCTAGCCAAGCAGTCTTTACAAAATTTGTGCTTGCATTTACTTAAAACTGTGCAATCAGTTGTCTTGATTGAATCCAAACAAATTGGACAAGTCTCATCTTTGGCTGGGTCTGTTGATTTCTCTTGTTTCACAGGTTGCTTGTAAGGTATGTCATCGTCTTTTGTTTTTCTTGGGGTTTGGTGCTGTGGATACATTCTTCCCATTCTGTGCTGTGCACTCCCATTCAAAAATGTGTCTAATCTTTCAAGGATAATGAAGCTGCCGGTCAGTTCCAGATCCTTTTTATCTGTATTGATTAAGAGTTCTGGAAACTCTGCACGGCAAAGTGCAATAATATTTGGACTGTAAACGTATGTCCTAGTTTGCAGCCCTGTTGCAGTCTTTTGATATAATGTTATAAACTGTTCTCGTGCAAATTGAGCTTGTATGTTCTCACCAGTCTTGGACGTAAAAGTCACATGACTTTTGTACTGATTTATGGAAACTGCATTCCTATTTTCTATTATGTGAAGTTCCTTAGATTTCTTTTCTTGTATGTAATGCATTACAACTTCATCAACCTGAACTGGTTGAACTACTAAAGAGTAACTTTGAGCTTGTCCCAGACCTGCTGCAGTGTGGTCCCTCAGACGCATCTCCTCTTGTCTTAGATTACTACTTCCATCATATGTTGGTCGTGTAGTTATACATTTTCTATGAATATCTTCAATATCTTGGAATGACCCGATGGCAACTGTATATGCACCATCACGTCTAAGTGTCACTGTCTTGCCATGAAGAAAGTCTGAAACTGAATTTGGCGGAATGATGGCTGGATCAATCTTAAGTCTCACTTCAGTAAATATCTGCAATGAATTTGAAAGTAATAATCATAGTTGACTTATTAACAGGGTGCAGATTATCAAATGTAAGATTTTTTAACACCTTAAATTTATCAAACTGGGTCAAAAGACTATACTGAACAGGCTTTAAGAACCTCATAACAGCCTACACCTAGCCTATATGCGCAGAATAGTCAAAGTATGAAAGTTTTTTGTTTTGTTTTTATCTGAAACTTACTGCCCTGACATTGTCCATAAATAATACAGAAAAATACAGTTAAATTGGTTTTTGCATGACTGTTAACAAACGTACCTTTAGCGGGCTCGCCATCTCTTTTTATCTGCCGATGGCGTCTTTCAGTTGTCAGGGAAATCAACCGTATCCAGTATGCAAAAAGCGAGCCTCGATATCGTAACCGTCAAGAAACGTGTTTCAAGAAAAAAGTATACCTTCTTTTCAAAAGAGAAGCACAATATAAAGAGTGTTTCTTTTGGTCCAATATCACAGTGTCACTCAGAACAATGTTATCACTTTTTGAACGTAAACACTGCGCTTTAGTTTCAGTTTTGAAGCAGGAACTCATGCGCAGTAATAGGCTCAGGGTATGTTCAGGGTTGCCAGATCCCAGAAAAATATCCAGCATAATGCCAACTCAAAACTATTTAGGGTTTTCAAAGTCAAAGACAGTGGGCCAACTCAAAGCTACAGTACATGATACCTAACGACTCGAGTCAATAAATTGAAGCAGGCCTGTCCTGCCTGGATACATTTACATACAGCCATGAATTGACAGGATCTCCTCCGTACCCGATATTGCCTCCCTATTATAAATGAAAGGACCATAAAATAAAGTTTGGATTTTGTTTGTTCTGTTTCAAAATATTTGTATGACTATAGCTAGATTTGGTTATATGTATGTGCATTTTTAATTAGTTAATCTGTAGCCTACCATTTCATTCTAATCATTTACTTAATTTTTATTTTTTATTTGGTAGCCTACTTTTATTTCGTTTACTCTGTCTTTGATTAAAATTTTCAGTTTAAAATGTGAGCTATAGACCTTAGTCAGGTTAGACTGACGCCATATAGAATTTTTATGTGTATGAAAACAAGGTTTTGGGGGATAGACTTAGTCTGATTGGCACGCACTGTATAAAGGTCCTACATCATGTCATTTTCACAACTCATAACTTGTTTTATGGAGTTTTTGTCAACTGTGAGTTTTTTCTGTAATTTTGTCAGCTGAACTTTGTGAACTTTGTCAGTTAAACAACACAATCCATTGAACAGACTGTAATTATATCCCCCACAGCCTCATTTTCATGTCAGAAATGAATGGTGCTATTGACGAAGGTCTGTTGGCCTAAACATGAATAACATTGTCAGTGAAATAGCTGACATATAGCTATCCATAGAATGCTATATCTGTAGGCTATAGTATTTTGCCTTAAAACACGTATTGTCCTTTCACTTCCCCACCCCAAATTTGCAAGACCATTATTAATAGGCTACACACACTTTTCTCTTCATTCACTTTCCTTCTCTCCACATTAAATCGTATTTTGTCTAAACAAGATTCAATGTGCAATAACTCTACAATGCCAAACTCAATTAACCTCGCTTAAAATTCCCGATGTTTCAGTGTTTCACTGTTTCAATGTTTTCCAGGTTGCCAGAGTTCATTCCAAGGATCGATGCACTAATCGATGCAAAAATGAAAGTAAAAGGATCTACTTTCATTTTTATTTGTCTAAAAATAAGCTTTTCGGTGACCACAGTACATTAAAAAAGTACCCAAAATCTGCAACCATTTTCAAAATAGCCCAAGTGTGCAGGAAAACATGGTTCCTTCCTTTGAGGTTACTGCCCCAGTGAGAAGCAAGGGTACAATTTTACCACAATTCTTCTGAGTGTAAACAAAAACAATCTAATAATTCGCAGTTAGACCTATTTAATGTTTTTTTTTTAAAAACATGGCTTTCAAATCTATAATGTTAAGTGGCTAGAATTACCTATTTTATTCGTACAAATAATTTAAAAGATCAGTTAGGTATTGGTATTGTTATCGGCGATACTGGCCTTGAAAGTATCGGTCTTGTAATAGAAAAAATAAGTAGTATCACCCATTCCTACGAGCTGCTCTTGGCGTCAATGCTGTGTGCATAAAGTGGGAGTAAATTACAAATTAACTACACATGTTGCCAGATGTTTAGAATCAAAATCACACAATAGGTTTTTTATTCAGAAGTCAGTGTTCTTGCAGTGCATATTGAATGTCCCTTGAAAGGGATTATGCAATGGAAGTATTTTGTAACAAATTAAAAAAAACATATTCTATATATCAGGGCATGAAATGCATTTATGAAAATGACAGATTTTTCTTTGATTACGCTGTAATGCACAGGCTACTGAGGAAGATGTTAAACAAAATGCTGCAAATGAGAGTCATTTATAAATCATAAAGCCTAAATCCATCCTGATTGTAACAGTACCAAAAGTAAGCTGCAACCAGTTACAGTGAAAATGCATTCCTCATCCAGTATATACTAATTAGAAAAACATTTACAGAGTACCATGTTCTACACACCACAAGAGGGAGTTAGAGGCTCATTTAGTTATGAACGCCGACAACTCAATATGATTTTACTCTCCTTCCCAGTGATCTTTCCCTAGACTCTGTTTTGTCCAAGTAAATTTATGTCATCATCTGACAAGCGAGATTACCATATGCTCACCTGAGAATAATTTTCCCTGACAAATTTATCTCACCTGTGATGGACTGGCCATCTGTCCAGGGTGTCCAACATCCGTGACCCGAGATGCTGGGATAGGCTCTCTGCGACCCTACAGAGGACAAGGGGTTTGGAGGATGGATGGAAATTTAGCTCAATTTTAATTAGCTTTATTTTAAAATTACTCAAAAACATAGGCTAACAACAAAAACTAAGACAGACAAGAGAGTGTATGTTATGGATCTCTTACAAATGTATGAAATGTACAGCCGTAGCCGTATTGGCACTGATATATTTTCTTTCGCATAGTTGCTGCTTCAGTATTTGTAGGTTATTTTTCACATGTTTTATGGTATACTGGAAAATAACAGTAAGCATTTCATAAGTTTTAAAGGCTTTTATTGGCAGAAGAACAAAAAGAATTCATGCAAAGAGTCTTTCAGTATTGACCCTCCTTCTTCATAACCTCTCCAATTCACTCTGGCATGTTGGATATCAGCTTCTGGGCCAAATCCTGACTGACAATTTGTGGATTTATGCTTGTCCACTGGCCTTTTGAGGATTGATCACAGGTTCTCAATGGGATTAAGATCCTGGCCACGGATCCAAAATTTCAATGTAATGATCTCCAAGCCACTTCATTATCAATCTTGCCTTGTGACATGGTGCTCCATTACGCTGGAAAATACACAGATCATCACCAAATTGCTCCTGAATCGTTGGGAGAAGTTACTCTTGCAGGATGTTTTGATACCATTCTTTGGAGGAGATACATCCTGGCGACAAGAGTCAATTGGCTGTATGTAAATGTATGCAGGCAGGACAGGCCTGCACCAGTCTTCTGCTGTCTAATACTTCTATTTCCTGCTGAATTTCAGTCTGTCCTTGATGTTTTTCTAGGAGAAAAGTGGCTTCTTGACACCAGGCTGTGGTCCAAAAGTCTTTGCCTCACTGTGCGTGCAGATAAACTCACACCACCTGCTGCCAGTATTGAGCAGCTCTGCTCTGGTGGTGACACGATTCAGTAGCTGGAAGACACTGTTCTGATACTTGCTGGACACTCTGGGACGTCCTGAAGTCTCTCCTTGAAGTTCTTGATGATCTGGTAAATGGTTCTTTCAGGTGCTATATTCTTTGCAGCAGTTTCCTTGCATTAGGCCACTTTGATGCAAAACAGTGGCTGCACTGACCATCTTTTCAGTCATGATATTTCCTCTCTTTTTTTTTTTAGTTAAATTCTACTACTCCAGTTCTGCTCCATTAAAAAGATGTAAAAATGTGTTCCTTCAGGTTGAGCAAATCAGTTAAAGGTGAACTTCACTCTCTATCCACAAAAAAATACTTAGTCAGTGCTATTGTACACTGAAAAACACTGAAAGATGTACGCATGATGCCGATACATAATATTGAAAACAGGACAGCAGCTAAACCCTTTAACCGCACTACTACCACCACACATTCAGCAGAAGCCATTTTTGCCGGAAACCCTTCCCCCTCCAAGATATCATTAGGGACCCCCGTTTCCAGTGAAACATCATCAGAGAGGCCCACCAGCATCACTGGAGTCCACCTGCATGTACAAGAACACCACCAGAACCTCTGCCCAGTGCCTACCCCTAAACAACACCAAACACTGCTGTAACTAAATAATCAGTCCTTTTAAATGGATATAAAGACTAAAATTCAGAATTAAACTGATTGTTAAAAAATTCCAGACAATAGACTTGAGAAGTTCACATTAGCAGGCTAGAGATACACTCTTTCAGACGTAAACCAGACGATGTTCTACATAATTACACTAGATGGCAGTAGAGTAATTTAAAATAACTTAACGAACAAAGCATCCTCTTTGTGCTTGATCGCTAGATGGCAGAAGAGTTCGCGCTTGTGACAAACCAATAACACCCGATCTGCTTTTTAGTAAAAAAAGGTTGCAGGTAGACTTTCATTTCGACAACACGCATCAAGCAAATTCATTCCCAAATCGATTGTTACAACACCTTCTTTTAATGTTTTGCTTTTCTAACCAGGGGGAAATGTAGCTCTTAGGTAGGCTACTACATGACACAGGCTCCTCACACGCAGAGACAACTGTCACCCCAAACCCACATTTCTTCTGCACTGTCATCTGCTCTTTGGGTTCATTTGCATTAAACTTAAGGCTGTAAATGGGCGGGAAAATATTTATTTCTATGCGTTTAATTTTTTTTAAATGTTTTTTTTTTTTTTTTTTTTTTTACTCTGGCTAACATGAATTTCTTAAAGGGGACCCTAATTGGAGTGAGGCTTCACCATTGAAATTCTCCTGTCGGATATCACACAATCGGCCACCTGCACATGACACAAATTATGTGTCCGTACAAGACGACTTGTCAACGACTGTTTGGGACATTTGTGAAAACAGGAGGACAGCAGCCAAACGGGGCTCCCGTTCATCACAGTATGTATGCCTGCCTCTAGAGAAAGTAGAGATTTTGCTTCTGAGTCTGGGATAGCTTCATCTCTTCATCTTGCATTCATCTTCGAGATTTTGCTCGCTTATAATGTTTCTAAGTTTTAGTTAGGAAGCGCTTTTAGTTAGGCTGTTTTTAACCCCAGTTAATTTCACAATAGGCACGAAACTGTTTGAATTAAAGCGACTTAATATTTTGTACTTAATTCGACCTAATTTTGCGACTTAATTTGTTTAGATAAAAAAAAAAAAAGTTTGACTATGCTGTGAAAAAAATTATATAATGTTGTTTATTTCCCTCGCACTCTAACAGTGATATAGCCTAGCTATATTTTGACAAGGCACGTTTCTCATTATTTAAACATATATCAGTAGGCTATTTAATAATAGGAGTTCCAGAAAATATCCAGAAATTATTTCGTTTGTATTCCCTTTGAACATATAAAAATAAAATACGGTAAAATAGCACGGCGTTATTGAGCGCGCATAATATGTTTGTGGAATATGTTAAATAATAATATATTTTATACGTTAAGAGTTAAATAATTAGGCTCATATTATTAGAATTAATAGCTAAAAAAAAATTTTATTATCAAATAAAATGTGAATAGCCATTTATTGTATTTTGAGTTTTTTTGTTATTATTGTTCATCATTAATCTTTATATATAAAAAATAATTAGAGTTTTAATCTTGATTACTAGCTACAATTTTTTTATTTAAATTATATTAAATAATAAACTTGATTAACAATAATAATAATATGCTAATGGTAGCCTATGTTATTTATTAACAATTATTAGCCTATGTCTCTAGCAGGTTCTAAGCTATAGCCTACGGTAGAATATACGAAATATCCGCATGAGAAAAGGAACATGTTCTGTTCTATTTGAACCATTATTTACATTCGTCTTGACACGCTGGCAGATTTATGTCTCCCTCATATCGATTTGCGCAAAATGCTGGAAATCAAAGCGTTGCTAAAAGCAAGACACTGTGTCTGCAAACGCATGCATCACTGCGGAAAAGATCAAGCATTGCCCCAGTCCAAGCACATCCAGCCCGACAGAACAAGTCCTCAGATAGCACGGATCCCAAAGAGGCCACCCGTGTGGATTTAATGGCAGTGAAAGTATTATGTGGAATCGGATTGAGGGAGATCTAGACATCTGTCAAAAGCAGCCAATAGAATGTACATTAGTAATATTGAACCAAGAAAGACGTCGGCAGATCGGGGAGGATTAAGTACAATTCATAATCTGATCACGAAAACTCAGTTGCTTGAAAGCATCCAGGCCGCCACAATGCATATGACAAAAGGGGCACAGATCAAGATGCCCTTCTGTGTGATATTCACAACCCAGCCTAAATGTTATCACGGACTGGGAGTCCGTCGTCTATAGCCTACCTCTAAAGCATTTTCTGTACATAAATTACATACAAATAAAGTTACTTTCCATGCATGCATAGTCAAATATTAAAAATGAAAACTAGGTTTGATGGGATATGATTTGATCTATTTGTCTTACTGTATTTATTTGATTTATTTATTGCACTATAATATGAAAAAGACGCAGAAACTAAATTTGCTGTCAGAAATAAGTTTTTATTTGTGCACATAATGCATAACAATATTTTTCTACACAAAGTCCATGATGACCTCCTGATGTCATAGACCTCACACCAGAATAAATATTGGTGTCAGACAATGGACACTATAAGCAGGATAGACAACAGACAGCAAAGAGGGACAGCTAATCTGATCTAAATATGACAGGGGCAGTGCTGTGGGGTGGGGGGGGGGCTTAATTATGTTGTTGTTTTGCCTTGCTCCCCTCCTCCCCCCTTGAGATAAGTATACATATTTATGTGTTTTTGGTTTTCTTTCTGAAGTCAGCCAAATACGCCCCATAAACATGCTCTGTTATTAAAGAAGCTATTGTTACTCCTACGCTGATCAAAAAAATGCATTAATTGTCATGTTTTGGAGACAATGCTATTAGCTAGGACTTGTTTAGCATGACTGGCTTATTATTGTGCATCTTTTGAACATTTTATTAATTATCATAAACACTTAATAATTCAGTTACTTAAAGAGAACTGTTTTTGAAGCACAACAGATTCCTGTTTTGTGATGATTAAAATGTATGAAAAAAACATGCTTGCTTTTGGTTTTCCTTTTTTTCTTAAGAGACAATAATAGACTCTACATATATTTGTATTAAAAACACACACTAATTTGCATTACTGAATAACATGCCATTTGTCCAAATGTTTCACGTTTAGATTCAGATCAAAGCTGTGAGGAGTGTATAGATTATGCCGTACATTTTTAAGCCGAAGAGGATTTTAACTCAAAATGTTGTGTGCTCTTTTTAAGAGCTGCTTAATGTAAACACAAATGAGGCAAACATCTAAGGATCATCTGAATCCCATATATTAAACTGAGCTGGATACTTTAGTAAACTAAGGAAGAGATCCAAAGCCTATTAAATCTAAGAGAAGTAGCCTTGAGTTTAGGCAAATCCATCTTTATGATTGTTACCTTGGGAATGGCTTGAAACATTGTTATGTGACAGGAGACATACCACGAAGGAACAGTTTTCACTGTCAACCTGTAATGTGACTGTCAGGGTTAGCGTTGCTATCTCTCTATCTTATATAATTTGATCCCCAACGATGAAATATGGAAGATTCCCATGATTTCCATATTTGAAACACCTTGTGTAAGAATCGTACATTTTCAACCTCCTCCTTTATGTGTCAAATTACAAAGCCAATAGTGACAGTTCCTTAAAGCGGATATGATAGAAGATGCATGTGCTTGGAAAAGAGAGAGAAAGATGGCAGTGGTTTGGATTGTGAATCACCTGAGAATGACCCGTGAGGTTTGTTTTGCATGATGTCACCTCTCAGAATGCTGGGTCTTCAGAGGAACCACATGCTATTTCTAGCTTCCACCTACAGCGCATCAAAACATCTCACACAATGGGCCTTAACAAAATATGAATGCCAGGGAGGTCAACACTGAATGATGCCACATATTACCCGAAATAAACTCCTTTCAATAAGTAAAAGGAAATGGAAAGAGACACAGCACAGTGATGTATATTGTAATAAGAGGATTTATGCACAAATTTAGAGATTTTAAAAACCTTTTTTTTTTTTTTATAAATAAAAAAGATCTGCTAAATGAGAAACAAAAGATCAATATTACTTAATGAGCAGTAGTGACCATAGCCATTTCATCTAAGGAAGTTTGGGATATTGATTAAGCAGACTTGAGTGGACATGACTCCTCTAAGTGTCAGAGAAAGGCTAATCCTTCTTCTCTGGGTAATTAGTTGACTTAATTATTATTCATTATGAAAGCTCTGTGTTAGTTCCAATATAATTAGACAAATCATTATGGCTCAGATTATGCAACAGACACAGTTTCATTTTTTTAAACAATTAACCATATATTAACAGTATATATTAACACAAATAAATCTACACTTTCAAAAATTTGCATTAAATCGAAATGAACTCATGTGAACATCAAGTTCAGCAAACTTGTGCATTTTCTTTTACATTTTGCTCAAATGAGCTCATTCAAAACTCAAAATATGTCACTAACTTTTATAACACTAAAAGGTTATAGTCCTCGGGTGTCCGGTGAGCTTTAATCTTATATGCATTTGCATTTGTCGAGAGTGTTTCTCTCATCTGATTCAAAATCAGCCCATCAGACCAAGTAGAACATTTAAAGTGAAAATGGCTGATGCCGCTGGAAATGGTGTCTGGTTCATGCAGAACAACTATTACTGCTGGACTAATTATGGATGTGTGCACAGAACTGTTGAATCTCAAATGTCAAATGGAAAACTGGATGATAGTGCAGGGCTTTTACTGATATGTTCTTAATATCTTACACTTCTACTCTCAACTGTCTTTTATATCTATATCATCACATCAATAAAAGACCATATGAATGAAATCGCTGTTTATCAAGATAATTTACAATTGATATAGAATATTTTACATACATTTTATTATAATGTACATATTTACAAACTATTATTATATTATATTATATCATATATTATATTATATTATATTCACTTTAAACAGTGTACTTATAATTAAATGAAATGCTTTAACATTTTGCATTGCTCTTTTAAAAATAAAGACAAATGTTTGTTTGAGCGGACTGCATTACAGAAATGCCACCCTGCGGCAAAGGTCATTTGTTTACTAAATAACATATGTATGCTTTATATGTCTTATATATCTATAACAAACAACAGTATTAAGGTTATATTAGATTAATGGATGGCAATACATTAAGTCATTCGTGTATGTTGCTGTCTAGTCTCAAAGCCATGTCAACGAACAGATGAAGGCAACAGCTGGATGTGAGACATAACAACTGGCTATCAGAGGAGCGGTGGGAATGAACACTGTCTTGATCCTCTCTTATGGCTTGTGAGGGTTTAGAGGTGGTCTACAACTGGACATCCTTCTTTTTTCTAAAATATTTTCTTGTTTTTAATACATCAAACACACACACACACACACACACACACACACACACACACACACACACACACACACACACACACACACACACACACACACACACACACACACACACACACACACACACACACACACACACACACACACACACACACACACACACACACACACACACACACACACACACACACACACAGTTTTCCAGACATAGTTATAGCTTAAAAACGACCAGGATATTGGGTGAACTATATCCTTTAAAAGACAATCAAATCCTGAGAGATTAGTCAAAGTTATATATGAGCACAGCCTGATAAAGAACAGACATCCTCCTGTTGGGAAAAAAGGACTTGATCCTCACCCTTGGCTTCTAATGCCATGTTAGAAAAACTTAAAGCAATTGCTTTAAGGTGCTGAAATGACATGCTGACAAATGTTATGTTTAGACTAATAGTTAAGACAGTCTGTGAGGGGAGCTGTACATGTCCCTCTGAGTATGCTGGAGACACGTTTACAAATGGACTTTCCCCTGATGACAGCTTTTAAGTAAAGGCTAGATCAGTAAGACTGCAGATAGTCTCTATAGTAACTTCCACGAATTAAACACCTGAAAAGAATGAAAGATTACTGGGGCCTCTTCCTCTCTTTCTGCTTTTAAAGTGGACAAAATACATGACAACCAGCACAGGAAGTCTTGTCTAGGGAAACTTTTGACATTCTCTCTGCAGTGGTTTATAAAATGGCTTATGAGAACATGTAGGATGCCAGTGTGTTTAAGTCTCTGACATTGACAACAATATGGATAATACGGAACTGTGGATAGAGACATAAAAAAGCTTTTCAAGTTTTCTTTTTTTTTGGGGGGGTAACCTTAACCTAAACCTTTTTTTTTTTTTTTGCAGATTTAAAAATTCATGAAAGTAATTCTTGAAAGTAATTCTTGAATGTTTGCTGCTCACATTTTCAATTGACGAAGATGAGAATTTTAAAGCATTTTCTACAAGAAACTGCACATCTTTGCTTCTCTACCATAATATTCTTGTTCTTAATATGTCCTTTCTGCTACTGAATTATTAGAAATTACAAAGTGTTAGTATATTGCAGAAAGAAAACAGGCTTTTTCCCAACAAACAGTTATATGTATAATTCTTTTCACGGGTAGCTTATATACTGTAAGAAGAATGTCTTCTGCTTGGGATGCAAGAGACATTATACATCAGGGAGACTGTATGTATGTAAAAATGAAATACTTTCTAACAATGGCTGGTATTAAAAAAACACAATACTGGACAAATGCATGCATGACCTTGACAAAAAAACCAAAAACCCTTAGTCCTGCCAAAAGGGATATGCTTTAAGAGTTGCAGTCGAAGAGTTACTGCAGCTGATGCTGTTGTTTTTTTCATAAGTGGCTTCCTGCCATGCAGAGACATTTGTTTGTCAGGTCTCATCAGCACAAACTCAGAGACTCAGACTCTGATCATTCATACAGCTACAATGTTACAGCGTCTCTGTTATTTCCAGGAGGATGTACACATGAACTGATGAAGTCGATTGTAAATAAATCTTATAAAATCTCTATAACAGTTACTGTTTTTAGAAAAACTGCATAGTGACAAACTGTACCTTTTTAGGTTATATTTTATGTAGAGATTAAATAAACTTAACAGAGCATATAACAGAATGACCTCATAAAAGATCATGTTTTTTAATTTATGATTTTTGAATTCATAATTAACAGCAAAGTAGGCGAATGACATGCTTTCAAAGCAACTCGAACTAAAACTGTATAGATGCAGCAAACAGTCATGCCAATCAAAAATTCTAAATCCATTAGCAACCTTGTGGCCCACTACATAATGAAAGCACGCGCTCACTTTTGCCAGAGTCAGATAAAAACACCACTTCAAGTCTCTCGGGACAAGAAGAGCCATTTCATGTCTGCATGAAAAGCAGTGTTGTGGACATTTTAAATTATTCTTTAATTAAGAGATATTATGTGTGCCACACATTGAGATATTTCCATAAGCACCATTGTGGATGGGTGTAAACCAAACTGTGCTTGAGTGAGTGCGGTGCAATTACTGTAAAGGTTAGGTGTAGCACAGTGGGGTCAGCATCATGGCTGGCTTTCTTTTCAGATCAGCACTTTAGATGAACTGTTGCCATGATCTGAACTGCATTTAAAAGGAAGGCCTTAAATCAGTGTTGGAGTTCTTCCGCTGGCACAATAGCCATGCAACTGTTGTTCTATTATGCGTAAAATGTATTATAATATCATTATGCAGGTGCCTCGACTATTAGAAGTGCTTTACAGAAACACAAATCTTCTTGTAACACGATCAATTTGTTTCATGCAGGAGGAAAGTGAACACGCTCCGAGTCCCTCAAGGTGCTAACTGAACACGAGTCTTTTCCAGGGCAGCACCTGGAGACTCCGTTTGTGACACGCTGTTGCCCATGGCTGCCTTCCAGCAGTGCTTCTTCAGGGATCCCAGCATGTAGAACAACCGCCTCGGATTCTTCAGCCACGCGCCGCCTGAAACTTTAATGGTGACACGAGGAACGAGTTGTCCAGATGTGAACAGGGAATACCTCCGTGATACGGACAGTAATCCCACCTCCTGTGAGTGTTGTACGAAACACTCAAGACATAGGGAGTGATGACTGCTTGAGTTAATTTCTCTTACTTTTTCTGTACTGTTTTGCCAAATGACAAGTTTCATACCATCTGCTTCCTTTCCCCTGTTAATAAGTTTTCCCAGCCAGCTGAGTGCCCACTCAATTATTTAGTACGGCGGGGCCGCTGTCAGATTCACATCCATGCTTCCATGTCCATCTCACCGAGATACAGCCAAGGATGTTTATCACACTGTTAGATTCTAGTGGCTGAAAGATATGATGTCAAAACACAAGCACAATAATGAACATACTGGACTTCACCAACCAAACTGTTTACAAATTACAAACTGTGCTGGTAATCCTTTTCATTGTGATTTATGAAATGTATGTAAATTCTGAGGAAATGAACACATTAATGTATTGTGTAGTAATTTAGTTCAAATATACATTTAACAACAAAAATAAAACATATCTCTCTTTGATCTCATAATCTCTCGTAATACTTTGAGTGACCATTGATGTTATTCCTTTGACGTTAAAGCTGAATTTTCATTATCATTATCAGTCTTCAGTGTCACATGATCCTTCAGAAATCAGTCTAATATGCTGATTTGCTGCTCAAGAAAAATGTCTTATTATTTTGTTGAAAACAGTTGCGCTGCTTAATATTCTTGTGGAAATCGTGATTTTTCTTCAGGATTCTTTGAATATAAAGTTCAAAAGAACACCATCTATTTGAAATAGAAATGCCTTTACTGTCACTTTTGATCAATTAAATGCATGTATATATATTTCATATCAAACCATTTGACTGTGCTGTTAAACACTATTAAAAATATTCTAACAACTATTGTTATAAATATAAAGTTAGAAATAATTTTACAATGATCTTTACGCTCAGTTTATGTCAACACTATCAAACTATTTGAATGTCTATTAGCAACCAATCTTTTTTTAATGTATAATTTTTGTAAAGATCATTATTAAAAGGTATTGATAGTGTTACGGACAACTGCAGCCAATTTTAAATGATTCACTCAAATTTCTTTCCTAAACCTTTGAACCTTTATGGTTATGATCAAGTTTAATTTGCAAAGGGAATTGCATCTTAATATAAAATCCACATCATCACCAAAGGTGTTATGGTTGCTTTTGACATCTCATCAGTATTCCCAAATAAATATTCATAGAAGATGTTCTTAACGTGAAAGTGGATTTAGAGTGATATGATGTTTTTCACTGAACACTGCTCCACTCTAAAGTCCTCTGCCAGGATCATCGCTTACGCTGCCAAGCCCTTTATTGTATTGGCTCTTGCCGTTGTGAATTGTGATCTGAAAATGGCGCTGTAAAAAGCCAGGACCTTTGATGTGTTGTGCTAATTTGATTACCATATTACACTCTTCTGTTTGCATGCACTTTGCCACGTGTACCTCATAAAAGCAAACACTAAACTGCCTTTACATGACAGAGAAACAACACAGCATTGTACACAAAGGACTACTAGTATTGAATGAGAATGGAACGCAAAAGGAATACAATGGATGATGAGAATGATTTATTTGTGTTGTTTATACATGTGTTGTATGTTTCAAGGCTAGTTCAACTGCCCCAACAAACACAAACTCATACCAATTGTTAGGTTGTGTTGAATCGCTGTGTTACCCTTGTTGGTGTTTATTGAGGCAGCGTGAAAATGACAGTTACTATATGTTTCCCAACATTTGAAATCCAACAGCCAACACGAAATGCTAATAACACACTGATCCAACAAAACCCAACAACCGTGTTTCATTGTAAAAAATGTGGCAGCGATTTAGTTATAACAACTTAAAATTTGTTGAGATAACTTAAATATCCAACTTAACTAAAGTTAACTAAACTTAATATTTTAAGTCAAGCATGAACACATACTTTTTAAAGTTGAAACAATGTTGGATTTTAAGTTTTTTTTATATTTTTTTTTACAGTGTTGTAGATGTAGGGTTAACCAGTCTGTATATGAGACGAGAGAAAGTAATGCAAATAATATAATAATATTGTTATAGTTGTGGTGTGGACTCATATTTTCCAATATGACCATTTTTAAACTTTACCCTACACTTCTCGTGTTTTTTCTAATTACATCGAAACCACTGAGTAAATGTCAAGATTCAAGCATTACATTTTAAAAGTAAACAAATAGTTTGTAGTAATTTGCAGTTCTTCTGGCCTGTTTACAGCAAGGATGATAACTATAACGATAACAGTAGAGATATAGTTTTAAAAATGGTTCTAAAATATAAAAGTATAGCAGAGGCCACACACAACAACTATAATGATAATGGCACAGAGAAATTATTATGTTGCAATCACATTAAGAATATTTTTTTTCCAGCTGATGAACGATAAAAACAATGACACCCAATCAGAATCCATCAGAATCTATAACATCTATATTAGCATCCAGACCAGCCAAAGATAACGTTCTACTGTCATTATTTTTATCGTTCATCAGCTGGAACAAAATCGTTCTGATTCCAAAAATATTGTTTATCTGTGCCGTTATTGTTATAGTTGTCCTTGTTGTGAACGCAGGGGCCTTAAAGGTATAGTTCACCCAAAAAAAAAAAATTCTGTCAGTAATTACTCACCCTCATGTTGTTCCAACCCCGTAAGACTTTTGTTCATCTTCGAAACACAAATTAAGATATTTTTGATGAATTCTGAGAGCTGTCGCACTCCTTCATAGGCTTCTATGGGACTGAAACTTGCCGGCCCAGAAAAGTTATTAAAGACATTGTTAAAATAGTCCAAGTGACTACAGTGGCTCAACCACAAGTTTATCAAGCGACGAGAATACTTTTTGTGCGCAAAAAACAACAAAAGTAACGACTTTATTTAACTATTAATTTTCGTCTGTGTGGGCCTGAATGAATTGACGTAGTGTAACAGCGCAGCGCTTCTGGGTTGTACGTCACCAAGTAGGCTTACTATTGGCCGACGCTGGTCATGTGTGTGATGCGTGTTACGTACAACACAGAAGCGCTGCGCTGTTACACTACGTGAATTCATTCAGGCCCTCACAGACGAAAATGAATAGTTGAATAAAAGTTCAAGAAAAGTAGTTTTTTTGCGCACAAAAAGTATTCTCATCGCTTGATAAACTTATGGTTGAGCCACTGTAGTCACTTGGACTATTTTAACAATGTATTTACTAACTTTTCTGGGCCGGCAAGTTTCGATCCCTTAGAAGCCTATGATCCAGCTCTCAGATTTCATCAAAAATATCTTAATTTGTGTTCCGAAGATGAACGAAATTCTTACGGGGTTGGAACAACATGAGGGTGAGTAATTATTGACAGAATTTTCATTTTTGGGTGAACTAACCCTTTAATGATCTTGAGCATTTAAAGCGGCAGACGCGCGCATAGTGGACACTATATATTTATCGTTATAGTTATTTTTATATTTACCATATATTGTTTTTAGTGTGTACAGGCCTTTTCTTTCAGATTTTGAACGGCTTTTTTGTACTCATGATTATGAGACTTATGAGTCTTTGTGCGAGATTTGAATCAGCCCCGTTTGAGCTCATGGGGGAGAAAATCCTCTTCTGCTGAGCTTCTAGCAAGTTTGAGTTGCTTTCAAAGCTCACAAATGTTACATGTGTTTATCAAAACACACATTGAGATATTACCACTCTTACTTTTTAAAAACCTCCATCCAGAGACAAAGCACCATATGTGCTGTATTTCTATCTCCCTAAAATGGTGAGGGAAGATCACAACGCATGAATGTTTCCTTATCAATTTTTAATCATGCTGCCCCAGCAATTCTGTCAACAGTGATTCACAATAAACTACAACCCCTGACATATTCCCTCTTTATGACATCTCTGATCCTTAGCCATATGGAGAATCTTTGACCTTGAAGTAAATATTGAACATGTCAGTCTATGCAAAGACAAAGGCTTAAATTAATACATTTGTTTAATTTATTGTCTTTTTAAAAACATATATCAATCCAAGATCTTAACATATACAATATAGACTAAATAAATGCTGCATGAGAAAAAATATGGTGAAATAACACTCTAAAATAACTGGGTTTATTCAAGTAAAAAATATGTTTAAATTAGGCTGCAAACAAAAGTTTTTATGGGTTTGTTCAAGTAATAGCTATTCAGATTTAAATTTTTTACAGTGTCTGTTGCCGTTTACATTGAAAACCCCATTTCATAAAAAAATTAAAAACTGCCTAATAGAACATTAAATAACAATTAAAATGACAACACTTCTGAAGCATATCATCATTAATTGTAACATTATATGTGAATCCCTGTGTGTCCTTCACAGTTCTCATTACAATGGCAACGGTCAACACTGGCATGTAAAACATTTATCCACTCAGACTCTAGTGGAGAGAAAATCTGACCGTATTCTTTATTCAAATCTCCCAGGATTCCACATTCTGGCTCATATTGTAACAGGATGTGACACGTAGTCTGCTTTAATCAGCGTTTGAACTGGCAAGATGGCCACGGCTGGGAAGAGGGCACCGCCACCATCGCTTACTGAATGCCAATGGAAGAATGACTGTAATGGAAGGAAATCAAAATAGTAATGCAAAACAAACAAACAAAACACACACACACACACATACACACTCGCACTATTGTAAATGGGGGGAACATCTGAATTAGCTGGATAAAGAGAGAGAGAGAGAGAGAGAGAGAGAGAGAGAGAGAGAGAGAGAGAGAGAGAGAGAGAGAGAGAGAGAGAGAGAGAGAGAGAGAGAGAGGAATGGAGAAAGAGACAAAATGAAACAGACAGACAAAAACAGACAGAGAGAGAGGGAGTCAGTCTCTTGTGACCTAAATGAAAGCAAAGGGAGTGTAGCTGTGCCTCGCTACTCCTGGCTAAATGCACTCTCATATTAATATTTTAAAATGCCGTAATGTGACGGTGAAACCCTCAGAGGACAGATACATCAATTTAGAGGGGCCTCTGCTTCAGGAAAGAGAAACAGGGATAATTTGCCATTAGGAGAAATTGTTCATTATGGGCAGCTTCTTAAGAACACATAAACCAAGTCCCCTCTCTCACTTGAGCTGCAAATCCACACTTTTGCGTGAATGGAGACATTGCCCCAGAGCTTTAATGCTCCTGGGTCATTAGTACAAAAAGGTTTGTTGTGCTGTTAAATCTGCTGCATGTTGCGGTGATCAATCAACATGAAAGGGGCTTCCCACTAAGACCGGATCACTGTAAATAAATCAATTAGGCCATGAGAGTCAAGCTTTTATCAGAATTGTTGTCGCACACACATCTGAGGGCTTACAGATTCAGGCAAGCAGTGTTCAGGTAAACATTCCTGTTCAGATGCAACTCAACACATATAATACATCTGTAAAAGCATAATGCTGGGTTCATTGCTCAATATTTCAACCATAAAACGACACCTCCAACATGCATGAAGAAAATGTGCTTTGTATACACTCGCCAATTAAGATCTTTATATAATATTCTACAATATACAGAGTTTACAAGTTAATGTGTATTAGTACTGTATAGTAGCAAGTATGTTCGATTTTTTTTTTTCATTTATAAAACATTACATACTTTTCCAAATTAAGTATTTAAGCAGTTTGTGGTTTTCAAACGTTGGTCTTGTCTATAGCTAATGTGATGAACAACATTACGCTTGAGGGGATCTGGTTTTATATTATATCCCCAAAAAATCAAAAATAAAGGAAAAGTGAAGTTAGTTTTGAGAAAAGCTCTAGCCTCATCTATTTGCAGATGCCATTTGCTTTGGCATCTTATTTTTAATTTAAATTTTGTAAATAATTAAGTGTCCAAATACTTGCAGGTCACTGTATATAGAAAAAAAAATTGAAATCCGCATTTTAAAATGAACATTCCAATCCATTTTAAATTAACATTCAACGCTAAACTAATAACAGTTTTTCTTAAAAAATTCATTTGACTTCAGCACATGTAAATGCTTTTCTCTTGCTCAAATGTGTCTTACTCGTGCTAATATTGTATATCTTCACAAGTATTCAAGTATTTATCCCCTTCTTCTGTTCTCGTTAAACTGATTTGCATGTCATTGAGTTTACACACAATGGCCTAATGAGAGATTAACGAGTCACTCAGTAATTATCATCAATTTCATAATTACATGTAGTAGTGTGGCGTAATGGTCTGCCCAGTACGAGGAGGGATGAATGTGCATGTTTATTGACACCACTGAAAAAACTCAAAGCAAACATTTCAATCTTTCCACTGTCAACACTCAGAGCAGGAGACGTGCTGGAGTCACACTTGCTTTAGTTACAACAATAGCTGTGATGACTCTTGGGGGAAAACATTAATTGACTGATGGACACTCGTCTAACAAAGGAAAGAGAGAGCACATAAATAAATAAACAAACGTGTCTTCGGATAGAAATGGCATAAAAATAAAAATATATTTATTTCAATTTAAAAATAAATGATTAAAACATTAAGTGCACTTTTTAGACTACAACATTCAGTATGATAACATTATCAATAATTAAATCCTACATAAGAAATCTCTGCAAACAAGGACACAGATGAAGCCCTTGAAACCTGCCGAACCGACTGTCAGCCTCCCCCATGACATCACGCTTTCCTCGAAACACAATTATGTAGCCAAAGGTAAACAACCACACTGAGGACCTATGCTTCCTTTTTTTTCTTTTGCTCAGTCACCAGATGGTTCCATTGAGGGAAAGAAATCACTTGCATGACTTGGTTGTCTGCTTGTTCTATTTGCTTACTACTCAGAGACAGGGTCGCAATGAAGTCTCTAATGGTTATAAAACACCTGCTCAGCCAATCAAACAAACAAAACGCAGGGGGGGAATGAAAGCAAAATACCTATGTGATCAGGTTAAAAGGGCTGCCGGCCACGAGGGCTGCAGATGAGACAGGAAGCACAGGCAGATGTTCCACGTATAGAGGTACGAGTATTTGACCTTACCGCCACAAAGAGGTATACAATCAGATCTACAAGATAATAGATAATTGGATATTTGTTATAATAATGGGTATAATAAAAACCACTGTTGAGCAAAGAGGCTTGTTGGATGATGTGGCGTAGAATTTCAGCAGAGTGCAGAGATTAGGAAACATTAGGAGTCCAGACACAATGGGTTATTTATAGAGCCTGACGTTCATGGGGAACATATAGTTAGGCAAAGTGACTGTGAAACATTTATATATAGTATACATCATGTTGAAATTTGGATGTTTGTCTTAGAGAAATAATTATTAATCTTTTTTTTTTTTTTGTCATCTCAAATGTCAATAATGCAGAAGATTTTTGCAGTATGATGAACATTTAAATTGATCAAAATTCAATTGCAAATAACCCTCACAACCTAAAAGCTCTCTTCACAGTTCTGACGAGTTTTTCCTAAGCCTCAAATGTACAAGCCAATTCAAAATGAATACAATAAATTTAGTAACTCATGAAAGTGGCGAAAATAAATGTAATTAATTAAATGAAAATAAATTAAAACATTTTGTTGTTGAAATTTAGACCTTTCATGCAACTTTTACATCAAATATGTTTCACGTCAGAATCATTACTCTCATTTATAATTAGAGATTTTTCATCTTGCTCATCATAACAGACAAATGCTGTAGCACTCAGCAATGTTAAAGTGAGGTCATTCTGTTTTCCTGTAATTTAAAACATTTAGACTGTATAAATTGCATTTTTCAGCTGATGATTTTAAGGAATTAATTATGTAAAACTGACTCATTGTCACTGTCAAGGTCAAATTTATGAAATGTTACAATAAAGCTGAAATAAAGTTTTTTTTTTTTTTTTGCTACAGCAAACACGGCAGCAGTGTTCAATTTCAACCTTCTGTTTCTGAGCCTGAAATACAACAGGAAACGGTAAGCCAGCCATCTCCTGTGATTAAAACTCCGTGAGATGGCTATGAATACATTAACAGTGAGACATTTGCATGCAAGAGATGTTTTTCTCTTTTTTTCTTTTTTGAAACTGCCATTCCTCTTGTCTTCAACATCTCAATCACGTCCCAGTTCCCGCCCCTTTGTATTAGCAGACAGAAAGTGATGGACATCCTTTCACTGCCTGCATGACCTCTGGTAATCCTGTTTCACAGACCGGCTCCCCGCTGAAGAAAACACAATGGCGGGCGCTGTACCTCCTCCCAGTCGATATTCTGACAGACTTGATCGAGCAAATTAGTATGCTTTGGTAAGGGCATGACCAAAGACCTTTTCAACACCCCTGTGAATCAATACAAAGACCAATGGATGGCGTGTGTGGTTTTCTTTTTCTTCTTCTCTTTTTTCTGGCTTGCACCTTGCGTTTGTAAGACTCCCACCTTGCTTTCACCTTCCTGAAGCTCTGGCATGAAGTTCAAATTGAAACGGTGGGGGAAAAACAGTTGCAACAAGAAGAAAAAAAGGTCTTCTGTGTCTTAGATGTTAAGGGAGTGAGAGGTTGGTTAATGGATACACATGGTAGAACCAACTGAGGGATCAGGCAATGTGAGACTGAAACAAAAAAGAAAAAAAATTCTTACACATCGTGTGTGTGTGTGTGTGTGTGTGTGTGTTTACTGTCATTCAAATGTACAGAAAATATTTTGGATTTTGTTTTAGAACTGCAGAATGGCAACTTGTTTCATTTTTGGCTAAACTCCAGAAGTGAAAGCATGGCTCTTTCATGACTCCTTTAACACCAAGTTCTACTAATGCAATCCGTTACCAGCAAAACTGTGAGATCACAAGCCCACATAAAACCAGATATCAGTGGCACTCATTCCAGTATGACTGGCACATCCAAAACTAAGCTCAGTGAAAATGCTGAACAGGTTCACCAGAAACAAGCACACATCAAATGCATTTACATTTTTTATGGACAGAATAACCCTCCAAAATCATAGCCGTCCATTTCCAGCGTTAATTGTGTGTGTGCTTATCCCCTTTTCTCCACTCCCATCTATTGTGCCATGGTCATGCCAAGCTGATCCCCTCCCAAGTCTAGGTAGCATTAATTACATCACGCAAATGTAACTGACACAACCTTTTCAACATTACTACACAGCTATAATTGTATATTTTTAAGTGTGTTGCATGCATAATTTTACTCTGTGAAGTAAATAGCACTCTATCAATTATGCCACAGCTGTTGCAGCAGGGAAAACGTTTCAAGACTAATTAACCCACATTTTCAAAATGCCCCCATTCACATCAACAACAGCAAAGTTTCAACTGCAGATCTTAAGGATTTTTTATTTAATTTTTTTGAAGTCATCATTTAAAAAATATATTTATCTTATATAATTTAAATTTTAAAATGAATATTTATTAACAAACGCACACACATATACATTATATATAATAAATAAATATTAATTTTAAAATTAAAATTATCATTCAAAAAATATATTTATCTTATATATATATATATATATATATATATATATATATATATATATATATATATAAGATAAAAAAAATTTGAATGATAATTTTAATTTTAATTTTAAAATGAATATAATTTATTTTTAAAAACACATTTCATTGACAATGCACAATGCATATACAATACTGTATATAGATGGCTATAAATGTGTGGACAGAATATATATGGAAAAGAGAAAACAAAAACAAATGAACACTGATAGCTTGTTTCAGAAGCACAATAACATGTATGCAGAGAGGACACACTTGTTTTATGACATGTCGCTCCTCCCATTCTGTCATCTACTATTTCAAAGCAGGGGGAAAAAATCTTCCAATATTCAATAATCAGGGCAAGGCCATTGGGATGTCTGCTGGTGTCTGGTCTAGCATATGTCAGACACCACAGGACCGGTCACTGGTTCACCAGCCTCTGCTGACACTAAATGGAGTCTGAGGGTGGGCGAGTCTTGACTGCGCTGTTCCAGATGACACCACACTCTGCAATCTAAGTTAATCAGTCTGCTTGAATACACTTAGAACCCTTTCTCTTCCAGAAGCTGTGATGCATAATACAAAAAGGATTTTCTCTTGACGTTTCCTCAGGCATGAAATACAGCAGCAAGGCTGTGAACTGCTCAGTTCCTTCATGTATTATACGAAAAGGTTAATCCTTGAAAAGTATTACACTTTCGTGTGTATTTCGTTGAGTGATAGCAATAGTAAAATACATGTGTATTTTTTTGTTATGATTGGCTTTTAATTCCTGCAATCCCTTGTTTCCAACATGAGATTACCTCCTTCTACCTCTGGTGCTGCAAAATATTTAGAAAAATAACAACAGCATGCCAAGGTATTATGGTATTAGGGCATCCATCATAGATTAGAGGGGGAAAAAACAACACACTCTTTCCCTTTAAAGGGCCAGGACTTCTTTCGGTTTTATTAATGTCTCAGTTTCAAACATTTACATTAATATTCAAATAAAATGCCTACTTACTTAAAATAATATTACACCTTAACGTAAGATGTTTCCAATTATAAATGTAAAAATATAGAGATGATAATAATTTTTGCAACACCCTGCAATTACAATGGTGCTTGAGGTTTTCTAAGGGGCACCACTGAACAAAAATCTTTCCAGTCCAGCCAGCACTTTGTCAAAACAGATAAACGGCACTCTCCTCTCAAGGATGACTGCGTGAAGGGGACCCAAAGATCCCCCTATGAACTGCTCACTGGCTTAATAAAGAATCAATAGCACTCTAGAGCAATGATGGAGTCTGCCTCCTTCAAATCCCCCTCCGGCCTTGCTGCAGCCGTACAGGAGAGTGCTAGCATAAAAGGTGCCTTGGTATCATTTCTGTTGACCTGCAATAGCAAAGTGTTGCATGCATCTTGAGCAAATGGCTTAATGACTGAACGTCTTGTCCACATGGTTGCTGGTCCACGTAAGGTACAGTGAGAAAATGACTTTTGAGAAATATTTGTAAAGAGCAGAATTAAAACACAGCAGTTGGTTTATTGTCAAGACTGGTTTGAATGGCTGTTTCCATCTTAGAGAAATGCAAACTACGGGCACGTTTGGCCCTGTGGACTCTCTTAAAACACACTTTCACAGTCTCACCAGTTTATTTAATTAGTCTAATTTAAAATGTCCAATATATACAAATGTGTTTATAAAATAAGTTCATAGTTTAGCATTGAAAGTCTGAACCGGGACAACAACAAAATGTATATAAGGGGTTTTAACAAAAGTAGGAAAAACAAATAATGAAGAAATCGTAAGTAAACCCACAGGGATATACAAGTTCCCATAAAAACAATAAAATAATAATAATAAAATAATAATAATTATAATAATAATTGTAAATACTATGGCACGTTTGATTATTATTAATAATAATAATAATAATAATAAACAACAGGGACATATAAGTCCCCATAAAAAAAAAGATATTTATATAAATCTACAAATTTATAAATATTTAAATAAATAGAAAATTAAAAAATAATTATAATAAAAATAAAATATATATTTTGTCAGACTGATCTCATGAAATGGCGTATGTATGACACGCCAATTCGTATTTCCATTTTTGGCGTGCTATCAACACGCATAATCGCTTTTCAGCGTGTTTATCAACGCCGTTGACTTAGCGTTACATTACTCTCTATATAAATATATATGACTTACCCCAACCCCGTCCCTAAACCTACCCGTCACTGGGGTTAATACCATTTATGAGTCTTCCCCTACCATCCTAGTAAAAAAATATCGCTCCCCAGATGTAGATATACATTTTGCTTCGTTTCGCTCGGAGATTTAACGGCGTAGAAATACACGCGGAATCACTCGGACATTTAATGGCGTAGACATACACGCGGAAGATGACGGCGTGGACATACACGCGGATAGCTCAAAATGCGTATAGATAACACGCCACTTGACTTGAAAGTGGCGTGTATGTTTACGCAAAGTCATGATGTCATGTTGATTTTGTTGTTGTTGTTGTTGTTGTAAATACCGTGATATGGCACCTTTGATAATAATAATAATAATAATAACCACCCCCATGGACATAAAAGTGTCAAAAAAAGTCATAGACTGGCAATGGTACTAATTTTGTTGTGTAAATAAATAAACTCAATCAGGGTTACCACACTAATCTGTATTTGCTATATTTGCTCAATTAAATCACATGCTTCTGCAAACAAAATGAAACGGAAACAGACATTAAACTGTATCCGTCAGCAACATGACTGTCCTACACGAGTGAATCTCATAACAAGGCATCTAAATCATACCTTTGTTACGACCCTCTCTCTCTATGAATAACGTTAAAAGCAGCAGACTGTTGAAGAGAGGCACTGGAGTTTTATGTGAGCCTGTGGCAGGGGTCAAGCGTCTATTGTTTACAGAAAGAGGAGCAGCATTCACTTGCGACCAGCAGGCTGAATAGCATTTGCTGTTAGAGGAGGGACCCTGCATAAAATATACTCCAGCACACACGGCTGTAGACAAAAGCAGAGCAGCCAATTTAGAGAGTCATTGAAAGATCCGATAATAAAGCAGGTCAGATTATATTAATAAAGTCTGTATGTGTGCATTTTTATATGAAGAATCATAATGATGTTACAGGCTCGTTATGTCTACTGAGTGATTGTGATGTTAAATACAATAAGTGAGAACTTAAATAGTTAATGTTAAATACGTCAAATAGTCACACTGTTAAATTAATTATGGAGGAACATTTCAGTGTGCAGTTACCGTATTCTATTAAAAATCTTGTTGATAATGAAAAATGCATCTCAAGCTAAATGATGAACAATTCACCAATATCACACTTTTATTTGTTAATATGGTTTATCTTACCAGCTTTGCCTACAATTTGCATTGATGAAACACTCACTATATGTGGGTCTTTAACCAACAACAAAGTTGCCATTTGTAGAGTGTTTACTGTGAGACTGCAATTAAAGGAAAAAACCTAATGTCATTCCAAACCCGTAAGACCTTCATTCATCTTCAGAACACAAATTAAGATATTTTTGATGAAATCTGAGAGATTTCTGTACCTCCACATACAGCAACGTTATTTCCACTTTCAAGCACCAGAAAGGTAGTAAAGACATCGTTAAAATAGTCCATGTGAATACAGTGGTTCGACCTTAATGTTATGAAGCGACAAGAATACTTTTTGTGAGCAAAAAAACAAAAACAAATATAACGACTTTATATGAGTCTCTGACGCTGTTCGTGTGAGCACCATGACACATGCCTGTGGTGTCAATACGGAGTCGCGATCTGGTGTAGAATCCGGAAGTGCTGTACTGTGTTTACTAAGCGAATAGAATCAGAGACTGACACAAAAGAGAAGAAATTGTTGAATAAAGTCGTTTTTTTGTTTGTTTTTTGCACACAAAAAGTATTTTCGTCTCTTCATAACATTGAGGTTGAACCACTGTAGTCACATGGACTATTTTAACATTGTCTTTACAACCTTTCTGGGCCTTGCAAGAGGTAATAATGTTGCAGACTATAGGGGGTCAGAAAGCTCTCAGATTTCGAAGATGAACGAAGGTCTTATGGGTTTGGAACGACATGAGAGTAATTAATGACAGACTTTTCAGTTTTGGGTGATCAACCCCTTTAAGGACTTTGAATTTTTACTAGAAAGGAGGAAACTCATTTTGTGATAGAGGACTAAATTGGCCCAAAGGTCAGAGTCAAAGTGATGGCAAAAGAGACTTAATCAATTCTACTCAGTGTCACTATTACTCTCTTCTGAATATGAGTGAGTGGCAGATCAGCTATTGTAGATATCACATTATTCTGACTCTAAATCGACTGGATGAGCCGCATTAAAATAATTTGTAAAATGATTATAAACACACACCTGTGATGGGACATTCTATACTAAGTTACTTTGTTGCTAGTTAACTGAAAAAAGTCCTGCGTTATAATTAACTATATTCTGATAATTATCAATAATAAATTGTCTAAATACATTTAATATTTATTTATAGTAGGGATGCACTATATTGGCCACCATATCGGTATTGGCTGATATATGTTAATTTTGTTCAATGTTATCGTTATCGGCCTAATAAGAAAATTGGGCCGATATATTAAAGCCAATAAATAATGGATTATTTCCTTCAGTTGAGACACTGTTCGCCATTATAATTTTGAATTCTATGAAATGATTGAATGATTGAAAGGAAAATACAGTTAAGTAGTCTACAACATGTGCAGTCTGTCATTTAGGCTACATAAAATTATAATGAGAACATTATAATTCTATGCTTGGGACATTTTAATGATGAGACTTTTGTTTTTGTAATCAGGCTCTCAAAAAATTATATAAAAAGTAAAAAAAAAAAAAAAAGATTTGTCAGCCAATACATTGGTTATCAGCTTTCAAATAATAAAGAATAATCGGTTATGGTATAGGCCATGTTCATTTCGGTGCATCCCCAATTTATAGTTTATAATAGATTTATATAATATATATTGTATTGTATATATTATTATAATTTATTTTATGTATTTTTATAAAGTTTTAAGTTTTATTCAAATGCTTGACTTTTATAATTTCGTAAATGCAATACTCCATCTCAAGTCCACGTTTTACAGTGATTATAAGGGTTTAATGCAAATCTGAGCCTAATAGCACCCCTTATCCGTGATAAAATAGCTATATTGCAAGCCTTCTTGTGACTTATTGCTTTAATAAAATAACTGAAAATCCTGTTTCAGCATACTGAAGGCATAAATGCCTCATGCGTTGTACTTGTTCATGGAATTGTGTTACAGTGACTTGAGACCATTCATACAGACTTGTTGGCAAACACAGATGCCTTCAGGTACAGTATTAGAGCCTGACAGAAAATAGCGGAGTGATCAATATAGGTTTCAGTTTGCTTGCCTCTCTTTATCTTAGTTTTTGGTCAGTCAAAACAGATCAATGCAATATGGCTGCTTTTCAGTATTTAGACACACTTTGCTTTACAAATGAGTCTGTCTGCAGTGGCAATACATGCATGAGAACTGATGAAATTCATACATCTCCTCTGCTCAAAATAAACCTGCTGTGTAGCCTTTGGCCTTCTAAAAAAAACAGTTCAAAGGAAAAAGAACATCATATTGTCCAACCCATTGTCCAAAAAGAAACATACAAAATAACATCATATTGTCCAATCCATCACCTTTCCCCTCTCTCTCTGATGTCCTGTCCTATCCCGTAGTTTTTGGCTTCTATTTGCAAAAAAAAAAAAAAAAAAAAAAAAAAAAACCAGCCTCAGTGAGCCCTGGTCCACTTTGCGGTGCTGCTTGGGATTGGCAGTGAATACGGCGACCCAGCAGGACTTGCTGGCACCTGGTCGGGCGGCCTGTGCAAAGCCCCTAAGCCATCTGGGGGTAATTACCGCTAGGTATTCTTTAAAGGACCAGATGGGACCACGACACCGAGGAGGGGAGAGAGGAGGCCCAGGGGGTCCTTACCCCTCCCTGTCATTTACAACATAATTCCATTCAGTGATACACTTAATCCTCCCACCAGTTAGAGGCTCTTTCAGACCGCTGTGGTCGCTGCTCCTTTTATGTAAATCCGCCCTCTCCTTAAAAGAAAAAAAAGAGAAAGAAATACAACGACATCTCTCCAGAGACAGGGAGAAATTATTCATCCTCAAATGCTTTCCGCCACCGCAAGTACTGTAACATATTTCCCTTTTAGTGTCTTTCTATCTTCTCCCCCTTGAAAGCAGAAGTGTTATTTGTTTAGAGAGAGAGACGAGTGGAGTGAGAGAAAGACAGGGAAAAAGAGGAGGAGGAGGAGGAGAAGAGAGAGAGAATAAGCTAAGCTTGTTCTGAGCAAGGTCAGTGTCAGAGGCCGAGGTGGCACCAGCTGAGGTCGATTCAGCCACCTGTTAGATAGATGCACTCTTCTCTTTCTTTCTTCCCCTCTGAACGCAACTCTGCTCTGCCAGCCCCTCAAATTAAATTAACCAGTAAAATGTTAATCTCACGGGAATACACAATCAGATTCCCTCAATTCTAATGAGGTTATTCCTGAGGAAGGGAGGGAGGGATGGACAGAATTGAAAATATGTTCTTCTAAAAAGTACAAAGTGGTGCCATCTTGTTTTGTCTGCCTCTGTTTACTGAGCCTGAAAATTCTATTGGAAAATGTAATATTCTAAATCATGGATTCCCAACCAGGGGAACATGGATCCCAGGGGCACCTAAGCAGGTTCTGTGGGTATTTTGTTTGGCTAAATCCTTAATATACAAATGACAATTAGTTTATATATTAAAATAGCTAATTATACATTTTTTAATTCTATAATCCTTTTTAATGAATGAAAACAAAATAATGCATGCAGTTTGTACAAAAAGACTATCCTCTGGTGATTTTCTCATTAAATAGAATTGCTAAATAAATTTCACACTAGTTACTATGAGAAATTGACTGATTAATCTGCACAGAGAGTTGCTTTTTGGAACTATCAGTTATTGGCCAAAAATCATTGCCAATAGACATTAGTCAGGGCAGACATATTTCATTTTTGACACATATCTAAAACAAGGCTGTGATGAATAGTAGTAGAGTGTGCTAAAACATCTTTAAAAAAATAAAATTAAAATAATTCACTAGACAAAAACTCAATGAAACAGTTTTGATTTGTGAGTTGTGGAACGCATTTCTACGGAACGCATTTCTGGTTTGGTAAGAAAAAAAAAATATATTTTTAATGATATTATAACTGCTAAAATGGTTAATCCTGTCTCTCTGTATCCATAATCTCAGCTCAAAATCAGTCATTTTTTATTGCAGCATCTTTTAAATTAATGTACATTGTACAAATGCTCCCTGCTAAAATCTTTCCATTTGTAACAAATAAATGTTTAATAATTTGTAATGTGATTTATTACTATGCATTAACTCTTATTAGAGAGGAGAGTCAGTGAGGCAGACGAGTGATGGGGAGACTTGTGGCAGCCACTGTGAACCCCTGCAGTTAGCTAGCTCGTGCTCTCCACACATCCTAATTCAATTAGATCCTAACCTTTCCTTTATAATTTAGTGCCCTCTCCCTGTCTGTGCCATTCATCTTTCCATGATAAATATTTCATTGTTTTCCAAGCTCCCCCCCCTAAAATGCAGGCCATAAATGAATATCCACTAAAGCCCTTCCCTCTCTCTCTCTGTGCTAACATAATGCTCGGCACAAACCTGAGTGCCTTAGAAAATACATTTATATGAAAATCAGCACAGCATGATGAAAGGTAAAAACACAACAATATGACTTCTAAATTATCTTTTGTTAACGTAAAATTGTTGCATTACGCAAATTTATGGAAATACTGTCGATGCAACGGTCTGGACTGAACTTGCATATGCTGCAAATATTAGCCGCAAAATTACGACCATACAAGGATGCCCATGTGACATCAATGTGTCAGAGAACATGCTAAACAGCACAGAAAACAGTTTAGTGAAGCAACAGTAACAGGTAAAATTGTTTCCCTAATGCTTAATGCATATTTAAAAACAGCAAAAACACAATCTTGTCATTCACTGATTATTCAGTATACTGTGTAAAAAGGTTTTATGGAAATAACAAAAGTAACAAAAAGTTTACTCCAAACCAAATCCCTTTCAAGCATATCTCTGTGTGAGCTCCACGCTCAGTCTTTTTGAAAAAAACAACAACAAAAAAATCTTCACATCCAGCAGAGACTGCCAGATGGCAACAGTTTGAACTCATGGGTCGCTAACAAGCTAGATGGCATGTCACTGCATACCCGCCTGACATGTAGGAGGACAATGAGAGAGAGCAAAGGCCAGAAAGGGGCCTGAGGTGGTCTGGGACAAGGCACAAGTCATCGCTCAGACTCTGGAGGTATATAGACCAGATTGGGAGGTGGAGATTGACATTATTAACATTCTGGGAAGGAACGATAGGGGTGGTCGTGACGGGGGGGGGGATGTACGTCTTTGATTACAGCCCCCTACAACTGTTCCCCTGTGCTACGGCTCCTTAGTCCCATCCTTTCAAGTGCTGCAGAAATATGGGGCTCTTGCAAACAGACTGTAGGTAAATAAATAATGAAGAGTAGCAGGGGATACAAAGAACAGTACTCTAGTTCGGGCAATACTGGGATAACACACTCTTCCAAGTGAAATATTTATAGTCCTGATTACTTCCTGTCGACGTGACACCAGCTCCTGCAAATTTTTCATAATCGGCTCTGAGACAACTTGGTAATAAGATATATATAACACAAAATTTTGCTGAACAGTGAGATCTGGAAATAGCGCTCTCTTTCATAACATTAAAGGTTTGACTCGAGACTTACTGTGATCGGTCTTTTTATATGCTGAAGTGGGTTTGCTGCTGCTTGCCCACAGATGTATGTCTGTCTGATGATACTTAATTCAGTTCTATGAATTTGCAATATTTTCAGTCATGTTCATGTTAGCTAGGATAGAAAGCAAGCACCTTAAAGGCTTAAAGGGATAATACACCCCAAAATTTAAGTTCTGTCTGGACCACTATCGACAAATACGATCGACAGTTAGCATACAGTTTGGATTGGCAGTATGGTTCTGTTCTGGGCAAGAACTCCTTGCGTATCCATGCAGCCTAGCGTGGATAAGAGCAGCAATACCCCCCTTAGGGTAAACAGAACAGAACCAACATGAATGTATTGCAGATATCATTAAATCAATATTTTAATGTACAACATAATTCGAGAATTTAGTCTGATTCAAGGGGAATCAGAATACCAAATCCTGACTGGACTGGAGAGGAGGAGCTGGGGATGGAGGAGGGTAATTAGCTCCTGAGAAACGCAATAGCTGCTGATAATACTGAAGGAGCTTATATGTATACAGTGATAGGCGTTGTATTCCTATAGGTAGACGTGGATCAGCTGAGAGTCAGCTGAGTTTAGCTTGACTAACATGACCTGCCAGAATTGATGCTACACTTGATTTCTCTCATCATTTACTTACCGCAGATGAATATAAAAAAAGATTTTTTTTAAAGCAATCCATCTCTAAAAATAATCAATTGATCTCCAAAGCTGACACTTGAAAAAAACACACAAAGCGAACACAACTGTAATCCATACAACCCCAGATGATGAACATACTAATATTTTAAACTTTTTTAACTATAAACCATCACTTCTGATTAACGGTCATATGTTGGTTAACGAGTTCACGCTTAAAGCAACGGTTTATAGTCAAAAAAATATATATTTTTTTTTTTCTTTTTTTTTTCTTTTCTTACACACACGCATCTTTTTACTTTAAAAGAGAGTTATTCATCAACTGAAATTGTATGGATTCCCGTTGTGTTCGTTTTGGGTGGTTTTTGAATTGGCAAAACTGGAAGTCTGTTATAATCGCATTATATGGACTAAGAAATGTGTTTGTGTTCATCTAAAGAAAGCAAGTCAAATGCATCTGGGAAAGCATGAGGGTGAGTAAACAAATTTTCATTTTTGGGTGGAGTATGTCTTTAATGAAACACCAAACAAAAAATGTTTTTTTAAACTGACCTTAAATATTTATTTTTTGACCGCACAACTACAGTTACACCCTCTTAACATGTGAAAATAGGTTTAATGACAAAACACACACACACACACGTTTTATGGGGAGATTGGGCACTTTACATAGATATCATGATTTTAATACTGTACAAACTGTATATTCTCTCCCCTTACACTAACCCTAACCCTAAACCTACCAATCACACAAAACTTTCTGCATTTTCACATTTTCAAAAAACATAATTTAGCCAGATTTTTAAGCAGCTTTCCTCATGGGGACCAAAACATTTCCACACACGGACAAGGATTTTGGATATTGCCATCTTTGTGTAGGCATTTTGTCCTCATTACGTAGCCAGGTATACCGGACCACACACACACACACACACACACACAGAAGAAACAATCTGAAACGTAAAAACAGAAACAAAATAAAGCACTATAAAACCAATAACTACGAAAGAAAGTGTCTGTATTATTAGTCTACTGTTTATTGGTCCTGGTCTGTAATCCTGAATCACTGAACAATGTCGAGATAAATTCCTCTTTTCCCTAGAGTTTAAATGCTGGTTGTGTTGCCACCTCTCTCTCCTCGCAGGGCATGCAGATGCCAGATGCAATGAATAGAAGTTCACATTGACAAACAAGCAAACAGACAGAAGAGCCAGTGAATTATCACAGTGCGCCGCCCCACTAATTAAAATTTTCGCTTGTAACTTATGTCAGCATTGTGGGAGGGGGGCTGATGATCTTTCCTTTCCTTTCCTTTTCATCCCGAGACATGTGTGCATTACTGGGACAGACTGAACGGGCAGCTCTTACGAGCCCAAATTGAATACGCCCGCTCACCCTGCAGCCCCGTGTGCGAGCACGCTAGGGAATGAAATATTGGGAGCGCTCCACTCCCCATTGAGAAGCCCTGATTGATCAACACCAAAGGAGGATTTGTCAAAACAACAAGGGCTGAGCCCAGTGGGACGTCAATATGTTTCATTTAGTCACCCGCTAAGACACAGGGCTTAGCTAGCAGGGACTGTCACAGGAAATCAGGGGACGTTGCTAAGTGGGTGCTAAGCTAGGGGGTGTACATTAACAAACAGAGCAGCACTTTGAATGTAGATACAGACTAGCAGTGGGTTAGGGTGTAGAAGTGGGTGGGAGATAAAGAGAGAGAGAGAGAGAGAGAGAGAGAGAGAGAGAGAGAGAGTAGGTGGAGAGGAGTAATGGGGGGGCGTTGACCTCTGCTCCAGCGGCTAAATCAGCAGGCTCAGCTGGGGAGGCTTTTAGCTACTTGCAGGACAGATGCACTGCCCTAAGCCATAATCTGTGTCCCGCTTCAAATGACAAATGGCACGCTGCAGTGCAGGAATATTGCATTATATAGTAAGTACCTCCTAGTCAGTAAGTTATAGGGCTGCACCTCGGCTACATACACTGCTGCAAATGTCCGCCTGCGGCCTACAGCACTCTACCACTCTGCCAGCCTGGACTTTGTTTTACAACGCTCAATTAGATATGGGGTATAACCCCTGACTTAATTTAAGGTACTGATATTGCTTTATCCTCATACATTCTGTCTCTGTACACATAATGGAATGGATGCGGTGTTTAATGGCATAATTTACACTGACAAGAATTTGCATTAAAATATGTGGCCAGTGTTGTGGCTACTTTAAGCTTGCCATGCTAATTGTAAATTGAAACAGTTGAGCTACAGTTAAAGCAACTGTTATAAACTACAATACAAGTTGCTAACAAAACTTGTACAATTTCCAAGTATATGTACAAATGTTAAAGTTACTTAAGGGGGAAATAAAAAATAATTTATACTTTTTTCAGCAAGGTCGCATTTAATTAATCAAATGTGACAGTAAAGACATGTATAATGTTATTTCTGTTTCAAACTAATGCTGTTCTTTTGAACTTTTTATTCATCAAATAATCATAAAAATGTATCATGGTTTCCACAAGAATGTTAAGCAGCACAACTGTTTTCAATGTTTCTCAAGTACCAAATCATCGTATTAATATTATTTCTGAAGGATCATGTGACACTGAAGACTGGAGTAATGATGCTGAAAATTCAGCTTTGCCATCACAAGAATACATTACATTTTAAAATCTATTCACATTGAAAAAATTTATTTTAAAAATGTAAATTACAAATTAAATTACTCTATTTTGATCAAATACATTTTTATTTTATCTCACTGACCCCAAACACTTTAACGGTAGTGTAATATGTATGTATATGAACATATTGCTCCACAAAGACAGATGTGGAAGGGTAAGAACCAACAACCAAGCAGACTTTTGCCTGCTGTATCTGATTTGACAAATGAACATATACAGACAGCAGCAGTGAGGGGAAATGAGAAAAAGATACAATAAGAGAAAGAATGAAAGAATGCAATAATACAGCAGGTTTGTGTTGTATCTATTCCATATGAGGTGGCCAGACAATGTGGAAGTTTGATATACGTTATGGTTTTTTTTCATTATTATTTTTAATACCAAGTGATGTAAGCTGATTAACATATGCTGACCCATATTCAAGAATTGAGATCAAAACCCACCTGAAAAGTGAATTCCAGGCTAAACCATTTACCCCCATCCACATTCATTTATATTCATATTCATAGACATATCCTGGGAATTTGTGCAATCATAAAATGCAAATGAATACTAAAAATGGCAAAATCATGCAAAACGTGTTTTTTTTCCCTTCTGTAATGGGTTGAGTTTAAAATTCAACAACATCCATGAGAAAGAGATAATGTGATAGGTTAGGAAATATATATATATATGAATAATAACAACAAGGAATATAAATGATATAGGAAATAAAATAGGAATAATAATACATGCTTTTAAGACAAGCTCTATGATACCAAAAAAAAAAAAAAAAAAAAAAAAAAAAAAAACTTTCTTGGCCATTAGGCCTGGTTAAAACAAGACATTAGAGCAGGGCCAAGGGAAAAGTAAAGGGCAGAATGTGTGTTAAGACCTTCTACAACCTCCTGTAGTGAATCTCCCTGAAGGGCCGTGAGTGGCTCTTACACAACAACTACTGGACCTTCACCTAGTGCATAAACATTGTCTCAGGATACATATGATGTTTGTCTCAGATAGACTGACTGACTGACTGACTGAATGACTGACTGACTGAATGAATGAATGAATGAATGACTGAATGACTGAATGACTGAATGAATGAATGAATGAATGAATGAATGAATGAATGAATGAATGAATGAATGAATGAATGAATGAATGAATATAAGTGGTAATGTATTCTCAAATCATTATTCAAATTTAAACAACAAAAGTAATTATATTGTCTTTTTTAGATGACATCATAGTATTGGCTGTGTAGCTTTAGCACTAGTAATATGAAGTAATATGAAGAGAATGAAAAGCAGCAACTCTACTTCGCTTTGTTCACAGCTGCACTGACAGATATCTTACACAATCTGTCCGCTCGCCTTAAGTAAGCGTGATATCTGCACTAAAATTTAAAAGCTAAAGCTACATTTATTTTCTTAGACAGGTTGTTAGCTCAACATACATAATGCTAACATTTGTTTAGCTTAAAAGCAAATCCCTTTGACTGAGCACACAGGGCCTCACAGCTTGACAGGCAAGTCTAATGACTATGATGATTAATTGAAGCCCTAAGGACAGTTTTTTCAAGAAGGGGCCATTGAGTGTAACCTGCAGATTCTCACCCGTCACACAACCAGAAGTCATCCAACTGTCATTTTTGTTCTTAGAGGCACTGCTATTCATGTAGCTTTTTATTTTATTTTTTTATTCTGGAATTGATAAATATAAGGAAAGAAAATTTATAAAATTAAGAATTTAAAAATAAGATTTATAAATTTAAGAAATAAGAAATGTTACTTGATTGACTAATTGGAATGGAACATATTGTTTATGTCGTGCATCCTCAGTTTAACAAGCAAAAAGTTTGGAATTTGTCTGGAAGAAAAAAATGTGTCTGGAAGACAATTTATATTTACTTGTCCCAAAATGTCTCTTTAGAAGATTAGCTATCAAACAAAAGAAAATACATAGCATGCTTAGAAGTGTTTCCATACTGTAAAACTTATGTTCAATTGTCAAAACTGAACTGGTTTTCGTACTCCAGTCGGAGATGTTATCAGAGAGTGGGGCTCTAAAAGGTCTACATTTATTCAGCCCATCACCTCAGTCCAAAGATTACCAAAATATTTACATGTTCATTAATCCTGAATTTCCGCTAATGGATCACTGACAATAACATAACACCCCCACTAGCAAGGCCCTTTAGCTTAGTGCCAAACAGCTACAAATAGACACACAATTACTTCCCTGTTAGCGTGCAATGCTAACAGAAAATCAGTGTTCATTCAAATATTCTTTTCCTTTATTACTACATGGCTGGAACAGTCTTTTTATTTACATTGGCAAAGACATCTACGCCTCACAATTCCGTGACACCAGCATTTTGTGTAGATGGAGGAAATACAAAAGGAGGAAAAAAGAGAGAAAGAAATCTCTGGCTGGTTGGCTACTGATAAATGGAGGCCATCTGATGCTTGAGAGATATAAAAAGAGCCTAGTGAAGTACCCGCACCTGTCAAACCTTATTGTGTGAGCGTAATTTAGTGCAAAGGTACATTGTAGGATGACTTTATATATTACTCAGAGCCAGCGATCAGAATCATTCATCAGTCCGTGTTACCAAAGGAATAGACAAAGAGTTCTGTAGATCTTCCTCAAGACATATGATGCTCTCCACTGCCCTTGCGGGTTGGCAGAGATGGCCATATTCAAGACAGATGCCTGTTTCTTAGACGCCTAAGTGCTCCTATAAGGACAACACACACACACACACACACACACACACACACACACACACACACACACACACACACACACACACACACACACACACACACACACACACACACACACACACACACACACACACACACACACACACACACACACACACACACACACACACACACACACACACACACACACACACAATCCAACTGGTGGGAGAGCAAGTGGGAGGGGGAACAGAATTGTGGACTTATCTTAGAAATTAAGTCAAGGACAAATGAATACACAGTAATGAGTGGGAGATTTCATGTACTCAATGGAACAGGGTTTACGGACACACCTTATGACCTTTTCTCATTTCGAGTAAGTCAGGCAAAATAAAGGAATATGTTTACTAAATATTCTGTGTACACAAAAATATAATATTATATGCAATAAATACAAATGCATATGCAGATCAACTGTATGTAAAACTCTTAAACACAAATGCTTCAGTGTTTTATAAAATACATAGATAAAATGCACATACGTTTAACACAAACCTGTCTTTCGCTTGTTATCATTATTGTCTGCAGTTCTGCGCTAAACCATTAATACTGCCGGGTCTTTCAATCTAATAAAAATAAAGGTAAATTAAAATTCTTTTGTCTAGAATTCTGTTGTCTGTCTGAGCTGGGATGATGAGGGCAAAAAAAAAAACCCTCTACAAAAAGCCAATCTCTCCAATTTGAATCTGCTTGAGAAATGCGAGTAATTTTTTCCTCCGTGTCTAGCTAATAGCAGTATTACATCCTTTCAGAGACAGGGAGAAGTGATACAGTGAAAACTGTAATTAAAATGTCTAATTGGCATATTTCATAGAATGAAGTAAATTACCAGAGCCTCAGCAAATAATTGAAAAACAAAGCAATTACCTTCCGTGGGCCCCATTCACTAAGATAATTGCAGGGGAATGACTCTAGCATATGAAAACAGGATCATTCTGCCTGCCTCCCTATGGAGTACTACAGTGCTCACATCTACCTTTCCACTCATAAGAGTAATTTCCACTGCTTGATTCTTCATAATTGTCACGAACACTTTATTTAGCCACCCAGTCTCACGTCAGTTCGTGATATGGTCACGTAATTTAATCTATTGATTCGTGCCACGGACACGTTTATTTCGTTATTTTCGTAATACCAGCACGTTTTTTAAACTAATGTATTTTCAATGGGAAGCGTCTTTCGTGATCACAGCACAATTCTTTCTGCCTGTCGGCTGCAGCAGAGAAGCTGTTTAATCAACATTTATTCACGAGATCTTATCTTATGGTTTATGTATTTTTTAAATGTTATTATTTCGGTCTTATTGCCAGGGAAGCTGGATTGCTTTGCTGTTTATTGATATTTTTAAAATTATATTTTATCAGTAGGAAATCGCGCTGAAGAAGTCTCGTTCCGAACACATCGCGATATTTGGCATCAGTTCATGTGTGTCAGATCTTGGTAAGTAGTAAATACCTAAATACGCTGTCCGAATAATGTGTGATATAATGTCTTTTCTGTTTGTCGATATTAATCTGCTATTATATCTGCCATCTCCACGGAGACTTTGCGTTTCATTGCTTTCTAATTCAAAATAGGGTGATTAAACACTGCCTGTCACGTGACGTGCTATAGGCCTATATATTCATAACAGATTAAAAATAGTACAATTAGTTCCAAAGTTTTATTTGTAGTAGAAGCACAGTAAAAACAACACTTACCATGCTTTTACCACAGTAACATTCGTTTTACTGTGATAAGTGTAGTAAAAAGACAGTAATCACAAAACTTACCATGCTTTTACCACACTATTGGTAGTTTTAATGTGATACCTATTGTAAATGCACAGTAACCACAACACTTTTACCACAGTAACCTTAGTTTTACTGTAATTGGTGTAGCAAAGGACAGTAATCACAAAACTGACCATGCTTTTACCTCAGTATTGATAGTTTTAAAGTGATATTTGTTGTAAATGCATATTAACCAACACTTGCAATGCTTTTAATGCTTTATAATGTAACATCCAATATTTGTAAGGTAAATCAGTACTTTTTCCTTGAAATAATCCTATATATTATACATAATGATATTTTCTTTTCTCTTTTTTCAGCTGAAAAGACCAAAAGAGCCTTTCGGACTCAGTCAGCCCATTATTGTTTGAGGACAAGTAAACGGAGGAGACGGACAGCTGCAAAGGCAAATATTCGCAATGGTATGTATGTGTTGGTTTTAACCCTAAATCAAACATTTTATCAAGCATTTGTTGTTTCTTAAAACTTTTCTCACAAAACCCATAGCCCAATCAGTACAAACATAGTCTGAAAGTCTTAATAATTCACAAGATTTTACAAGTTGTCAAATTCGTACGATACTCGTACATATTTGTATACTCGTACATAATCCTGCAGCTTTTACTCCTAGTGCTGTCATTGGCTACTGCCTCAATTCCAGTACATATTTATCGCGGTATTTGTAAATCAGTTGCGCCACTTCTTGGAAAGTTGTCGGATGTCACACACACTGTCGAAAGTTTATATTAATTGCAAATTGGTCCCCGTCTGTTTATGTTCCAGTGATACATGATGTCTCTCCACACCTCATAACCTACCTCTGTTTGCAAGAGTGGAAAAGCTTATCTGACTTGTCACATGACATCAGATACTCGATTATTTTGTCATAATCAGATCAGTTACACTGCTGATAACTGTCCCGTTTGCATGTAAATCATTTTCATCTGATTATTGCTTGCTATTAAAGACATACTTTTATTCATAGAAATGCCCACATATCAGTGAACTTATAACATAAAAATGCTTATAGGTATCACATTAAAACTACCAATAGTGTGGTAAAAGCATGGTAAGTTTTGTGATTACTGTCTTTTTACTACACTTATCACAGTAAAACGAATGTTACTGTGGTAAAAGCATGGTAAGTGTTGTTTTTACTGTGCTTCTACTACAAATAAAACTTTGGAACTAATTGTACTATTTTTAATCTGATATGAATATATAGGCCTATAGCACGTCACGTGACAGGCAGAGTTTAATCACCCTTTTTTGAATTAGAAAGCAATGAAACGCAAAGTCTCCGTGGAGATGGCAGATATAATAGCAGATTAATATCGACAAACAGAAAAGACATTATATCACACATTATTCGGACAGCGTATTTAGGTATTTACTACTTACCAACATCTGACACACGTGAACTGATGCCAAATATCGCGATGTGTTCGGAACGAGACTTCTTCAGCGCGATTTCCTACTGATAAAATATAATTTAAAAAATATCAATAAACAGCAAAGCAATCCAGCTTCCCTGGCAATAAGACCGAAATAATAACATTAAAAAATACATAAACCATAAGATAAGATCTCGTGAATAAATGTTGATTAAACAGCTTCTCTGCTGTATTCACCCAGTCTCACCCAGAAAGAATTGTGCTGTGATCACGAAAGACGCTTCCCATTGAAAATACATTAGTTTAAAAAACGTGCTGGTATTACGAAAATAACGAAATAAACGTGTCCGTGGCACGAATCAATAGATTAAATTACGTGACCATATCACGAACTGACGTGAGACTGGGTTGCCTTTAGAGGGCAATTTACAGTATTCTTACAACTATATGTCTGGAGCGTATATGGCACACTTATATCTTGCTATGGCATGGAAATAATTTTTTGCTATTTATGTGCTATATGACATGTAAAGAGTTTTTCAAAAACACAAATATATTAGATTAAAAATATGTTTACAGCTAAACCTGGTAATATGTGGCTTTGCATGAAACCTTTAATTAAAGGGATAGTTCACAATGAACATTTTGTAATCATTAACTCACTCTCATGTCAATTATCATTTCAATATTGAATAACGACTTAAATGTTGGTCCATTCCTCACAGAAAGCCATCACATGACTTCAGGCTACTTGGAATATATTGTACAGGTCATATGGATCACTTTTTATTTTTTAATTTTTTAATTTTGGAGTTTGTCAGCCCCAGCCCAATTCACTTTATATATATAAAGGGGCCATAATAAATCATAAATAAAAATTAATCTCTGGTCTTGAATAAAATATAATTTGAATTCGACCTACACAAGTTTAAGTAATGAAAGAAAATCTTTTTTTTTGTGAATTATTCCTATAACGTCTAGAGTTCTAGACTAAGGGGCCATTTACACGACACCGTTTTCAACAAAAAAAAAAAAAAAAAAAAAAAAATGCGTTTTGGCCGTTCATTTACATGACAACAATGTTTTGTGGTAATGAAAATGTAAACTTTTGAAAATGCATTTCAAATTGCAAGTTTCTGAAAATGATACCATTTTCGAGTTTGTGAAAACGGTGATGTCGTGTACATGCATATTACGTGTTCAGTCTATAGGCCTCTTTTGTTTTCTTTACAAAGTGACCTTGCATGCATAATACAGCATTTTTAGTCATTTTCGCAGATCTTTTCACAAACGCAAAAGAAAAACTTTTCCAGTTTTTAGTACAGAATGTGTAATTTGTTTTTAAAGAAATTAATACTTTTTCTAATAAATGTTGTTCTTTTGAATTAACTTTTATTTTTATTTTTTTTTATTCTGAATAAAATGGCAGCACAACTGTTTTCAACATTGATAGTAATAAAAAATGTTTCTCGAGCACCAAATCAGCTAATTAATGATTTCTGAAGGATCATGCGACACTGAAGACGGAGTAATGATTCAGAAAATGTAGCTTTTACTGTTTCAATCTTCACTGTTTATATTTTAAAATATACAATTTAAAATAACTGTTTTCTTTTTTTTTTACTGTATTTTTTATCAAATAAATGCAGCCTTGGAGAGCATAAGAGACTTAGACTCAAATACATAAAAAAAATCTTACCGACCCTAAACTTTTGAATGGCAGTTGTACTTGTACAGAAATGCTTTCAGGGTTCATTGCTCCTCTAAGAGGGTATGGATGTTTTGCATCACTTTGTGCCTTTCGATACCTTGCTTGATCTTTGGCCTCTTGTGTTTTTCAAATAAGGGTAGGTAACCACTCACAAAGAGATGGTGGAAGAGTTCTCATAGATCTCATCTCTCATGCTGCTGACATCTCCAGCATGGTCATCCTTCTTAAAGATGTTCTTTGTACCACCACTGTACCATGACAAAGGTTACGGCAAAAACTCATGGAGGATTCACATGGATGTAATTGGGCATTGCAGGGCCAACTTCACACTTGGTTACAATGGCAGAATGTTGGGATAGGATATGTTCCAATCCACTTAGGAAAAGTGGAGACAAGGCTGGAATGCCAGGTATGTATTTTTTGTTGTGTGCTGTGGGCCTGCTGTCGCCAGGGAAAAAGCCAAAATGTAACTATTAGGTTACAGTTTAGTCTGATGCGTATTTAGCACGAAACATGACACTCATTACAGAATTGTTCTCTGTGTGGGTTATGAAAACCAGTCAATGAGGTTTCAGTCTTATTCACACTGTGAAATTGAATTCTTTTAGCTGTGTGTAATTAAAAGAATAGTTCACCCAAAAATTCTGCCATCATTTACTCACCCTCATGTTGTTCCAAACCTTTATGACGTTCTTTATTCTGTGGTACACAATAGACGTTTTTTGAAGAATGTTTTAGCTAAAGTCAATGCTGTCTAAAATACAACTGAATGAGACATTTTTTCCAAAATATCTTCTTTTATGTTTTGGAACTTTTGCACATGGATAATCCAGCCTACAAACCTAAGCCTACCAAAATAACTTACAATACATTAGTGAAATGCTGAAATGTGAAACACAAATAGGCAACCACAAGTCTTGACTATGGAAAATGATATTACTTATCAGAGAACTGAACACAAACCCTCTGTCAGTATCTTTTGCTTTGGCCAAACAAAAGAAAAGAAGACAAGATAGCCACTGCCTAGGGCAGGTATAGGACGAAAAGAGGTGTTAGTTTCACCAAGGTTACATGGAGCATGAAAGAGGCTTGCTGTTGGCTGGGAGGAACGCTGCGAGGGATTAGCCCTTTCTAATTCTTCTCTAGCTCCCTCATACACTCACATGCTCTCTCCCACAGAAGACTGGGAGGCCAGCCTGACTATTCCTGACACGTGACAAGAGATGGCCTGTCATGTTAATGTACTGCTCCGGGCTCTCATGTAGCTAAATGTTTTCATTTCTCAGCTTGTAGTTCCTCCTCAGTGCCCCGCCACACTACATGCTTTCAGATCACCTGCAGGTATATGCACTTTGTGGTAGGTAAGGAAATGAGAGGGGGAAAGGCCCTGGAAAAATCTTTTTAACTGCTGTCACTTTAAGGGCCTCTTAAAAGTGGCATTTGGCACTTTAAAAATGGGACTGCTGTAAGCCATTTAAAAGTTGAACAATAAAGATGTTCCACATAAGATGTTAGTTAAAGGTCACATAGAGCATCTATGAACATATTCATCTAATTCTTTGGTAAGCATCTGATGTCTTTTAGTTGTTTCTCAGGACTTTAGTCTGCCAGTTTGGAAATGATCGCACTTCAACTTTGCTTTCTAGATCAGAGGTTCTCAACTGGGGCCCAAAATGATTTAAAACAACTGATTTTAGTTTTTAATGTTTCCCTTTTTAATGAATTTAGACAAAATAGTAGGATTTTTAATATTGGCTATTTAGTGGTTATTGGCCATAACAAGAAAATAAGTAGGCCTATTGGCTCATTTGTATCAGCCAGAATTTTTAAGTATCAATGCATCTCCAAGTACACCTATTAATGAAACATTATAGCAAACGACCTTTGAATTTCTATCATTATGTCCAGCACACACTGGACAAGGAGGGGTGGTCTCTTCAGCATCTAGCAGAGAATGATCACCTTGCAGGAAGATCATCCCGTAATGCCTAGACAGCCACTCAAACCGAGAGAGCTTTTGAGAAGATCTCGGCGCCACACAACAAACAAACCACTCCCTCAGCCTGATACATCAGCCGGCTGCACTCTTACTGCTCCTCCCTGTCTGTCAGAGGACAGCAAAACCCCCATTTACTACACCCACAAATCCCCGCTAATCTGATGAAGAAAGAAGATTTGCTTTCCATTTGATGTAACATATCAGTTTGATTCAGCATTTGGTACAAAATTAGAGAAGGTTGAATGAACGTGTCATGTTTATGACAGTGCAACACTAGAGTTATGGTGGAAAAAAAACAAGAAAGTGATAGACAAATCAGTGGTCTAGATGATAACTGAATATTCAGGAGTCATTAAACTGAGATATGAATATGTATTAAGGACATAATTTTATATGGTTTTATCAATACAGCTGAAATTTGCATCGATAATATGTTATGAATATTCATTAAGTCATGTTTCATTTTTTGCATGCACGATGTGACAGCATCAATGCTGTAATGTTCGAGGGCTGAATGAATAAATTCTTTACATCAAAATTGTACTTCTAATGACAGAGACAAACGCAGCACAGCAATTCAGCAATAAAGAGGAAGGAAGAACAGTACGTGCAATTTGGCCATCATGAAAAAAGAAGCTATTATATTACAATGACACTTAAGAAATTATCACAAAAAAACAAATCCAGTATGCTCAGAAGTTCTAATATATAATTCAAGGCACACTTCCAGTTCACATAGTTATAAAAACCTTCATTAAACTGGCTGTTCTGCTCCATAGTAGAAACATTTAAAAAAGAAAACAAATAATGGTACCCTGAAGAAGGCATTCTTTGCCAAAACATGTGGGTGTGCAGCCCATTATTTGTTTTCCTTTTTAAAATGTTTTCCTTTTTTTTAAAATAGGCAATTTAATAAAAGCTTTTTAACTACTTGAATTTGACTTGTGCCTTGGATTATCTATTTCGGATCATACAATATAGCTTGAGTTAAAAGTGAGTAATTCCTCATTCCCTCATAATTCCAATTCCTCTAAAAGGTTTTACACATTTTTGAAAAATATAACTAAAATTATGTTTGTCCCCATGAGACTCAGTAGCCTAAAAAGGCAGTTTAATTCTATGTAAAGCAGGTTGCCAGGAGCTGCCATGTTGAGATCACATGACTAGCCTTGTCTGGTTACTAATAATGTGAATACCAATGTCAGTACTCATACTACTACTACACTCATTGTAAGTTTACTTATATAGTATTTCTGCATGGCTCATGGAGACATGGAACAAACAAACAAACAGCTCTAGTAAAAATAAACTTCATGCATCCATACCCATTGGTGGTACTATAAAATCTAAAACCACTGGGCCAAAGAAGAGCCTTGGCATATACAGTAACTAACTTAAATCTAATTTTGAATCCATTTATCAATCACTATTAACAATCGACACTGTTCAAATAATAAACTTATTACAGACATCTGAACATCCTCGCTGTTGGTGCATCGAACTTGCTCTTCCATGCTGTTGTGTACAAAATTGTGTACGTCATTACTCCGTTGAAAATTGCCGTCAGCCGTAGCCATGGGCAAAGATCCAGCCAGGGGACAAAACAAGAGGAGGTGGGAAGCATCACATATAATCGTCTCTGACACATCATCACCTTCATTGTGCCTCTCAGTCCGACCGAAGCCGAGGCGAAAAGGTTTGTGGTGCTGGTGCTGAGTTTAGGCAGTAGTCCTGAGCACAGACCCAGGAACACCATCTGTCACTCTGGTGTCAAGTGGCACTTGTCTTCAGTGATTAGCATTGCTGCTTCAGGTAGGCCATGACTAAGGCAACCATATGGTCTGTGGCTCTGAGTGACCACTGTGACCCAGATGAGATCTTCACCCCTCTGGCTTCTCAATGATGACACGGAGTGGACAGACTCATGTGTGAGCCGTTCATTCTGAATTTAAATTCAGGCGAAATTAAATAGAAACAAAATACCTTGATAAGGCCGTCTGGAGACGTCTTAAGCAAAAGAGGAGCAGATTAAGCCCTTGACTTCAAGAAAAGTATCACTGACACCATATTCAAAGCTGAGAGGTTTTGAGTACAAATAATGCATCAATAGCACTTCTGTTAATGATAATTAGTTATTCGCAGTAAAATGGCCAAAACACAGGACACATTTCTGCCTAAAGAGTTTGCCTGGTCTTAATTACATTCATTAAATTTTTTTTTACCTTGAGTAACAAATGAAAATGACCTAAAGCCAAGGTCTTCATGGTGGGCAGTGAGTGAAACAGCTTTCATTTCTTTCCGGCTCAGATATAAATATGGCTGACTGCCAGTACATTGCAGCTACTCTGAGATAGTGTGAATATTATTGCTATCCACAAAGTGCAGAACGTTGGAGCTTCTGATGCATGTATAAGATAAAAACTGCTGATTTTAATGGAACACTAAAATAAAATAAAAGGAAATAAAGGTTCCAAATTGGTTTTTTTTGTGTAATGATATTATTATTATAATCTAATATTTTCCACTATGAAGAACCTTTTATGCAATGGAAAATGTTCCCTGGATGTTAAAGGTTCTGAATGGAGCCATGGATGCCAAAACCCCCTTTATTTTTTAAAAGTGAAAGCACAGAAAAAAACCCCTCTCATATGGTCAATTGAGTATCATAAACAAACCAGTGACAGACTCTAGCCTGTAGCTGTTTGAGTTAATTAAAGTGAACTGATTAGTATCAGCCAAAGATACTGAACAATCTGATACCCGTATGGCTCATCTGACTGAGGAGGTTAATTAGAGAAGCAAAAGGTCTATCATTTTTCTGCAGCGATGCATGAAATGTAATAGACAAATAAACAAAAACAGAAGCCTAAATGACACATTATACCAAGTAAAACTTTTGTGATATTTATTTGCAAGATAAGTGAAAAAAAGATGGAAGTGCAAAACATAAACTCACCCATTTCAATGAAGAAGTAATAATGATCATTCTTCAAAATTAATATTTTAATAATAAAAATGCAAAGCACAATGTTCCAAAAAAGGTGCATACACACAAAAAATGGTACAAAAGCTGTCACTAGGATGATACCCTTTAAAAAGGTTCTAATATGTACCATTTAGGTACTGATATGTACACTTTTGGTACCAATATGTACCTTTAAGGTACTAATATGTACTCTTTAGGTGCTGCCCAGTGACAGTTTTTCTACCTTGTGTAATCCTGCAGCGGTCCTCTATAGTGTTCCTCTAAAAAAATTCCATAAATGGAAAGAAAATGTGATCCGAAGACACTGGATACGGCACCTAACAATGACAAAATCACTGATGTCTCTGTCATTGTGAGGGGGCAGAAGCCTCTTTTTAAAGCTCTATGATTTTCTTGCTGAAATGTGTGTGTTTTTAGCACTCTTCCTCAGAACATGCTAAACTGTAATCACAACGAGTCATTTTTAAAGACAGAGAAAATCTAGCGTGGACACACTCGCACGCACTGAAACGCAAACACACAGTTGCTTAGTGTGAAGAGATCTCAGCTAGAAAAGAAAGCATTAGGTCTAAAGAAATGATGACACACGCACATACACACACAAAGTGGCTGAAACGCTGCTCCTGCCATTCATCGCGAAGGACTCCTGCTGAGCTGTAAGAACTGGCTGTGGCTGAGGGAGACTTATGCATCAAATCTAACCACCTAAATTTACAAGCACATTGAGACTTCTCCTCCTGAAAATGGCTGGGAGAGCACACTTGAGACTTCTTCTCCTGAAAATGGCTGGGAGAGCACACGCCGCTGCGGTCTTTGAGAACAAAACACTGCAACCATATAAACAACTCATTAAAGAAATCTATAACTGGTACCCTATAGTAATGTCACACATATACAGGCACCTTTCCAAGTGAATACATGCATCCAAGCTCTTCAGTCTGAGAGGCCGAGAGGTTGTTCAAAGCAACACATCACAAAATAGATTTGCTTCTTCTCTATCTTTCTCTCTCTCCATACCTAGGGAACTAATGCATTCTATTGAACTGAATGACATTACATAAACTGTATTTTGTCAATAGCACACATCCTTCAGGTTATGCCCTATATCCTCCATTACCCCTCAGAGGCATTTCCAAATTCAGCCAAGCTGGTGAAGGTGATCAATGAAACTGGAGGTTAATGAGGTCATGATAAGGTTCATACTTCTATTCAGACGGCATGCAATGGGATACTAAAAACCTGAATCCTTAAGATAGCTCTAACATCATCTTAATTTATCGGCCTCATTATTATTAGCACAATTAGAAACTTAAAGAAAAAACGATAGAAAGAGTTAAGGCTGTAATGTTAATATATATTACCAAATTGGTAACAGTTTACAATAAGCTTTCATTAATTAACATTAGCTAACTACTTCAGTTAACATGAACTAAGAAAGAGCAATAATTCTACAGCATTTGTTAATCTTAGTTAATGTTAATTTCAACGTTTACTAATACATTGTTAAAATCAAAAGTTGTATTTGTTAACATTACTGTGAATGAACATGAACAAACAATGACAGTATTTTTATTAAATAACATTCACAAAGATGAATAAATACTGAAACAAATGTGTTGCTCATTGTAAGTTCATGTTAGTTAATACATTATAATGTTAACAAACGAGGGCTTATTGTAAAGTGTTACCAATTAAATAAATAAAAACAAATCCACAAATGTGTCTTGTTTGGCTCCTCCCGGAGCTGTTATCCAGTGATTATCACACAGTAAGGATTGTAGGTTTTCTCGTTAAGAGTATGACACAGAGTAACATGAATACTTTAAGCCTTAAAGCAAATAAGCATTGTTTTGAGATCATTGATGGATCTTCGTAGGTTTGAAATCAACATGCACAAGTAAAGCTGTCACATTATGATCGGAGACATTCCATCGTTGGATATTAAGTCCTAAGCAATTAATCGGAGTGTTTGTTTTAACATAGTAAGACTGAACATCCTAGATTTGGGTTGGGATTAGGCTGTTCGTAATTATACATTTGAAATTTGATGATTTGGGTGGAGCATTGCTTACAAGAAAGCAGCATATCCCAGCACCCACATAAAATTTTTTTTTTAAAAAACGTACCACCTTACCATCATGACATAATGAATACATTGTCCCTCTTTTATATTAACTGATCAAAAGGGTAAAAAACATCTGTCAACCAGTTAGCAAAATATAAAAATTCTTGCTTATTGGAAATGTTTAAAATGAATTAAATGAATGTTGCTGAAGAATATACCTTCACAACTGGTTTTATTCTCTTGTTATGTAATTCCTTTTGATGCACTTTTTGATGTTGAACTGAATACACAGTGTATATAAGGATTCATTCAAACAATGTTTTAAGGATTTGATGAATTGTGGTCACATTGTATTGTACAGCAATACAAATGCAAGCTGCCATAAATCACCCATCACTATTACACACACACACACACACACACATTTTATGGGGACTTTCCATTGACATGATTTTTATACTGTACAAACTGTATGCTATCTCCTTACACTAAACACCCATCAAAGAAAACTTTCTGCATTTTTACATTTTCAAAAAACATCACTTAGTATGATTTACAAGGACAAGGATTTCAGATATTGCCATCTTTGTGGGGACATTTTGGCCCATTAATGTAGGGTTTACCAGGCCACACACATGCACACACACGTTTCAAATCGGTCTCGCTGAGATCTCGTTCTCCTGCTCAAATAGTGGAGTACCATGCTGGGGTTTAAACAATATTTTGGTATTGTCATATACTAATAGGACCAGTGAAAATAGTTTCCCCCCAAATGTAACCATACAGCTGTGTAACTGTGATCTTACATCTGATATATCTGGTAATCACAAGACAGAAACATGATGAGAATAACCTATTTTAGCAGAAACAATGCCTTCCATCATTTGAAATGTTTATTCTTTCAAATGAGTTTTTAATCTCAAATAGGCTCAATAGATGATGCACGAACCATTTAACGTGTATTAATGATCAATTAATTATTAACGCGTATTATTATTAATATTTGAGCAGATTAGAGAATTAACAATGCAAGCTCTCGCCCATGTTTCCATATGTCTTTGTTTGGTGGGTTTGCTTTGGGTCATGTTGCTAACACAAGAGGGCGTGTTTGTGTCTGTTATAGCGACGCTCTGCTGACTGCAACCCTGCTGTCATATTTCGGCCACTTGGTTTGTATGATTGTACATCACTGTCAATTGGAGACTTACAGATTCGTTAAGATGGACTTTTTTTTTTTTTTTTTTTTATTTAAAAGACATTTATAACGATTCAAAAGACATCAATAATTAAAAAAAATTTAAACAAACCACCAAAATACAGTTAAATACAATGTTAATCTAAATGATTTGGGTTGAAGTGACAGCTCATAGTTTAACACCAGTACAAAAAATAAATAAAAATATTCAGTAAAACTTGTCATGTCGTAAAAGGTTCAGGATATTTGGCAACTATATGTGCTATATTCTACCTGCTTGTTCAACCAATCCATCCCTTACATTGAGATTATATTACCACGTGCCTCGCGCAGTTTAAAACGGTCATTATCTGCAATTATGTGCTGTAATTGCGTTTTAGTTTGAATAGTGACAACCCTGAAATGTGCCATCGATTTCAATCGTGTTATGCACCCCTGCATGTGTATGTGCATGTGCAACTGCTTAAACATAGCCTATAGCCTATGGATTTGCGCCTTTCCCTGCGAAAATCTGTAGCCACTGGTCGACGGAGATCCACTTCACATGTCCGCCAGTCAAAACAGAGATAGGCTACATCTTTACATCATTTAGCCTACTTCATATAATGCATTATTTATCATAACGACTTGATATAAAATATCCTACAAGAGGTTTCACTTTGAACGATTTTTAAGAATATGCCTATTTCAGTTGCCGTGAATATTGTTGAAATAATAGGTAGCCTACTATAGCCTATTTGTGTTATTTTGAAAAAAGTTTAAAAAATTCAATGCTAGGATCATGACTGAAAACACTTGCTTCAAATTAGCATATCCGATACTGGTTTAGATAAACATTAAAGTAGGCTATAGACTTTAAATAGCCTATGCAATGCTATGAACAATGTTTTTTTTTTATTGTTATTTGTCACTCAACATTTTTCGGGTCGATTTAATTCCTCAAAAACGACAGAAATTAGAAAAATGTATGAATGAAATAAGTAAAGTAAAATGCAACAACTCATCGGCCTGGGCTCCGAACAGCTGGTCGTCTTTCCATAACCAATCAGCTTCTCATGAAGGTGACGTATGAGTGTCCTACGTCAGACCAATAGAGCGAGAGAAGAGCCGGAGCCGACGGAGTTTGAGAGAGGGAGAGAGAGATAGGAACAAGAGTGGCCCATCAATGCTGTGACCAAGCACAGGAGCTCAACACACACCCCTAACTCTAATCGCAAGCATCTCGATTCCGGGAAGTCCTGCAACACCTCGAACCCTCGTCCACTTTCCCACCTTCACAGATCAAAACACGGGCACTAAGGGCCTTCTGTCCGGTTTTAAAGTGGACCTAACACCGCCTTACTTTCTTGACATGGGAGACATGGGGGATCCACCAAAAAGTAAGTTATGCCTTAATATCTATATGTGTCTGATGACACTTACTGCTAAAATTGGCGATTTACAATGAACCATGCCTGTTTGCCGATCAATGCATGACTTTAGAAGTTTGTTTCAAAGTTGTCAACAGACCGAAGGGATCGTGACGAGATCCTCATAGGGGCTAATACCACTCTTCCTCAGTTTAAATCACTACAAACAGGGCCCTTTCCAAGCCATTTAATATTTAATGTATTATTATTATCATTAGGAATAAGAAGAATTAGGCTATCCTATATGTCGGTTCTAATGTAACATTCTATTTCGGTCACTTTTCAGTCATTCAATTTTCAACATCCAGTATCGTTTTTAGCATCCAGTATCGTTTTTAAACAATGTCATAGTATCTTTTTTTCTACCCACAAATGTATAGTAGATATCACTGGGAAATTAGGGCGATTAAAAACGTTTTTTTCTTTTTCTTTTTTTGGGCGATTCAAAACATACAAGAAGATTGTATAGTGCCTATAATTAAATAATAAAAAATATATATAAATATATATATAAATTATATATATATATATATATATATATATATATATATATATATATAGCCTACATAATTTAAATTTTCTATGCTTTCTCTTTCAATCAGAAAAGCGTCTAATCTCGTTGTGTGTCGGCTGTGGGAATCAAATCCATGACCAGTATATTCTGCGCGTGTCCCCGGATCTGGAGTGGCACGCGGCGTGTTTGAAATGTGCAGAATGTAACCAGTATCTGGACGAATCCTGTACATGTTTTGTCCGAGACGGAAAAACTTACTGTAAACGGGACTACATCAGGTAACGCTGATCATTTAGGTCATGTTTTAGTTTTCGAGTGTGGATGTCTGAATGACAGTAACCTCTCATTATTCACTGGTGCATTACGGCAGCATGCTGTCATTCATTTTTTTGTACTGGACAGCACCTATATGCTAATCTCTGGTCTTAAATGAGTCTGCAGTGCAATTACTCCACAATTATTGTGGGGCTTTGTTCATATGTAGTGTTGCCGCATGTAGCGTAACTCTACGAAATTTCATCGCAATATTGAAATAACATTTTTGACAGTATGAATGTAGCATTATTTTAAGAGGCCATGCGTGAGGGACAAACACCACTGTTTAATAATACGCCAAAGAGAATGGTCATTATTACTATTATTATTATTAATTATTATTATTATTAATGCTGTAATTTATTAGGCCTATTAATAATAATAATAATAATAATAGGCTAACAATTACAAAAGAATTTTGATATTTACTAAATCATTGACCGACTTAATAATTAAGTAAATTCTAGTGTGGTTGTCTTTTTTTAAACCTTTGCATTTGTTGTTCTTACAATTATAATTTCGGTGAGGCTACCATATATTCAATATTTCGAATATATATATATTCGAGTAGGCTAGCTGTTGAAATCGTTAGAGGACGTTTATTTTTACCCAAACACATTACACATTATAATGTAGCCTACTTGTGTTTCTCTTTTTTCAGGTTATACGGGATCAAATGTGCTAAATGCAACATTGGTTTCAGCAAGAATGACTTCGTGATGAGAGCACGCTCGAAGGTGTATCATATTGAGTGTTTCAGATGTGTGGCGTGTAGTCGGCAGCTCATCCCGGGAGATGAGTTCGCTCTGCGGGAAGACGGGCTCTTCTGCAGGGCCGACCATGACGTGGTGGAACGGGCAACAATGGGTGCTGGTGACCCATTAAGCCCATTACATCCGGCGAGACCTTTACAAATGGCAGGTAGGCATACTATTCTACAACTTACAAAGCGTTGTTTGCTAAAGGACTCGGGGATTAGGCTATTTGTTTGGGGGAATTTATATAGACACAAAGTTTATGAACCTTTAAAAAAAAATTTAAACTCGTTCAAGACCAAAAAAAAAAAAAAAATGATGGCATTATATTTTAAGAAATTAAAACTTATTATTAATAAATGTTGTGCCATAACCATCCACGAATTATGTTATTAACAAGCCAACAAGAGTGTGATGGTTTGACAGCATTACTGGTTTTATTCCTGTTTGTCCGTTTTTAAGCTTTTCATACATGAAATAGATATTCTCTGCTGATTAGAGTTCAACCACGCGTCAGCTTGTAGGCTACATGTACTTGAGAAATAAAGGAGATCTTTTCACAAATAGAAAATGCCATTTAATCTTAAATGTTGTTATGCTATAGAAATATAATAGTACGATAATAATGTATCATGTGTGTATGTGATTACTGTAAGAGTATTTGGCAGATGTTCTAAATAACGGTTTATTAAATTAAACTGATATTACAAATCAGAGTTGTTGACACTCCACCTAAAATAAGTCGCAAATCACGCGCTATTGCTGTTCAATATTCACTGCATTAATCCACCTTATTTTCAATAATGTAAACCACCACAAAATCAGTTGTTAATGCAGGTTTATTGATACATATTTTCAAGTCATGTCTTGGGCTGCACAGCGCGCGCACCTGATTATTTAAAATTCAGAGGTATGCACATTGGTTTAATTAAGTGTCGTAAACCTATCTATCTGAGTCATACTCGCCCTCCAAATTTATTGCATTCAGCAGGAACATATAATTGCCAGAAAAGGGATTGCAACCATGGCTGCATTTCAAGTTCATTAAAAGGAAACTCTCTTCGCCAATACACGCATAAAAATTGCATCTAGCAAGAAACACATTTCTACGGAAAGAAATGTCTAAAACTTATTTGTACGCTTATGGAGAGATTTCCTCTCGACCCCGGTCTCGAAAAAAGACCATAAAATATATAGAAAATATGACAACACTAACACTCCGTCTTTCAGTGATTTTTTTTAAATGTATTGTTGTTATATTTTATTATTTCACATATTTACATCCACCTTAGATGGCCCTCGGGCACTTCCTACATATTCGTTTAAATTACTTGTTTGACCGCTGGACAGCTGACCGCTGGATTCGCAGTCTTCACACATTCAGAACATTATATAAGATCACTTTGCATTCAACAATTATTAATCTCCGTTTGGTTTTTCTTGCAGCAGAGCCCATTTCGGCACGTCAGCCTGCGCTTCGACCTCACGTGCACAAGCAACCTGAGAAAACAACCCGCGTCCGGACAGTCCTAAACGAAAAACAGCTCCATACCTTGAGGACTTGTTACAATGCCAACCCTCGACCCGACGCCCTCATGAAAGAGCAGCTCGTTGAGATGACGGGTCTCAGCCCGAGAGTCATCAGGGTTTGGTTTCAAAACAAGCGCTGCAAGGACAAAAAGAGGAGCATACTGATGAAACAACTCCAGCAGCAGCAACCCAACGACAAAACGGTAAGATTAGAGGCTATAAATATTGTTAGGCAATAGCTATATAATAAAATAGCCTATAGCCTAACTCCGTATTGCATAGGCCTAGGTCTTTCATTTCTTTATATCATGTCGTTCCAAAACTGTATGACTTTCTTTCTTCTGTGAAACATAAAATATTATATTTTGTTTACCATATGTATAACTTACATTTTTAATAAAGTTTGTATGTATATTCAGAACCTTAAGGTCTTGTCTTGTAGTTATGGCGATTTCAGTTATGGTCTCAGAACATCGAACTTCTATAAATTATTCGTGGTCATCTGCAGAACATCCAGGGGATGACGGGGACTCCAATGGTGGCTACTAGTCCAGAGAGACATGACGGTGGTTTGCAGGCAAACCAAGTGGAGGTGCAGAGTTACCAACCGCCTTGGAAAGTCCTGAGTGACTTCGCACTGCAGAGTGACATCGACCAGCCTGCTTTCCAGCAACTGGTGAGTGCGCAAAACTGTGCGTAAAGATATAATACCAGTAGCCGTATTAAAACCACCGCTAATAAAATGAATAATAATTATAATATTAATAATTGATCAAACAATAATAATAATAACATACTCTTTAACTCTTCCGTTTTAGGTGAATTTTTCTGAAGGAGGGCCAGGCTCGAACTCCACAGGGAGCGAGGTCGCGTCAATGTCCTCGCAACTGCCAGATACACCAAACAGCATGGTAGCAAGTCCTATAGAGGCCTAGGCGAGTGGATTATCTCCTGCACCTGAAGTTTGGGAAAGGACGTGTCCGGGAAGCAATCTCAGAGAGAGGCTCGAGAAGTTTCTTCCATCCCTGTCATTTCGGGCCGCTCCTGAATAAAAACCCGTTTACCAACTGCACGAGGCCTCTATATCGAAACAACCCCTGGTTGTATTTATACACTGTGATGACAATCATGGGATTTAAACACACTCCAACCTAGCAAGTCAAACGAGTGTTGCGAAAAGACCATTTAAACTCCAGCGAAAGTGGATCCAACCGGCGCACGTATTTACACACCGAACTTGACATGATCATTGCAGTGCTCCGCGGCCGGGTGGACCTGGTCGGCTACACTTTTGCCAAAAAAACCTCTACATTTTTTCCACTTTTATGACAAATCAATGGACCTCTACGGATATAAGACGCAAGAGAACGTAGTCTAATATATACATTCATAGCCTACTTGTGTGCGCAACGTGAGTAGTCTATAATGAAACCAAGACTGTTTATTCTGTTTCTATAAAAAGATCGAAATGGACAAAAAGAGGGTAGTATGGCAGCCGAGGTCTACTGCGATTAGTTTTGTTATATGGTCTCTTTTGAAGAACTAAAGCATTGCAACAAGGTATAGGCTACCTCTATTTTGCCACAAGCTGTGTGGGAATTTCATGTGTTTGTGTCCGTCCAAGAACTTTTTTCTTTCCCAAAGATGTGTATAGGTTTAAGTTAAGTTAAATATGACTGATTAGCTCTGGAGGTTTCGTTTTGTTCCTGTATTACAAAATATTTTATTATTTATTGTCGAAAGACATGCCACTTTTGTGTACTTTTACTTGCTGAAGAAGTAAAAAGGAAGAAAAGAATATTGTCGACTCCGAATGATCTATCATAATTGACGTGTCCTGTCGTTTGATCAAAGACTGATGTAAGAACAACGCCATATGTAGAGTTATCTTCAGGAATATTTGATCAATAAACATTTGACGTGTACTGTAAGTAAACGGTCGGACACGTGGGGGTTTCTTAAATGTGACCATTTTGTAGCCTGTTTCTCGCATGTCAATTTGAGGTTTGCTATTATAATAATATATCACACAAACAGAGGCAAGATGATCGTTTTATCATATAATGTGGTTAACAGCACTGCCAGCTAAAGAACCCTTAAAGGGACAGTTCACCCAAAAATGAAAATTCTGTAATTAACATTTACTTTTTAAACGCTAAGTTAATCACTCAGTGGTCTTTGAATACATAGCATTGAGAAAGAGGAGAAAATCCACCTCAGCAGATGGCGTGTTTCATCACTTAGATTAACAGTGACTACACTGGTCTATAGAGAATCACCATGTTATTCATATGCATGTTGATCTGCAGCGAGCTTGCTAAAGTACAAACAATTAAGTAACAAAATTAAACATCAATATACAACTCTACTGACTTTCATGCCAATTGCCGGTACAATGACCTTGACAATGCCTCTTTACATGGCCCATGACTCTGGGCATAATTCCACTGAGCTTTTTCCTTTGTGCAGACAGTTGCTGCAAATCGAGATAATTTGGATGCTTAACAGGCTTATCTGTAATAATATAAATTACCTTTGTATTAACCTTTTATTATTGTATACCTGTATTTTGCTATAGCCTACTGTACATTTTTCTAGCAAAGACATTTATTTTTTTTTTTTTTACTTAAAGGTAAAAAGACTGTCAAGAGTTTTTTTTTTACCAAACTAAGATTTTGAGAGACTAAGAAAAGAGCTATTTTTGCATTTTCTATTTGCATTCCAATTAAAAGTAAATTAAGGCAAACTGAATTAGCCTTTCAGTTAAGCTTTAGAACAAGAAGTCCAAAACTATAACAATGTCAACATTACATTAGGAAATATTAGATGATAGTCCTTATAAGACAAATCTAAACATGCAAAGCTTTACTCATTTGTGAACGTCTATAATCATTTCATATTATTACATAACTCTAAAAAAGTAATTTTGTCATGTCAAGCAAGTAAATCGTTTTTATTTAATAGCTGTTCCAGTGATCAATATCTATAACTGATGTATAGATAGGCTTCATATAAATCAACAAATATTTTAATCAGCTTCTTTAAAAACAAGATTACCATTAGCACATTCTGCATTTAGCCTTTTAATGTTAATTCATTTTAATTGTTTTGTTTTTTTTCAGAAGTAATCAACGTTTTTTATTTATTTTTTTATATAGGCCTATATTTTTTTTATTTTTTTTTACTGTTTGTTTTGATAATGTGAAAATCCTTTCATGTTACTGTTTGTTGTTGTCGATAAAAGTGTAGCCTTTTAGCACAACACCTATGACAGCCAGGTCCATTCAGTTGGAACTGTGGCTCGTTGCACATTGGGATTCAGAGTCACATGTTGGTGAGTCAGAAAAGCTGTGAATGTGACCATGATTGAAGAACAACACGTGCAAGCATGAAAGCAAATAGGAAATAGTAATATCTAGCGAAACACAGCCAAATTTGTGATGCTTCACTGTTTAGGTCATTTGTTGAGCAACGCATTAAATGGCATCGAACCTCTGCGAAGCACCGATCCCCTGTTTAAAATGTCAGCTCTTTTCTCTAGTCCTCTACAGCTAGAAGGCCGTTGGGTAGCACAAAGCCTCCTGATAGAATAGTTCCCAAAGCTGGTCGAGCCTCCCGGACTGCATTCAGATTGCTGACTTACTGGAACAAAAGCAGCACTGTACCTGGAGGAGGCTCCATGGAACAATCACAGTCTCCTGGATGAGACCCGATTGCATTGTGAACCGGGCAAGCAATCCCTCCCCAAGGTCCAAAGCCTGACCACAGAGTCACAACACCAGGGAGGCTGGTGAGCTCAACCCACAATTGTTCAGCGGTGGCAACCAATGGCAGATGGTTGACGGAACTTTGCTGTAATTTTATAAGAATATTACTGTATATTAGAAGAATGAGACTTAAAAGTAACATTATAGAAAACCAAAAATGAAAATTAATTTACTCACTCGCATGTCGTTCCAAACCTGTATGACTTTATTTGCGACACACAAAGGAAGATATTTTGAAGAGCGTTGGGATACAAACAACATCGAAGCTAACTGACATTCATTGACAGCCCAGACACACAAAAAAATCTTTTGTGTTTCACAGAAAAAACGAAAAACAAAGTCAAGGTAATGATGACAGAATTTTAATTTTTGGGTAAACTATCCTTTATTTTTAAATTAACAAGGAATCCTGTATGAAAGCAGAGGAACAGTATCTTTTTTTTTTATCGCTTGCTCAAGTGTTGGTCAAGGAGGCTGTGCTACTTGGCCATTTATAAGTCCATACCAGAATAGATAACATGTATGAACAGTACATGTTCCTAACCTGAAACAACAGGTGGAAAATTATCTATGGATGAAGTTGATCAATCTTATCAAGAGCTGCACTATCGGCTTGCTTTTGACAGCAACTGAGTTTGTGCTTAAAGGGATTCTCAACCACCACCAAACTAAAACCCCTCCCAAAAAAACTCTCATGTCATTCCAAACCTGTACGAACACAAAAGAAGATATTTTGAAGAAGGGTTCAGTTGGACAAAAAAACAAAAAAAAACATCTTTTATGTTTCACAGAAGAAAGAAAGTCATACAGTTTTGGAACGACATGAAGGTGAAATAGTATTGACATTTTTGGGTGAACTATCCCTTTAAGAGTTTGGATGGACAGAATGTCTGAGGAAAGCTGGCATTTTCAACATGGGCTGTTCTGGAGACTTTCAGAGTCTGTCAGCAGATCTAGAGAGAGAGAGAGAGAGAGAGAGAGAGAGAGGTGCTGCTTAAGCCCGATCCTCTTTGGAATGTGTCGATGAAGAGGACACTCCAAGTGTTACTTGTCAGCATAGCACGTGTGAAAAAAGGATGCTAAGAGGTACGTCGTCCTGTGAATTGAGCTTTACAGATCCAAAGGGGAATCACACTCAGGGCTGAAAAGAGGCCCAGAAAAGCCCAAGTCTCTTCACAGCAGCCCCCTGGGCCGACTTGTCATTCTTTTCCAGGGGCAGAAGCCGTCAACCCAGCCTCATTGGGAGTGTGATGGAATAAAATGACATTGACATACAGAGAAGAAACTTGGTGGTGTCGAGTTTGGTTTACACGTTTCGTGACAATAGCAAAAGGTTTCATGCTAAGTTTGGTGCAGTGTTCAAGAAGGTTTGTTTTTTTTGTAACCAAAACAAAAATGTATTGATTAAAAGAGTTTACAGTTTTGAGCATTCCATATAGCAAGTCAGCAGACAATATATGGGAACTAAATTAAATGTCACAAACTAAAAATTTAGGGAAACCTTAAACAACTTCTACTCTGATAGTGGTAATTAATTCAGCTCAATCAATGTGTTACACTGATCAACACATTCAGGTTTTATTTTTTGTGCAAACAGATAACATTAAGTTCAGATCTAAAATCTGACACATTCGTGTAAAAAGTCAATGAAACTTCTCCCACTTCAATTCTATTTCTCAGTTCTATCTGCTCACGGTATATTACACTTTATATAGGGATATGGCACACACTTATTTAGGAAGCAGGCTTCTTACAAGTAACTGTGATGGAAGTCCTTTTTAGATACCAACAGATTTTTACCAAAACTATTTATAATCATAAAAGAGATAGGGTAAATAGAACTGTCTATGATAGGTCAAGGGGCACATGATTCATCTAAAAAGATAAGCATCTAAGTCTCACATCTATGGTTTATGAGGACACCTCATGATTTCTTTATGTTCTGGTTCGAAACAACTTTACAGGACCCCTGTAATTGTCTTGTCTTGATGAGAACTTATAGATCATGGGTTTACAGACTAACTAAAGAAAACATATAATAATAGAAAGTGATGATGCCATCTTACCACAAATTGAAAAAACAAACAAACAAAAAAACAGTGATAGACTCAAAGAGATATATTTAATACACAGCAAAAAAATATTCTGTGAAAAAAGTGCAAAAGTGTTTTTGAACAGTGATAGACTGAAAGAGCTATATTTTATACACAGCAAAAAAAAAAAAAAAAAAAAAAAAAAAAAAAAACATTTAGTAAAAAAAGGTGCAACTGTTTTTAAAAATGTTTTAAAAAAAAGTTCTGTGATGTGGTTAAGAAACAAGACAAAACATATTTGCTACTCAGATTTGATCTCTGACTATGAAATAAATGGTCAAAGAACGAAGACTTATTTACTATGTCACACAAACAATGATACATTAGTACGTGATGACCTGGCAAGTGTCTATTCTATTTCATATCAAACTATATATGTAGTTATCATAATATACTTAATTCTACTTTACGTGAACCACATATTAGTTTCTGCAGAGTAGAATATCCATTACACACCTCTTATCAGAAATGAGATCACACAGACTTATAACCTTATATAAATTCACATGTAACTCTTGTCATGGCAACTCAAGCGCTGAGCTTACAATGCATTAAACAGCCCACAAGCCTGATACCATCTTAGAAACCAAGGCAACGCAAATCCTCTCTAGGCATCAACTAAATCATCAAATAGCTCTAAAAAACACCTGACCTCTCCTTATGTCAACTATCGGACTAAATGCCATGTGTATGTTTTGTGTGCTACCAGTGAATATAATTGCAAAATCATTACATTACACACAACCTTGATGACTCATTCTGTTTACATTTTTTCATTTATTGTGCTAGAACAACAAAGTGATAGTTCATCCAAAAATACAAATTTGGTCATTTGCTCACCCTCATGTTGTTCCAAAACTGTATGACTTTCTTTCTTTTATGGAACATAAAGACATTTAAAAAAAAAAAAAAATACAATGGAAGTGCTCCAATGTTTTTTTGGTTCCGAACATTCGTCAAAACATCTTTTGTGTTCCGCAGAAGAAACAAAGTCATACAGGTCTGGAAAGACATGAGGGTGAGCAAATGACCACATTTTTATTTTTGGGTGAAATCAGTACTATTTAAATCAGTACTGGAACCCCTCTTGACTGCGAGTTTCTATTTAGTGAAGATTTATAGACAATTACTTTAGAACAGATTCCAAGGCACTTCTTTTGGTTGACAAAAGTTAAAAAGCCCTTACTGACATCATAATCACAATAGAAACATTAAAAACAGCTAAAACAGTGCACACTGATGCATTTCGGCCTTCAGCCTTCCTCAGAGTGTGTCAGGTACAAAATGAGTCGCAGCTGTAGATGTAATTAGTTACTCTGTAGTGTTGGGAGAAACCAAAAGAACCATTACAGGGGGACCTATAATGTTACCCATTATAAAGTATAATATAATATTAGAAATATGAATTAATATTAATACTAGTTTTAATATTATTATTATTCTGTATAATGGGTAACAATATTATTGTTCCCCCTGTAATGGTATATTATATTATAATGATATATTAAATTATAGGTCCCTCTGTTGTGGTTCTTTTGGCTGAAGGCTGAAGGCCGAAATGCATCAGTGTGCAGTGTTATAGCTATTTTTAATGTGGCTATTTTGATTAGGCATGATGTGAATAAAGGCTTTTTTCTTTTTTGGGGCCGGGAGAAATGCCTTGAATTCTGTTATCAAGTATATGTTTGAAACTCAACCAAAGAACACCTTCTGGGATTACTTCACAAGGTCCTTCCAGCAAGTAGCGTTCTGCTTTCTTTGATTTTAATAGTAGTTGTAGGAAAATAAAAATGACACACTAAGCATTATCTAATGCCCACTTAAATAAAACATGCACAACAAACAAATTATCAATATAAACCTACAGTATTATCAGATCTATCCACTTGATATTTTACTTGAATTCTACAGATAACTTTATGCAAGTCATAAATCATTAGGAGAAATGATACCACGGCATTATAAATCTCATGTCTGGAAGCAGTTTTGATGAGAAATCATGATATGCAGCTTCGGAGAAGTTGAAGGCCTGAACAGGTGGCAGGGCAAAGCCCTTCACATCCAGAGAAAGATCACCGATAAAGCCCACAATGACAAGAGTCACGTTGCTCCGGTGTCAGTCTCTTTAACAGGAGACAAAACACTATGCTTCCTTAGAAATCCAATGGGATGGCTTTTCAGAAAAAAAAAAAAAATCACATGAGTAATTGGAGGCCTATAAGTCGACTATATAACGTCTGTTTTAAAAGCAGTGGAAAGACCCAATTCTACTTGGACCTGCTTGGCTGATATCCAACAGAGATAGCACTTATAAAAAATGTATAAAGAGTACACCTTAATCATTTGTTCATGGAAGCAGTCGACTGGGACAGCCATGCACTAATGCTTTGTGACTCAATAGTCTCCCTTTTTTCCCCCTCACAGCCAATTTGAGTCTGATTATTATGCTTATACTGATCAGGAGGCCCCAAGAGGAGAGAAAGGTCTATGAGTGACTCTCAATAGAAGAGAGGGGCCCCTGGGCCTCACAGGTGAGGATGTCTGAAAACACACAATCAGTCTTATCTCTTCACGTGCTGTCCGATGCCCTGTTTTACTCTCAGTTCCGTCAATTGGCTATCCTGTCTCACCCGCTTGAGAATAATCAGAATATGATGCAGGGCGACAGTGTCTCGTGGAGGTGGCCGCTTTGAGGGTGCCGTTTTAAAACTGAAATAACCGTGTCTTCTAACCTTACAGTCTTTCCAGCGAGAGCATAATTTATATACAGACGCAATGTATATTTAATGACTCACTTCCTTACAAAAGCTGCATTGTTGTCTTTCTTTTAAGACAACTAATTAAAATACTGCATATATAATTTGCTGCCTTTTGCTTTCATAAGCATTGATGCATCATTTCTCAGGGAGAAAACCCTTCAATCAATCGTTCAATCAATGGGTTTATCTGTCTACCTATCTATATTTTCAACATTGTGTTAGATATGCATAGGTTGAATAACTGTCTCAACTCAAAAAAGTTTGCCGATCCTTAAATTAGTGTTATGTCACCTGAACCCCTTTGATCTAAACTATTTTCTTTGTGTACCCCCTGAGTTTTACATTAATATTTCAATACCTGAACAACATATTGCAAGTTCAATTAATTGTCAATTAATGGTTACATGATGTGCAGGTAAAAATGGGTTTTTTATTTATACATTTATTTATGCATTTTTAAAGTTTAATCAATTATCAGCTTTTTAAATCAACTCACATACCCCAAGGTATGACTATGTTAAATATGGAATGTTTCTTCTAACCTGATTCCCACAAGCTTCACATCTCAACTTCACAAAATTGAAATTTAAACCTAAAACAATACTTGAACATTTCTAAAATGATTTTTGTGTGCGCGCAAACTGACTTGATACACTATGATTTCAATATCTTTTAGAGAATAAGATACATATTAGCTTGTAAAGACTATAGGGTTCAGATGCGAGATATTCTGGAGGCGTTTGCCGTAATTTATCTTCAAAAGAAATATTTCCATGAGGCTGCTCAAGCTGTCAGAGTGTGAGGGGTCTCGCACACCAGCATTATGTTGGAGATTGCACTATCCTCTACTACCCCCATTATGAGTGTTTATATTGAATCTAATACTGATTCTCCCTGGGAGGAAAAGGACCAAAAAATATTAGGCTACAAGGCAAAAGTGCAGAGACAGATTTTTCAATGAAGGATAATTGTCCAATGATACAGAAAATGTGACTCGATAACAGAATACAACCCCTCATCTTCCTGGAGGATCTAAATTATCCCAAATAATCATCCCATCAATATTTCTGTTAGGCAACAAGGGCAATGTCACAAGAGAAGCATTTAGAGCTAAACAATACCAGAGCATGCATCAAAAAAGTCTTACCGTGTCAACATACAAAAGAGCCATTATTTGCATATACATCATTGTTTACCAATAACAATCAACACAAAATGATTTAACCAGTGCATACACCCATCATAATGAATAGCAGACCTGCTTGTTTAACACAGTGGGGGTTAAGTTAATCAGTAAACTCTAACCATTGTGGGTGAAATGAACAAATTTAGAGCTACACATTCCAGACATCTAAACAGAGATGCCACAACTAATTAAGGCACTAATAGGACAAACTGCTTTCCCTGTGACATGATTATGTGCTTCCTAATAATGACGTGGAGAATCTGTAAGACGGCCCTGTTCAAGGTCCTGTGTGGGAAAGCAGGCATGTCATGGGTGTCCTAGTATTTAACCTGTCCACCAATAAGCCGCTCTGCCTTGACTCCATCACACTGGCACTTTTACGAGTGCACATGAAAGAGATTAACGACTACGTCGGACGGGCATCTCGAATGCAAATTATTCACCTGCACATTCCCCACGCGACGTGTTGCCATGCTGCAAATTATGGGACGTTATTTATTTGCTTTGCAGACGCCCACACAAAGGGCAACTTAACATCGCAAACAGCTTTACATATGGACCATTTAGACCCAACCAAAAGACACCTCCTTTTAACCTACACCCCTTCAGCTGCACATTGCCTCTGAATCATTGCACCGTTGCACTCCAGAAGCCCTGCTTGGGGAATTGAGCAGTTCAGTTCCTTGATAACGCACTAAAAAAGATTAAGCCCACATTTTATAAGGCTAGTTCCTGGGGAGTAGTATGTTTCAGTAATCTGACTAAGAAAGTGTTGTGAAAGGTTTGGAAAATGCTCTTGAAATGAAGGGCTGAAGGGCCTCTTGCATTACACAGCCTGGAATACACTACACAACTTTGGTACAGATCTTTTGCCCTGATTTGCAGTCTGGACGGGTCAAAACTAGTTGCTGAACGACAGAGTCAGTTCGCAGAATTTGGCCAGACGGAGTTGGCATTTTTCACCGAAATATTGAGTAGTGTACGATGGACGAAGACTTTACATTTTTAGCTTCAGACTATGAATCCATCCAGTCAGAGGATGTCATATTTTCAATTGCCATGCGTATCCTAGCCATGAGACACGTTTCTGCACGAGTTTGTTGTGTTTGGAACGACTTGAAAGTCTGGCAGTGTGTGATCCTCAGTCGTTTAGTGTATGATGCTCAGTTTTCCCTCTTTAACTATTTACAAAGTCGCCAAGTGAAGCCTAGCGTTTTAAAATCTGTTCTGATTTTAAGTCATGACGTGTATTCCGGCCTTCAGTAAATAACGGTGAAAAAAGCTGTTGTTGATGCATCTTTTTAAAATGCAAGATCTACTTGTGAACAGTCCAACTCTATACAAACACACGCACACACAAAACAATTTGCAACCTCATCCACGCATTCGTTTTTGATTTGTTTGTGACTATCATAGCTGCTCTCATACAACACAATACAAAAACACACTTGGCCTCTGTGCTCTCCAGCTTGTAGAAATCTAGAGAACATTGACCTTTGTCACATGCAATCGGCGAGTTTTCAATATGAGTTGCTGTCAAAAACACTCTGCAAACATACAAAAAAACAAAAACAAACTTGACTGAAAACCACTGAATGGGCACCTCAGCGATTATGCATATTACCAAGAGACACTGATTCCGGCCCTCTTCAGTTTATGTGATGGGTAGAGGGCAGTGGGTTCTCTGATAAGCATGGGCTAAACACCGAATCACTCACTCGTATTTGTTTCTCATCTGAATTTCTGAATTTAAAAAAAATTCTACATCTGAAAAACAACCTATGTATTGCATACCGTCTATTCAACAGTATATGTGCTATACATTATTTCAGAGACTTTAGTTTGACAGGACTGCTTTTGTACTTCAAAAGCAATCATTACCTGAGCAAATGATTCCTCTATTATTGTAATAGTATGTTGGCAATAAAAAGCTACAAAATGTGGTTTATGAGCCATGTTAATTAAAGAGGAAATAAAAAAATTGAAATTAATATAAAAATAAATCAATTAGTGATTCAAGATAATTCTGGTAGACTAATGTATAAAGGTCAAATATTACAACATATGAACTAATAAGCTTATAAGAGCCTTCTTAAAACCTTAAAATCCCTTTAGTCAACAATGTCAGACATATAAATCCCATGCATCAACAAAATAAAAATAAAACATACAAACAAAAAGCTTGTGGACTAGTCTGAACATCTAGTACATTTTTTTGTCTTAATCCATCCAATGAAAATGAATACTTCCATCAGTGTGATCAATGTTTTGTTTTGTTTTTGTGCATGAACAAAATATACATTTTTAGCTTGCTCAGGCTAGAAACATTATTGAATTTTGTGTTTTTTCTTATTCCATATCTTTGGTTGCTCAAGCTGCAAAATGGAAGGCGCTTGTTTGTCAAAGGGGCTGAGAGCCTTGTCCATTTTGACATTCACATTCTAGCAGTAATGATCCTAAAAGCTGCAATTAAGCTGACTGTCACATCACGGGGAGCACGCGGGCAGCAGCACAAGGCCTCGTCCTCGAGAGCTGCATCCATTGCGCCTGCCCAGGATTATTCCCTCAACACATCATTTTTCCAACCCCCCTCTCTCTTTCTCTTCTCCTCGTTTTCCCTGTTCTTTTATTACAGCCTTCATCATGATTTTTTGTAGTTGCCATGTACAAATATGTGATGTTTTTTTTTATTAATGTTGTGATTTCAAGAAAATAATACACATTATTTGTATGCAATTTAATTCAATTTAACTTTAAATGTACTACATCTTCATGAGTTTTTGTTTGTGCCTTTGAATCCATAGCTTGATGTTCTAAAGCAACATTATGTTCTATCTGAATAAAAATTCCCAATAGTGATTAGATCATTCACTGTTGACTCCTAAAATAATAGAAATGCAGTCACAGCAAGCCGGTGGAGTGCCACGACTTATTTTATTTTTTATTTATTTTTGCATTTGATGCCTGGGCCCCTTCCTTTGGGAGATGAAACGACAACTCTCTGTTATAAAATCATGAAAAGGATACGGACAACACCAGGTGGGCAAATCTATCAAAACCCCTGGCAAACTCACATGAGAGCGTACACACATAAAGGGGGCAAAATCATTTTAATTAGCTGAGTGAATGTGATTTGCTGAATGCGGGGAACTAGGCTCTGCACACATTAAAATTGGTCTAATTTTCTGCAAAAAGTCCCATCTGAGTGGACCTGGCCACAGTCAATCAAGTTAAAAGCTACGGGTGCTTAATTTGATTTACCAATATAAAATGCAAATGAGGTGATTAAGTGGAGAGGGGAGCCAGAGTAGGAGCCTCTTTTAAACCATCAAGTTAAATGTGAACAGACATCGGACTGGCAGCAGCAAGAATGTTTTAGCATATTCGTTTGATTAGAGGTACAAAAATTTAATTAGTGTAGCTAATTGCTTGACAAATTGCAGCACACTCCTGAAAAGACAGATTTTTTTTAAACCGTGTAAAACCCCCTCCGCGTGGAAATTTTGTCCAAATGGCCCCCATGCCAATATGTGAAAAGCATAATTAAATAAATGGAAGATGGCACAACAGTACCTTACAATAGCAAATGAGATAATGCCTGTAATTAGGCAGGACACAAGTCTATGTCCATATGCCGTGTTTCTCTTCAGCTACTCTCCGTTCCTCTCATAGGACAAATCTAATAAGCCTCCTTAACTAGGTGAGGCTCTCCTGGGATACTGAAGAGCTGTCGGTCCGAGGCCGAGCCGTCGCACTAAAGAACTAATCAGAGTATGACGCATATAATCAGAACAAGCTCCTGTACTACAACAAACATGGTGTTTGTTGTGCTTAAAAAGCTATATGTTTATGAGAGTATTTAGCAGCACTGTCTACAAATATGGTAAGCCACACGTGCATGTAAATGCAAATGATCTTTAAACAACTATTTACATACAAAAACATAAGAAGCAAATAATTTCTCATTTTCCTTATTGGATAACAAAATAACAGTGTTTTACACCATACCTTTTATCTCTCCCGTATGTTTTATCTAGTCTCAGCCTCCAAAAACTGCCCATTTCATTCTGATTGGCTGGCTATAAATCAATTTCCGGCAGTCAGGGTTCCTCAGTCCACCTGGAAACAAAGATGTGCTTTCAAAATACTGAGCTGATGAAGCAAGTACTTTAGGAAAAATGGAAGGCATGTTTATAAAAGGCAATTAAATGCCATAACTGAACTAAGGCATAATCCTGGTTTAATCTAAACCCTGTCTGTGAAACAGGCCTGTGTTCTATACTATCAGATATACTACAATGGCTGTTATTAAGACTACACAACCATTAACAGTATTTGAATAGCTTGCTTTTCTTACATTTCAGTATGCCCCCAAATGATTGGGTACATTCCAGCCAATATTAATATTCTTACATCATTATTTTATTAGGCTACTTTCCCCCAAACTATCTTCACAGGACAGATTCAAGGCAAATCATTAAAATATAAATATGTGTGTGATTAATCCTATCCAGTCTTGTTTTATTGCTTTTTAAATGTCTAGTTTTTATCCTTTCATCCTTTATGAAAGAAGCTATGACATTAGAACAAATTCATCAGGTTGTTGCATACGACAACAGCATTTTAACTGTATCATTGTTTGTGATAAAAACACTGAAGACAAGACATTACTTTTTGTTATTTGTGCATGGCAATTTGTTATTGTTGCATTCATAAAAATCTAATACCTTTGTCCTGGAACAGGTCATGGCGCGTGTTCACTGGTAAAATGTGCGTATCTAGAACTACAGAAGGAAATCGCCCAACGTAAGAAACATAATCAATGTAACGTTACATTTTCCAAATACAAAGATTTAACGCCAATTTTATCAAAGCTAAACTACGAGGAGCCCGCGTTAATACGTCACTGCGCAGCCGCCAATTTGCGTCGAGTGAAGAGCTTCGAGACCTGTTGGTCAAAAGGTAAGAGAAAACCCTAAAAGTTAAAATAAGATTTAGTTTTTTCCTGTTTGAGTTGTTAAAGCGAACTTATATATTCGATATTAATATTACCTATAGACCTTAGTCAGGGTAGCGCCATATTTCATTTCTGACAGGAGTGGACTAGGCTTGGGCTGTGGGGGACGTAACGGTAGGCCTAAAGTATGCATTGTTTTGGTTACGTTAACTGTTCCTATTGTGTAAATGTATGCATCGTGCGCTTTGTTTTCGTGAGAATGCTTTTTATCGGGGTAGGTTTTATCATGATATTGAATTCATAGAAAGTTAATCATTACATTTAATATAAAGTTTTAGGTCGATCAACCATTAGTCACCTGCTAGTGCAACAGTGGACGCCAGTGGCGTTGATACTTGATTCCGAAAGTATTTTCTCCATAGGGATTTAAAAAAAAAAACTTCGTTGTAGAGGGTTTTCTCCAACTTCACGTTCTGGGCGGTAACCCGGATGCGCGGCCATTATGGAGGCACTCGGATGCAAACAACAGAATGGATTGCACTGTTTATGTACTAGCAGCTACTGAACACAGTTTACACTAATCAACCACGGAAAAAAACACGTGGTAGGTGCGAAATCATATAAAGAAGGACTTAGTAAGCAGGAGAGAGCGCAACATTTTGACAAACTAAAGTTAATATCTGGTAAAGATCCGAACGAGCTAGCTTTTCTAGCCTTTACTGCAGTTCTTCCTTCTATTTCTTATCCCGACATAGGCTAACGTTACGTTCAGATTAAGCAAGGTTATCATTAGAGTGTGTAGTTTTGGGGTGTGGCACAGCTCATTAATTTGATTCAGATTTTAAAAGTGTATTAAAATAGAAAATACAAATTCCTTGAAAACATGGAAAGCAATAGAATTGTAGTAAATTTAGTAAAGTTTGAATCACATGCGCATGTGAAATGCTATACTACAGAGCCCCTCTATGTGACAAACTGAAAAATAGATATAAAATAATAAATAGCTCATTAGTTATTCATTCCTGCAACTTATTAATGAATTTGTGGCCACGGTCCACATTGCATTAATTTTTTCCCTTGTTAAATTAAAACTAAGGAACAAATTAGTACAACGTGGTCGTGCTTGAACTAAAGTGAAGGAACAAATTAATAAGTCGTGGTAACACATTCTTAATTCGTGGTCACAATATCTTTCATTTTCCCTCTGCATGTCATGTCCAGGGTACCGTACTATAGCCTACAAATAAATTTTGCGTGCCTTATCTTGCCTAACAAGCACAAACTGTGTTAAAATTTAATGTGACGAGAGATAAAGACTGAAACACACAAGATATGAAATTTCAATAAAATTATTAAGTTAGGTTAGCAATGCTATCTGCTGTTTTGGCAAGTAAAAAGATATGGTCTACAGCATTTTTTTTTTTTTTGCGTACAGTAAATATTGATTAAAAGTGAATGACAGGAAGAAAATAAGTGAAAATATAGAGTGAGATGGTAAGGATTTGGGAAAAGAAAACATGAGATTCCATATCCAGTGAAATAGGCTACCTCAAGAAATATAGTTAAATTCGTGGAAATTCGAGTGACCAACTCGCAAAACAGAACATAAAGCACGTATGGCTTCATTTTTTAATTTATAGGCTCACGTACGTACCTCTCTCATTCGACATGAATCGGTATATGAAACCATATAGCCAGCAATAACCTCTGTCTTAGCAATGTTTGCAATTAGCATTATCGCCATTTAAAGTAAAATTATCCCAAATGTAACTACAGCACGCTTGCTTCATTTTATCAAATGATTGTAATCACATTGATTCATTTTAATTGAATTCTAATAGCCTTTTTTTTTTTTTTTTTGACTAAACCTTTTCATTTGAGGGAGGAAGTTGCCGTTTTGAGTGGCTTTGACACATCTTCATGCCGGTGACTATATTTCACAAATCGTCAGCAATTTCAGTAATTAATCAGTAAGCTTTGATTGATTATTCAGCTTTTGCAATTAGTTAAAATATTGAGTTAAAGGGGTGGTATAATGCCCTTTTAACAAGATGTAAAATAATAGGGCTTTCACACTGGGCCCGTTTGCTGCGGTCCGAGCCCGAGCGCGATTGTTCCCGGCGCCCCCCGCAGCGTTGGTCTAGTGGTTTCACACTGAACTTGATTCAACCGAATCCTGGTGCGTTTGCGTGCATCTTACGTCATCGCAAACGTGCACGGCGCATGATAGAAAACAGAACACGAGTCAATATATTGTGTTTTTTTTGATTAATTTGGTGCTATTATGCACAGCTGAGTGAACAACACAGGTTTACTGTGTGTGTGTGTGTGTGTGTGTGTGTGTGTGTGTGTGTGTGTGTGTGTGTGTGTGTGTGTGTGTGTGTGTGTGTGACGCATAAGGTGGTTTTCTGCTGCTTGCAAACTAACTCTTTTGAGGAGACAGTGGATTTCCATTAATTTGTTGCCCTGATTCCATGCGCTATGCATACACTGCAGGCTCACTCTCACTCGTATCCAGGTAAATCATCAACACTATATCCCTTACATGTGTTTTATTTAACTTAAAAAGCGTTTTTTGTAAAAGAAAATATCTCCCTTTGCTTTGAACTTGGAGTGTTGTAACTTTGCAGATGTTGTTTACAGTCAAAGAGTGAAATCATAATCACCCCTTTAAAACTATTCTAACTATAAACAAAACGAAGAAATCACTTCAGCTTTTTGAAAATGTCTTTTCAATGAACTTCGAGCCAGCTGAATAGAGCAATCTTCTTCAGGTTTTCTGTCCTCCTCAGAAGTCATCAATAGGCCAATTTAATGACTGGTACTGTGTTTTTTTTTTTTAGGGCAGGGCATTGACACAAATTTCACAATTCAATTTCTTAAATTCTTATCCTTTCTTTAAATCTTAAATATAAACTCACTGTTTCACCTAAAGATTTTGTGTTTGACTCACTTTCTTTAAAAAGTCACAATATCCACCTCCAATTTTTACGACTGCAGTTATCTTACTGGGTTAAACATTGGTCTACAACATTTTAAAACGATAGCAATTCGATTTCAGATGAAATATTACATGGCAGTTCTCCATTTAAAGTTTTCCCACTTTTTGCATTAGGCTCAGTGTCAGACAGTGTTAAGTGTTATTCAGTCACTCGCCTAGTCGCCTTTGCCCATTATTGAATAGCTAAAAATATTCTATGATCTATTCATTTGCATTTTCAAGTAGTTTACTCAAACAGATAAGTGTTCAGTTTTTTTTATACTAGGTATCACATACATTGTTGGATCAATTCAGATGAGCTTGATCCTGAACTAGGGATGATAACCTCCCTTATTTTATCGCATTAATCGGCGTTCGATTAATTGTCGTTAATAATTTAATCGATAAATCTTAATTAAGCAAGGTCATCATTAAGGTTTGAGGCTCATGCGCAAACACGTGCAGCAGGCACACAAGGACAAATTAAGCAAGCTCGCCATTGTTACATATTCTAAATATATTAATGTCTTCAAGCCATGCAATTAAGGGTGCTCCGATCAGGATTTTTGGAGCCGATCGTCGATCACAGGAAGCAGTGTCTGCTGATACGATCATCGATACCGATCTATTTGAAGACTTCTTTTTATTATGTAGAATTATTTATAGGGATTCTCCAATCAGGCATTTTTGAAAATGGGAGGAATTCCCCTTAGGTGACTCTTGTGGGGGGATTTTTTTTATTTGAGGGGAGGTCATTTTTTAGACATTTTTCAAAAATTATATAATTCTCACCTCAATGTTTGATCATGCAGTGCATTTTTTGTTTTTTACAATGGGGCAATTGTTGCACAATAGCTTACACACATCACAAGCCTGATTTCAAACTCTGAATTGAATTCACAAAATAGACAAGTAAACAGTCATCTGTTTCAAAACAGAAATCAAATGTAAAATAAACTGGATGGTCTTCCCTGAAATTAAATGCAGCTTAATCCTTACAAATTAAGGTTATAACAATTAGTCATTCAAGAGTGTCATTAATGTTAATCAAACAACAAAAGACAATGAAAAGAATCAGAGACAGCAGCAGGATTATTAGGCTACTGTCACTTTAAGAGCTGCACGGATCCAACATACTGTTAAGACCGACTGTTTACGTGCCTACTCGTCAATTTTTTTCATACATTTGTGTGCATTTGACCATTTAAGCCCAATTTGGTACTCGCAAGCTGTTTCTGAGGTGGCCTTATGTGTGTGCATGAGCGCACAGTCTCTCAGAGAGCGTGTGTGTGCTGTGTGGTTTAAACAGGCAAGACTTAAAAAGAAATGTAAATTATAAACTTTAGTGACGATGTGACACTGCCTCGATTGTGCAAGTGACAATTCCTGTGTCAACTGTGCAAGCTCTTAGTGCAGATGCGATGTGGTGATGTGAAGCTATTTGCGCATTTTGAGAGGGAAAGACAGATAGTGTGCGGTGATTACTCACGCTGTTTGTGAAATTACGTCTCACAGAAAGTTTTCAAATTACTTTGTAAGTTATTTAATAAAGAAATATGAATTGTACCTCACCTTTAGCATTATAATTATTTTACCCGTGCCGGATAGAGATTGAGACGGCATGTAGTGCCATACCTCTCTCTTACTGTGTCGTCAGCATGACATCGGTTTCTGAGATCGAGGCCGCCGATCAAACTTCCCAAAGCGATTATCGGCCGATACTGTTCTGATGCCGATCAATCGGAGCACCCCTACATGCAATGGATTAGGTAGGATAGCCGTTTATTTTGAAATATAATTAACCAAGGGTTCAAAAAACCCTCCAAACAAGTGATTTTACTGAACATCAGAAATACTTACTTGTGTAAACGCCACAATAAAAGTAGAAAATAGAAAAGTCAGCAAGTAATAAGATCCTGGTTGACCCACCTGTATATGAATTATGAGATATGACCAAGCTGTAAATCAAAACCTGTCAATCTGAGCGATCTAACCAATCCAAGTGCGCTCCAGCTGTAAAACAGTGTCCGATTGGTCTCTGCACATAGGCCTAGTCCCTAATACGACTATATTCACCCACAACACCCGAGATCTAGTTTTTGTTGAATTTTCAAATTACGTTGGAAAACCCTGCGTTATAATCGCAACGTGATCGAATCGCGGAAGTCCTATAGCTTTAGCCGAGCAGTATGTCATGTCACTCCATGTCACAGCATGTCACATCATCCCTACCCACTATACCCATCCACCACACCCAAAATCCAGTTTTTATTGGTTGAACTTTCAAATAACGTTGGAAAACACTAGCCCCGTTTACATGTAGCATTGTATTCCGATTATAATCAGTTTAAAAGTTCAATCAGAATGAAAATGCTCCATGTCAACACCTCAATCGGAATAAAAATGCTCAAACCGATTGAAATTTCAGTCGGATTGAAGGGGGTGGAATAAACCTTTTCATGAACCGATCAAATGAAAGATTACACCATGTAAACGAGCTGATCCGATTACTTTGAGTGTATGTCTTTCTGCGCATGCCTGGTTTTGCGGCAGATAATTCTGTCAGCTAAAATAATGCTTTGTTTGTGATCCGATGTGGATTTTGATCTCCGTATAAGGTAGGAATATTTATACCCGTTGCAAAAAACTGCACGCTAACCATTACCATGGTAAACATGGTAAATATGAATGCTTGAAGAAATCAGACAAATCATATAGGTTATCATAATCCTGTTTTTATTTTATCTGACTGTCAGTAGGTCTTGTCTTTTTATAGGCTACCGGACTATCTTTTTCTCTGACTGAAAATATAACTGTAGGCTATCCTTCTGGGAGAGCGTGCTAAGCTCCTCATGGTCATATTTTTGGTGTCATGATATTTGTAGAAATTACCATTCTTTCTAAATGTTATGTAAATACTGTATGTCCTGTAACTAACGTTATACCAAACAGAAACAGACGCGACTGAATAGGCTATGCATTCTTCCATTTGTGAAATAGACGTTCACAAACATCATAAACGGTAAACCACTTTATTTCTGTGTGACTAATGTGCAATTTTGACATAAATTAATTCATTATGATCAATGGATCGCTTTTTATTGTAAACCTGTGGTAAAACATAGATTCTTGGGTTTTAAATATTCAATTAAACAACAAAAATGCCAGCAAACGGTCGCTCTTATCGTGTTTGTTTTGCGATCACGCTGTTTCCAGTGATTTCTTTCTGATTAGTTTTCTGATAAAACTTCAATTTTGTTGGTGAAATGATGGGTTTGTGTGACGTTGTTCCAGAGAGGCGTGGGCGTGTTTTAGTGAAGCGCTGTGGAGCTTCTGGCCCGACAGTGGAAACGCAGCAGATTTTGGGCACGGTGCTATACTGGCCCGAGGCTATTAGCCTGGCTCGGGCGGCCCGTTTAAAGCCCTGGCTCACACTGGCCCGACAGTGGAAACGCGGCTAATGCATTGCCTACAACTAACGCGACGATTAAGTGATGCACGATCTTGACAGGATTGAAAACCTGGGAAATAATGAGCTTCCAGATGCGGCAGACAAGCTGTGTGCGCATGTCACAAAATTATTCCGATTGAAAGCGTCAGCACATGTAAACACCAGATCGGTTTAGATAACCGGCTACTGTGTCATGATCGCGATATGATCAGATTAGTATAGCAGGTGTATGATATTACGATGTTATGATTAATTATATGCCTTTCTCTACTGACGTTCTGAGTTGTTCAAAGTGTTCCTGATGATTGTTAGAACGCAGCTGCCTGACTCTGAGATGCGAACGGGTCTGTGTAACATTAGCAACACATTAGTAGTTGCTTGATAACATAGTCAAGCAAAAGGCTAATCATATCAATTACCGTTGTGTTTCTGTATTGTAAAGAGCGATACCACTGTGCAGCGTTTACCTTTAGCGTTGGCCGAGTGAATCTGTGAGCTGGCGTGAGTGAGTGGAGGTGGGGATAATTAGCATATTCATGGTTCCACGCATATTAATTTGATGTAGTTGCATTAAAGGGGTGGTTCAGGATTTTCGACATCGGACCTCATTTTCAAGTGAGCCTGGTTGTTATTCATCAGTGGAGACAGTTTTCAAAAAAAAATCATCCAGACCTTACTTTTGGATAGTTCGCTGGTGTTAGGCTAGTGCGAGTCAACGGTGCACGTTAGCCTGCCATTAAAAACAGTTTTACCCACTCCACAGCAAATAAATTATAACACCAGACCAGACTATCGATGTAAATGTCTGTTGAGAGAATAATGTTAGAAATCAAAGTACTCTTGCATCTCAGGCAAAAGTCTCATCATCATCGGCAGGTAAATACACTTGCGTGATTGTTATGTGGACCGGCTCTCTCGGTTTCCTAGGTAACCAAATATAACTCCGCCGCTGCTGTAGACTGCTTATAAATACAGGGAACAAATTATAACTAATGCAATGTGATGAAAGGGTAGTTTGATTTCTAACATTATTCTCTCAACAGGCATTACATCGAAAGTCTGGCGTTATAATTGATTTGCTTTTGGTGTACTGTGGAGTGGGTAAAACTGTTTTTAATGGCAGGCTAACGTGCACCGTTGACTCGCGCTAGCCTAGCACCGGCGAACTATCCAAAAGTAAGGACTGGATGAATTTTTTTGAAAACTGTCTCCACTGATGAATAACAACCAGGCTCACTTGAAAATGAGGTCCGATGTCGAAAATCCTGAACCACCCCTTTAAGGTATTTTAAGGCATGAATAAAAAAAAATTCAAAGGAAAAAAAAATACGTATAAATGTCATTTTGGTGATTAAAAATGAATTTTAAGGGATAAAATTATTGACTACAGGGGAACTTTAAGTAACGTTAAGCCCCCCCGCCCGCTTAGGATTTAAGAGGTAGATTTTAACGATTAATCGAATATTTGATCCATGATTTAAACACAGAATGATTATGGGAATTTATGTAAATTGACATCCATATCTTGAACTTTGCTTGAGAGATGAAATGAAGTCAATAAAATGGTGTGTCTCTTGTTGTTTGTGGAAATTAGTAGAGAAAGAAATTTGCAAGCGAAGGTTGCTTGACATGAAAGTACGTGTGCTTTTACAATTAGACTCAGTTTTCATTGAAGACAGCCCTCCATCTTCTTTGAGATAATTATGGTGTTCAGAAGACAGTAGTAGAGATGATATCACCTAAATAGGTTGGTAGATATTGGATATACCCTGTCAGAGATAATGAAATGTTGGAGAGTTTCTCATCACTCAAAGCTGAAGAGACAACCAGCTCTAAATAACAAGTTCCTTATAGAAAATGCAGCAACTTATTCTTTGTTTGAACAAGGTAATGAGCACTGTCATTTTAAAGATACTTGCTCCGTTTTGGTTGATGACAAGTGGTAAATCCTGATCAGACCCCATTGACACATGCAATATGTCATAAATGTCAACATAAAAATTACACCTTGTGCTTACGTCAGTCACTGTCAACATGACATTCAACAAATCTTATCTTAGCATGACTATTTTAAAGCAAAAACATCTCAATGCCTCGAGCGTAACCAGGGAAACAGCTTTAACATTTGATGCAGATTTTCATTTAGGCTAAATGTCAAAAAGTAAACTGGCTACCAAGACACAGGGCTACAACAGACATTCTCAGCGCTCGGTCAAAATGGACAAAAAATTGCAGCTGTGTTAATAGAGATAAAGATTTGCCTGCTGAGACATAAATGCCGTCCTCTATTGGTCTGACATTAAGGAGCGCAATGACTCAGGTTGAAGTAAAATAGGATACTTTGGCTCTCTCTGGTCATAAAATGTGCAGACCGTATTCAAAGATGCTAGTAGTAATTGTCACCACACAACTACTGTTGCCCCTGCAAAATATGTCTAAAACTAGAAACAAAGCATTTGATTTTCCAAGAAGTTTTATAGCCTGTACGATTATGATTGTAGTTTACAAGCAACTTTGTCTGGGTCGTTTTTGACAGCAAGTTTCCTCATAATGTGGTGGTCTTGTCGGGGCAAACTTGTTTGCATCTTGACTAGTAGACTGAAGTCCCTTAACTCCTTCAAAGTTTTAAAGGCCAAGCACTCAGAAGTTGACAGCCGGTGGTCTACTTATTGTGGAGAGGGGACTCTTGTACATATGTTAGGGTCTTGTCTTGAGCTGCTCTACTGAAGGAGCTGTGTTTAGAATATTGATAGGCACTACACTGAGAGATTGCAGGCCTCTTGTCAACAACTGACTGACATGAGCTGTTAACATGCTATTTTCAGCCCCTGGCTTTTCACTGTGGCATTCTTGTTAGAAGACCACCTAAAATCCTGTGTTTGTTCTCTTCTGTCTCCTCTTGAGGTAATCCTTTCTTTCTCTCTGTGTATTCCTCTATGGATGCATTGAGCTCAGCTTTCAGAAAAACCACACAGGCCATTTCCATTGAATGCAGTGCATCTTGACTGTCTATAACGATCGGTTAAAGACTTCATCAGTTTTACACTAATAAATACTGTGCATTGTATTAGCTGTTAGGTTACGGTAAGCTTTTCTTTTTTTTACCATCCAGAAAGTCCACGAGACCTTTATTCATATATTATTCTCATTCACAGTATGGCAGACTTTAGTGCGCAGTGGCAGTTTTTTCCCCGTCATTTGTTTTCATGAAACTCTGAACAGTTTTATGCAGGACGGGAGGGACACATTTGAATAGATGACAGAGCACAAAAGCCACACTGTCAGAATATTGATTAAAATCAGAAGATAAGAGTCTGGACCCAACACTCTTATAAATGACAACCTGTGTTGTTTCTTTACACACCGTTGTGTCTAGATAAGGACAACATTTTTGTGTTACTTTAGACTTAACCAATGTTATTCCTCTTAACACAGAAGCTGGTAATTAAATTTTTTCTTTCTTTTTTTTTTTACTACATATTAATGTGTTATAGTTATACCATTTGCCATATGTGTTATTTTTGATCCAATTGAACAAAATTTCTATGCAATAAAAACAACAAACTCGCATGTAGTTTATATAGAATTTATTAATCCTGCTTAATTTACATAAAAAATAGTCAACATTCAAAAAAAGTCAACAATCAAAATATAGTACTTTAAACATTAACAATGTTGCTTGTGTGAAAAGTTCCTGAAGAGTTAATAAAGGTAAACATTAATCATTTTTATTTACACATTTGTTCAAGTGATGGTGAGGGTTGGTGAGATGAAGCCTCTTGCGTATCAGGGGCATCTTGCATTCAAAGCTGCAAGAGTGCAAATAAAGACACATTTGTTATTTATACACATAACTAATATAGCTGGCTAACGTTAGCTAGCCTTTTATATTCATTATAGCCACCATTCATGAAACAGTTTTCTGGCTACTGCATACATATGTATAAAATGCCCTTCAAATTATTACAACAGACATTTTTAAATCCTCTTATGCCAAATACAGACATTTTTCTTACCTCCACAAAGATAACCACCAGTGATGAAAAGTTTCAGCGAGAGGAAACTTGCTTGTGAGAAGAATAATGCCTCACAAGGCAGCGATGTGATTGGATGATTATAAACATATATTGTTTTGGACACACTGCTGCTTTTTTTTTTTTTTTTACACACAAAATGATCAAAACTTGTTAAAATAGTCATAACAGAAAAAATGTGTTAAGAATTAACTTATCCTCTTTGAGAGTGAAGGGTGCACTGCACATGACCTATAAGTCTATAGAAAAAATTATACTTCCCCTCATTCCCATTGTCCCTGTATAAATATGCATAACGCATGCCAAACATGTATGCATGTATACAGTATGTATGATGTAAATATGTCATATATAATTGCTCTTTAAAATAATGGTCACCTCCCCAGATAACATACTAGGTGTACTTAATTGAAATAGTTAAATGTAGCATTTTAAACCCATAACTGTACACATCTGAAGAAACATTTCTTAAAAGTTAATTTTTTATATACATATAATCTACATACATTTTAAAGCACATCCTGTCCTTAATTCATGTAATAATTTTGTATTTAATTTTAAATTTAATTGAATAGCTCTATATTATTTTAGGGTGAAGCACTGCACTAAATGATGGTTTGTAAAAACTCGACACAGGGTTTAGAAGGCAAATTCAAAAAATCCTACAGCCTTTTCTAGAGAAAATTGTTATGACATCGTTTTTATAAAGTGCACCTGCAGTGATAAAAATCATGCACATACTCAATGTGTTCCCCATGTTTATTGCATCTCTCCTTGAACAAAATGCTTTGTTCCAGTCGCATTTACAGGTGTCCACTCTGCTTACCTCTGCTCGCCACAAAATTAGCCTACTTGTATTTTTAACATATAGGCGTCAGCCACAACACTGCCCTTGGGTCTGAAATAATTCTTGTTATTGTAGCTGTCAATTACACTGTGTATTACCTGAAATTTGACTGCCTACTTTTTAATGGAAATAGATAGCTTTTATTGAAGCAACAATTTCCTGTATGAATAGAGAGCGAGTTCAACTAAGCACAAAAAGTTAATCTAATATATTCTGACAACACTTGAAACGTGTCTGTTGAAAATGGTATATGAAGTACTACCAGACTCAAGCACTGTTTTACAAATGGTTTTCTGTGCAACTTGTAGATTGGTAGGGGAATATTAGGAACTTTCAGTGATAGTAATGGGCGGATTTCCTGGATTGTATGTTAAGAAGGCTCACAAGTTTATTTATTTTGAGATGCCAGATGAAATGGGCACACTAGACAAATTAGTGTTAAATCTACCCTAGATCAAGCCTGTAGAAACATTTAGAAATCTTAATTTTTAATTTTTGTTTTTAATTTTTGTTTAATTTTTGTATTTTTACATATATACCATGTCCGTTTTTGCTCAACTTTGTCACACTGACTGCACCTGAATTATATTGCTGTTGAGAAGCCACGTTTCTTTTCAAACACTGTTCTCCTAAGATTTATTAACAAACTCGAATGCAGGAATTTCAAACAAATTATTCACAGGCATAGAGTGTTTTCATATTGTAAAGAATTTCTAAAAGTAATTGCTAACTATTGCTAACATTTTAAAATGATAATCAATATATTATTATGTCCAGGTGCAATGCAAATGCAATGAGAACTGGGATCTTCTTTTCAGACAGTTCTCTTTGGGGTAAACTTAAGAGGTCTTCTTTTACTTCAGCTTTGAATAATTTTCAACCCTGTGGCAAAACGGGGAAAAAAAGAAAGGATTTTTATATGTGTTTTATAAAGTATAAGATGTCACACACTGATTTCATTGATGCAGTAAAACCAGAGAAAGTGTGTCAAGACCGCAAGGAAGCAAGTGTAGCCGCAGTGCTTAATGATATCCAGTCGTTCTTCAACTCAAAGTGACAGATAAAAGAAAGAGATACTCACAGCCGTGATGAGACACATAAGCCGGGGCATGGGATCGACTTCTAGGCAGATGAAACCCTGTCACACATCTGCATACAATGGCAGGGAAGAGAATGCTATCTCATCTCATCTCATCTCATCGACAGCATCGTGTTTAATCAACAAACAATTAAAATTGAATGGGATTTATACCCCTCAGGCACCAAGTGTAGTCACTACCGTAAAGCACATGTACTTGGCACCAGTTGCAGGTCAATTACTTTATGACAGGGTTAGGTGTACTGTTGTAAATGTCTATTTTATGAAGAACTTTTTTTTGCAATACTCTTGATCTGCATAGGAGATCAGCCTGTATGCAGCAAGGTTATCTATCTTTGTGATGTGACTGGTCCTTAGTCATACCTTATGGAAACGCATAGCATTGGATAAGCACAGTGTTGGCATATTTCTTCTTTAGTTTGAGGGATGTAACTCAATACATTAGTAATTTATACAATAAAATGTGATGATTTTTAGATGAGTGAATTCTAAAGGCCAGTCTTTTCTTAGAGTTTTCTGTAATAGCAAAATCTGGTCTATTATTGCCTGGTATGACTGTAGTTAAAAGTACCATATAAACAGTACACTATAAAAGTCTTAGTTTTATATTTTGTGCAGTGTTTGTAGAGGTAAGCTTATGTTGTTCCACACACATTTAGTTAGTAAAGGACAACAGCTTGTGTCATGTCATTGCGCATGCGCAGTCAATTCGGTTTTCAATCGATCAAGTGTTTACTTGCCCTCTCGATCGTATTAGAAAATGTTTAAACCACCCCTTACTATCCGAATAAAATTTTAATTGGATTTGGCCAATTCATTCTGATTGACGTTCATGGTTGCATGTGACTTTCTTTATTCCTACTGTGCTAGTCTATTTGGGTCCATGTAAACACAGCTTGTGACTTTTTACAGATTTTTAAATATAAAATAGTTTCAAGCACTTTGTCTTATGACAGACAGTAATTATTTTTATGCTTAACTTATGCTTATTTTGATAGTGAATTTGCCTTTTCGTGTTGCAGAGAAACTTAAAGTGATAGTTCATCTTTGTCATTCCAAATCTGTTTCATTTTCTTTCTTCTATAACATAATATATTTTGAAGAATAATGAGGTGCAAAACAGCATTTACTTTGAAAATCTTGAAAAAAATCTTCTTTTGAGTTATGCAGAAGAAACCAAGTTCAAGAACTATTATCATACATGTTTGGAACTACATTTTCTTTTTTCTCTTCTATTCTATATCTATTTAAAATAATAATAATACATACACTTAGACTAAACTAGGAAGGGTCACAGCACTTGCATATTGTCCTATTGTAAGTTTAATTGCTTATATTGCTCTCCTAATTTATAAGTCGCTTTGGATAAAAGAGTCTGCTAAATGATTAAATGTAAATGAGGGTGAGTAAATGATGACAGAATTTTTCATTTTTGGGTGGAGTATCCCTTTAAAGGACTAGCCTATGCTGTTTGTAAACCAGTATTCTATGAACCATCTGTGCAACATAACCAAGTTAGGCATACAGCCTCAAGTGGATATTGCACAGGTTTCTTAAATTAGCTATTACAAAACTGTTTGTGACCTTAGTTTGCAAATACATTATTGCCTCCAATCCTAACTCAGCTATACTGTACATAATGAAGACTGACCTTATCAATTACAGAAATATATCTCTTAAATTATGAGTCATCCGGTAGTAGATTTCAGGTCATAAGGAAATCTAGGCCAGTTTTTTTTTTTACTCTGGTTAATCACAGCGAGGAACAGCACCCGCAGCCAACGGATCAAACAGATGAATGTGTGAAACATGATTAATGTTCACGTAAACCGCTTACAGAAATGAAAAAAGGCGAAATCTAGATTAATCACCGGCTCACTCTGCACTTTGAATTTCTGATGGTTTATTGTAATTTCCCTAATCTCTGTCATCACAAACATCAAATAAACAATACAGTATTATGTGTATATATAAATGTTTATGAATTGAATTGCAGATATCAGAAAATGTTACATTGGCTAGTTGACCTTAACTGCAATTAAAATAATCCTTGACCTTGAGTAATATGAACTATTTCCAGACTCTGTATATTCTGTTACAGTGTAGCTTATCGGTTTAGGAAATTCATACTGATATCTTAAAGCAGCTTCACAAGAGGTGCGTAGACATACAGTAAATCAGAATGTAATGGGGTACAGTACACAGAATGAGGCAAATATTTCTAAAGAAAAAAGAGACGTGTCCAGCAGTTTACCCTGCTTAAACTTCATCATAAAAAATGGAGAGGATAGGGGTATAAGATGTGTAACCAGTTTGTAAGAGAAACCTCTGTGTGTCTCCTCAAGCAATTAATGGCAGCACTGTGAGGTGAAATGAAATTTCAATACCAGTCTCCTCTGCAACCCAAAACCTATACTGATGTGCTTCAGAAGCTGACTTTACTGTATACAGTCAGTAGTGTATGTGGGCCAGGCTGTACTAATTTTTTAGCTGCTCTTTATTCAAAAAAGGCTTCTGGTGTAGGATTTTTTGTTTCGCATTGTAATATCAGCCTCAGATGAGCTGGCCTTTTGTTGAATATCTGTTCTTATGGGCGCATCTCTCTGTTCACCTCCAACATATCAAGTTTAAAGCAATGTACAGGATGGGGTTGGGTGGAGCACAAAGGTGTGGGAAAGAAGAGCTTGAGTGATGAATTCATAGTGTGATGATCGTCATACTGCTTTAATACTACAAGCATATTAGCTTACAAGGCTTAGACTTGTAGTGTACTAAAACATTTCCATTTATCTCACAATTCGGGCAGGTGCATGTCTTCAGATACCCCTCAACTAACATGGGAAAGCTTCTGCGGTGAAATAAAAGAAAGGGTTGATTTCTGTCGACTATAATATGCTTTGTGGTACTTCATAATTGTGAAACGAGACAATAGTGACGTTTTAATTTGATACAATACATTTTTTAAATAAATTTAAATTCAATAAATTTGAATAGGCTACACCTTAATTCAAGGTAGCTAATTTAAAACTTGTGGTAATATGTCTGTATCAAATATAAAATTAACGTAGTTTTCTATATAAATTATAATGTAAAAAAAAATGGCTAAAAGTACATTCCTTCAGTGACAATTTTACAATAGTAAACTTTATTAATAGCCTAATTATTTTTTGGTACACTCCAAAAAGTACCTAATTTAAACCTGCGGTAATGTGAACCAAAGTTTAATGAGTCTAATTAGTTTAACAATATGAAAATATACCTCCATACTTATTAATAAGGTAATATTACGGCAAAAAACAAAACAAAAAAAACCCTGCACAATAGGTTCCCTCAAGGACAATTTGACAATTGTAGTGCTAATTATGAGCATGGATACACAATACTGGGCTAGTCATAGAGTGAATGGCATTACATTGTTGCGCAAATTACTGTTTGTGGTAAATAGCCAATAATTTGATGAGCTTCTTTTTGTGCCCGTCTGTAAAACCTGGCTCATAAAGTCATGACAATGGTGAATGTAATGGGATACAGAGAATTCCTTTGAACTCATAATGCAGTCTTGACATGGAGCGTGTTTGATAAATGTTGTTAAATGCACTACGAGTTCCCATTCATCATTCCATTGTACTGCACACCAGTACTTTTGCACAGACAGACTGCACAGAAAGCTATTTTGAGAAACTATGTATCTGTTTGTCAACAGGAGGAGGGGATTTTGTGTGGAAGAGCAGGTAAAACTCTTATCACAATGTCATATTTCTCTTGTCTTCCTCTATTTCCAGTTTATTTTTTCTGCCTTTGGTTCACTTAGTAACATCAGTTTGTCAGCTAGTGCCCCTGGCTGGTGTCAGTGACCCCCCCCCCCCCCCCCCCCCCCTCTCCTGATAGTCAGACACTCTTTTCATGGTCAGGTGGCTGAGGGAGAAACCGTATATCAGCCTCGTAACCCACAGGAGGTTTGAATTGGGGACGAGACAGTTGTGAAACAACACAACCCATGGAACATCCTGTATTCTGATACACTGTGGAAAGTAGGAGAATAGCCCCGATGTGAGAATGAAAAATGTTCGCCTCCAGCGACCTTCACCTTTCTTAATCAGGGACCCGAATGTATTGTCTGAGCGGTATCACCTTTGCTGTTTTCCCATAGTGGTCAGTTGACCTATGGCCATCTGGTTAATGTCTGCTTCTGCTGATCATCTGCCACTCACTGGTTATCACTCCACCTCTATCTCAAACCAGGTGATAAAACTGACTACTGTCCAGTCTGGGAATGAAGGACAGTAGTAGAAAATAGAGCATCTGTAGTGCCATAAAGATGCTGGTTACTGTAGACGATGGAATCGAGAGAGAAGGTTCCAGGACAGTGACATAGCCATCCATGACATTTCAGAGATGTCTGGGGGTGGCTGAGTAATTTATTTGTCTGTAAATTTCTCATTAGGATTTTAATAGATATTTTGCTCATGAACAACAAATAAGGCCATTGTCTTTACTAAGCTGGGAAATTAAAAAAAGAAAATAAATATTTTGTAAATACAAATATATATACAGGGCTGTATATCATCTAGAGGTAGTTGCTGAATAGTTGAATATTTATTTTAAGGTGTTGATTTTGTATTTAGGTAGTCTATGGGTCATTCTTTCTTGTTATGCGTTTTATTGTATATTGGATACAATATTAAACTCACAATATTTGAATTTGTAAAATATATTAGTTTACTTTTAATCAAAATTATATGTTACATTTTAAACTATTTTACTATTTGGATTTGACCGGATGTTGCCATTTTTGTCATGTTCCTAAAAACGTATTAAGACTTTTTTTTCTCTTTTATCCTTTCTAAAGCTACAATGTAAGCAAAACATATTTTCTTTGGAATTTAGTTTTCACTTTGTCTTGGTTTCACTCTTCATCTTCAAAAGAATCAAAAGCCAGTGCAAGAATGACATCATCCTCTAGGAAGTGATGTAATTTTTGGTGGGAAAACAACAGCACAAACATGAGCAAGTCTTTTATAAATTCTGTGATATTAGTTGGCTCTAAAACATTCCACCCTGTTAGATTCTTAAAAGATGGTTAAAAACATTGAAATGAACTTGTTGATAACCCATTCAGTGAGCAATTGGATGTAGCTTTTATTTCCATTTTCTTTCCACTGTGTGAATAATAAAAGTATAATTAATAAGTTAGAGTGCTTGAGCTTGTCCAGAGCATATTATAGAAAGAAAGATATCCTTAAATTACAAGACTGGCATATTATTATTATTATTATTATTTATTAATCCCGCTTGTACATCAGACATTTTCAGTCAGGTGTCCCCTATGTGGTCAATTAGCCACAAGTAACAACCTTTACTTTCAAATCAAAGTCATTTGGGTGTAAATGTTTCAGACTGAAGCAGATAATCAAGGTATTTCATTGTGCAACGGTTTCTGTCTGCTTGTTTTTGTATTGTAAACATTCATTAAGCCTGCTTCAACATTAATCTATTACAACTTATGAAAATATTTACTTAGTAAATGTTCGCTTCAAACTGAAGATTGCATTGGTTAGAAGTGTTACAAAACCAGTGCCTCTTCCTCCAAATCCAATAACATCAGAAGGCATGCACATTACATTCACAGGTGGATCTATATTTTCAAATTCTGGATTTCAAATATTATCATCTGTGAATCAGTGTCTTATCTCAAAGCTTTGTGCACATCTGTCCTTAACAACCATCATGAACAATCCACATTATACTTATAAAGTTAACAATTATTAAAGTATTTTAAAAATGGAAACTGCCTGTGTCTCACATATTGTTCTGCTAAAATGAAGTAAAATGATGGAAGAAGCATGTCATGATGCCCTGAGACATCTATGTCTTATTAGTAAGTGACTCTTACCCCAACTTGATAGAATTAGACACAATCTGCAACATAACACATTCTAGTGGAGAAATGAGCTAATGTTGTCTAATTTTTTTATCTCTCTCGCTCAAGTTTCCAAGATGTCATAATCAAACTGGCATCTTCTACTGGAAAAATCACGTCAAGAAATCTGCCTAATGCGATATCGTCTGCGACTTGCCCAACGCACCTGTCACATCAACTTACGGCAAAGTCAAGCGCACCACTCGAGCCAGAGAAGTAAATCAGCTTGGCTTACCTTTAACAACAAACACATGTACGGTTTTGTCAATGGAGCAGCTCAAGAAACACAAGTCTTTGCCTGCGAGGTGCTAAAAGTGAACCTTAGAAGAGCTGTAACAATGAGCTCATCTGAAATCACTTTAGTTCAAGCGGCACCTTTATCCTTATCAAAGAATCTTTCATAAACACCACAATGCCCATTCCGCACCTGTTTGATGTTTCTCCTCCTCCGCCTGGCTATTTTTCCACCCAGCCCACCATAGACAATACGAAAGGTGCACCCCTCAGGTGTGCTGGGCTCAATGATTGCTTCTTCCTTTTTTTCATCGGGAGAGAGAGGCCACCCTATTCACTCCCTCACACGAACTGCTCAACTCTGTGTGGACTCGGTTTCTGTCCACTGAGGGGGTAACTGAGATGGGGGCAACAGAAAGTGGCTTTAGAATACATGCTTGAAAGAGGACAGCTTTAGTCTGAATGGAAGTCTATGTGCTTTGTTGTTTAAATGAGTGCTGTCTGTTGCCGTTGCCACACTGTTCGGCTGGGAGAGGAGAGAATTAAGTAGGTTGGCTATTTTGCGTCAATGGACGGTCCTCATGAGGAGATTGGCTTTTGTTGCGTGGGACAAACGCAGAGTCATGCCTTGCATTGAGTGATGATTACTGTTTGTTCTGTCTTTAAGCACGCTGATATAGAAGCTTATCTTTTCACTGGAGTTTTTATTTTTGACAAGGCGTTTAAAAACAACTTTTTGCTACTGTTAGTTATGCAGGAGCATTTACAGTTGTGCTTTTGGCAGACACCTTTATCCAAATCGACTTGCATTGTATTCATTGTGTACGTTTCAGTTGTGTTTACAAACTTTCAGAAAAAAAGCTTGTCACTGAGGTGGGAAACCTCTGTGGCCCCCCATTGTCCACAATAATATTTGAAGGCCCCTTGACTTTTCCAGTCATTTGTTAATGAATGAATAAGAACTAAAGATAAAGGATTTATCAATATAAATATAAAATGTTTTTAAAGTGTGGCATAATTAGAAAAATATACATTTGTTATAAAAGTGCTCATAGAGTTCTATTTAAGATTTTATTAATTTACATGACGTCCCCGGTCTATCACACTTTTCAAAATAAGGCTTCCTTGTTTTCCCAAGACTGTGGAAATGCTTGTTCTTCAAAGAAAAGGAAAAAATTTTTGAAGATTAATAAATAAAAATTATAATCTTGATTTGTTTATTTTAATGCCCTTTCAGGGTTCCAGACTGCGACCAAAATGGTCGCATATGCGACCATTTTTTGAGAATGTGCGAGTTAAAATTGTATGTGGTCGCATTTGTGCGAGTGCATGGTCATGTAGCCTACTACTCAGTTAAATTCACGCATGAATTTTCCGCGCACTCTCTCTCTTCAGAGCCAGGCGAAAGTGTAAACAAGACTTCACCGTCTCCAAACTAAGCGCTGTCTTGCTCTCTCTCCCTCGCACATATTAATCAAAATAAATCGACATGGTGGTAAAAGGTCGGAAGACCAAAGTTTCATGTGGAGCATTCAGAGATTTTTTTTTTTTCAGAATTACCACTGGGTGTGAATTGTGCTAAATAAGTTTCCTTATCTTCTCTGAAAAGCGTTCCGGACATTCAGCTGACATAAAACAACACTTTAATTAAACGAAAAAAACTATCCAGTGATGAAATGTTTTCTGTGTTGACAGAAATCCACTTGTTTTTTGAAAAGCATATGACTACATTTTTCCACACAGTGCTATCAAGAATCGATAAGAGAATCTTTAAAGAATCAGATCGATAAGCAGAATCGTCAGTGGCATTGATATTGATAAAATCTTATCAATTCCCATCCCTATGTGAAGACAGTAAAATTATAATCAAACATTAAAGAACATACAGTGAGGAAAATAAGTATTTGAACACCCTGCTATTTTGCAAGTTCTCCCACTTAGAAATCATGGAGGGGTCTGAAATTGTCATCGTAGGTGCATGTCCACTGTGAGAGACATAATCTAAAAAAAAAAAAATCCAGAAATCACAATGTATGATTTTTTAACTATTTATTTGTATGATACAGCTGAGAAAATCAATGTTAATATTTGGTACAGTAGCCTTTGTTTGCAATTACAGAGGTCAAACGTTTCCTGTAGTTTTTCACCAGGTTTGCACACACTGCAGGAGGGATTTTGGCCCACTCCTCCATACAGATCTTCTCTAGATCAGTCAGGTTTCTGGGCTGTCACTGAGAAACACGGAGTTTGAGCTCCCTCCAAAGATTCTCTATTGGGTTTAGGTCTGGAGACTGGCTAGGCCACGCCAGAACCTTGATATGCTTCTTACAGAGCCACTCCTTGGTTATCCTGGCTGTTTGCTTCGGGTCATTGTCATGTTGGAAGACCCAGCCTCGACCCATCTTCAATGCTCTAACTGAGGGAAGGAGGTTGTTCCCCAAAATCTCGCAATACATGGCCCCGGTCATCCTCTCCTTAATACAGTGCAGTCGCCCTGTCCCATGTGCAGAAAAACACCCCCAAAGCATGATGCTACCACCCCCATGCTTCACAGTAGGGATGGTGTTCTTGGGATGGTACTCATCATTCTTCTTCCTCCAAACACGTTTAGTGGAATTATGACCAAAAAGTTCTATTTTGGTCTCATCTGACCACATGACTTTCTCCCATGACTCCTCTGGATCATCCAAATGGTCATTGGCAAACTTAAGACGGGCCTTGACATGTGCTGGTTTAAGCAGGGGAACCTTCCGTGCCATGCATGATTTCAAACCATGACGTCTTAGTGTATTACGAACAGTAACCTTGGAAACGGTGGTCCCAACTCTTTTCAGGTCATTGACCAGCTCCTCCCGTGTAGTTCTGGGCTGATTTCTCACCTTTCTTAGGATCATTGAGACCCCACGAGTTGAGATCTTGCATGGAGCCCCTGTCCGAGGGAGATTGACAATCATGTTTAGCTTCTTCCATTTTCTAATGATTGCTCCAACAGTGGACCTTTTTTCACCAACCTGCTAGGCAATTTCCCCGTAGCCCTTTCCAGCCTTGTGGAGGTGTACAATTTTGTCTCTAGTGTCTTTGGACAGCTCTTTGGTCTTGGCCATGTTAGTAGTTGGATTCTTACTGATTGTATGGGGTGGACAGGTGTCTTTATGCAGCTAACGACCTCAAACAGGTGCATCTAATTTAGGATAATAAATGGAGTGGAGGTGGACATTTTAAAGGCAGACTAACAGGTCTTTGAGGGTCAGAATTCTAGCTGATAGACAGGTGTTCAAATTCTTATTTGCAGCTGTATCATACAAATAAATAGTTAAAAAAATCATATATTGTGATTTCTGGATTATTTTTTTTTTTTTGATTATGTCTCTCACAGTGGACATGCACCTACGATGACAATTTCAGACCCCTCCATGATTTCTAAGTGGGAGAACTTGCAAAATAGCAGGGTGTTCAAATACTTATTTTCCTCACTGTAGGCTACATGTTTTTTTAATCTTTTTTTTTTTTAGAGTTAAAAGATTAAAAAAAAATTCTAACTAACGCTAACATGAGGTCGTGTGTCACTGTCAGCCTTTTTACATCAGTGCAAAACTAGGGTAGATTAAGACCACTATTCATCAGCATTGATTAATCCCATGGCATGTAGAAAAAAAAAAAAGGTGCGACCAAATCATATGCTGGTGCAACCAACTGAGAAAGTTGGTAGCACCAGTGCAACCAGTGGAAAAGTTAGTCTGGAGCCCTGCCTTTTCTTAAATTAGTTTTTCCTGAGGCCCTCTTAGAAGTTTACTGAGACCCCCTAGTTAAAACCCCACAGTCCTAAAGGTTGCACATTATTACCTTCTTTGTTTTCTCAACCGATTGGTTGATAGTAGTTTAGTAGCAGATTAATGAAAAACATATCTGAATCATTTGCTCATTTTATGAATGCTGTTATAATGCCTCAGTTATAATGAATGGGAAGCAATTTTTTTTTTTGGACGTCATCCCTTGGAATGGAGAACAGAAGCTTAAAAAGCATGTGGTTATGGTTATGTAAGGGATATCAGCTGGCCTATTTTTCATTTTAGAAAGCAAGAATTCTGAATGTAGACTTTAGAAACACTGCCCTAGATGATTCAGTCAGCTCAAACACCTCACTCAGATAGAGATGCTGCGAGATAAATGTAAAATTAGGGGTGACCGATCTGACGATTTTATATCATGATCGATCTTGAATACATCCACGGTCTACTTTTCAAAGCAAATCGTAGAGGTTGTGATCTATGTCCTCGTAATAATGTTAAAATGCTGCAATGATCTGCCTACTAGATGTCTGTGCTGACTGGCCAAATTATATCATGTCTCTATCATGTGTCTTTCATGTGTGGTGATGCATTTGAAAAACAATTCAACAGCTGTAGGGGGCTGTGCGATTAATACAATTTTAGTTTTGGTTTAGTTTTGGCTTCCAACGATTATGAAAATGAAAATAAAATGATCATTGTCGTTCCTTTCCTTTTAATATGGTGTGCTTTTGCCCCTCCTTAAAGTCTATACTTACCATTCAAATCAGTCAAATCATGTAACGTGACTGTTGTAAAGCACAGTCTACTGCCAGACATGGTTTATTTTTAAAAGAGTTATTAAAAGACCCCCACGCGCTTTCTGTGTGATGGAGCGGAACACGGACAAGCAAAGTGTACTTGGGGTTTTAGACGCGCACCTAAACTGTCAAATAAGCATAAAAATATGTTAAAATGTCCAGTTGGGAATGAAATCGGATGCATGTCATCATTTTAGATCTAAGCATTCGGTCTTAAAGCCTAATGCAAATACCTGCTGCTGTGTCATTAATGTTAAACGAGACAAAGACAAAATCACTCACTGCTCTTGACTGAATAACTTTAGCATTTTTTATAAGAATCAATGTATATTTAATTCATGCAGTGTGTTTTAAAGTTTGACTCTGTGTTTTAAATTGTGCAAATAAAGAAATCCTTAGGCTTGTTCCAGTCCATTCTCAAAATTGGGAAGTTCGTGATTCAGATCATGGATCGTGATTGTTTGTTATAAGATAGTGATATGAAATTTTGGGACGATCGCCCAGCCCTATATGTAAGATGTTCCAGTGCCCGAACAATAAGCAATAGCACTGCATACTTTACCACTATTGGTTATTTCACTCATTATATTTGTTCTTTTCATTGTAGTGTCAGTTTAAGGGTTAGTGTGCTTTTATGTACCCTTAGGTACATGTTGTACTTAAGTTGTAAAGGTGGAAAGGGAAATGCCAGAATGACAAGCTAAAAGTATAATTTTTTGCAGTGTGTTCCCTGGCAGTCAAACCCGTGACCTTGGTGTTACTAGCACCATGTTTCAGATACAATTGCACGATACTTGATATTAAAATCTTAAACAGAACACAGTCAAAGGAGCACCATGAAGAGTGGATTGTAAGTATATGTCAGCAATAGCTCTTTGTTTCTGTCACTGTTTCGAGCCTTTTACAAAAGTGCAGATGTGTTCAGTCAAAGGGTGCCACATTGTGTTTACTGATTAGTACTTTTCATCAATTGCGTCCCAGGTGAAATTAGGTCAGGGTGGCACGTTGTTTTCAAGGGTTTGCAAATGTACCCCCCTTTTCCATTGCTTTTACACACTGGGCTACATAGACGTTTTATTTATCCCCCAAGTATATTTCCACCTGGTCATCAGCACTTTGTAGATTGCTTTTGCTTTGCAACAGCTTTCTTAGGTTTATTCGTGAAGTGCTGGTCTTTCTTTTGTGTCAGCAGACTATTTAGTTGTGCCTCCTGTGAGGGCTCTGGAGCTCATTGTGTCTTTTTAGCCACCTGGAATCGCACTGAAAATAAGATGAATTTATGCTTTCATTTCTTCCTCTGTTTGTTTCCACCAGAGCAGCTGAACTAGGCCCACTTAGTCCTGTTCATTTCTGATATGAAAGGCGACTAGTGTCCTGCATTGGAAAATGTCACAAAAAAGTCTAGTGATGATCTGTGTGCTGTCATTGTTGACTTCACTGTCACGAATTTTATTTTATTTTTTTAAGTTAAGCAATTCCGATTCCCAACCATAAATGGCATCCTGGCTTGGATCTGCCATGCTGTTTGGATAAAATAACTCTGAAGCCTGAGGTTCATAAACAAACACTGAGAGGGATTCCCTGGGGCTTGGTTGAAAAGAGCTGCATTGTGTCTGTCACTTGACAAGACTTCGGCAATACATGATGCAAGATGGGGGCAGAAGGTTAATTAAGAAACAAGTATCACGCTCTCAAGCTCACTGAACAGTTGGCTTCCTTTGAGCGCTGGCATTACCCATGAGATTGGCTTGGCCTCATGGTCATCGCTACTAGCGTCTCTAACCAACGTAGATCAACCCTTTGCCCGTCATCACCTGCTCTTGGCAGGAGACCTTGGACTTTTGTCACCGTCGGGTTATTGTATTTCTAATGAAGTGGACTTCATTTCCTTTGCTTGGACTAGTCATATAGCCATGCAGCTCTGGTGTAACTGATGTTTATTAGGCGTCAGATATTACCAGGAACAAAAGCAATCAATTATTTTAATTTCAAGTGATTCTCTTTGTCTTTCTTCTTTTTTTTCTTTTTTTTTTACTCCTTCACATTTGATCTATTCATTTATTTATTCATTCATTTCCTCTGGAGTCTATAACAAAGCTGTCACAGCCCAATTAAAATGATTGAGGACACATGCTACAAATTATAAAAATGAGGTGTCTGTTCCACAGACAGAATAACATTTTTACTTGAATTTCCTCATTTACAAATCAAGTGCATTTTGAGGTATGAATACAAAGTTGTTTAGTGTTAGATACAGTAAGGAATTCTGAAATAAAATAGCTAAATATCAGTAGATTTACACTATTATTGGTGCAATCCGTTCTATGAATAGCTGTATGATTAATTAATACAGTGGATCTTACTAGTTATCCTGTGTGATGTTCTCCCCTTCATTAATTGTGAGTTACCGTCTGTCTTCAGAGGTGCAGTTCCTTTAGTGCCATCCTTGATTGTATGAGTCTTCTGTCTTCTGTCCGATCGGGTTTCAGGGTAGCATAAAGAGCCAGAACACTTTTGTGGAGGGACTGAAAGAACCGCATCTCTCTTCAGCTTATTATGTGGCAGAGGCCGCTACTTCTGACCTATTTAAATGATGTAACAATTGATGTCTAAATGTTTGGCCGGCAAAGAACCTGAGTGCTGCTGAGCTTCAGGGGCCTCTGATGGGATTCAGGCTTTAGAAATGATCGTGGGCATCTTGCTGTAAAGTAAATTATATTAAAGCAGTATAAGTGTACCTTACCTTTTGAGCATGTTTGTGAAAATCCTTAATTGTCATTATTTTAAATGGAAAATCTTTGGAACGATTTTTTGTGTGAAAAAATTATGCTAAAACATTTTGCTAAACAAAAAGTATAAAAAAAGATGATCAACCCTTTTAATATAGTACTCTATTATCACATCTGCAAACTCTGTTAACCTTAAAACAAATCGCATCAAATCAGCTTTGATTTATTGTCTTCTGTAAGTTGGATGATTTCTAATATCATAAACACTGCTGAGTGATCGCACACACCAGTTCTTATTCTATTGCTACCTCAGAAAAGTGATCCGATGCAGGGTTTTGGCAGAGGGCCAGTGTAAAACATTGAAGGTTCCCCTTACCATATCCCCCCAGGAAGGAAAGCTATGATTTCATAGCCTTAGATTACTCACTTAGGCAGGCAATTGTTTGTCTGAGGTAAAACTGTAATGCCATCATGTAACTCTGCCACATAAAATAAGTCGGCACTTTGGGAAACATATCACCTGACATGCGTTTAAGTTCTTCTGGTTAAGTTCTATATTAAAAAATACTACTTATGAAATAAGTGATTGGTTAGCTCACTTAATATCAACTATGCTGTAGCTGGTAGCTAAGGGTACTGAAAATAAGTGCAGAAAGACCAGCTGGTTTACATAGTCATTACAGTTTCAGAAATCCAAGACAATGTTTTTCAATAGATCAATAACAATACTGATAACATTCTGCAAGAGCGCCAATGCTACGTTGTTAGGCTTAAAAGAGTTTGTTGCTGTGGAAAGAGAGCTAACACAGTCTAAACCATGTCTAGGATTATTCTTTTTTTTTTACTTGTTTTACTTTTTTTTTACAACTAATATGTTTACTCTATTTAAAAAATCCTGAGAGTGGAGAATATAGAGAACTTTTTAAGGGATAGTTAAACCAAAAAATGGAAATTATTTTCTCATTTTCTCATGCTCATTATGTTCCAAACATGCATGAGTATCCATTGTATTGACCAGTCACTTAAAAAAAAGGACAATATTTTCTCAAAATATCTCATTTTATGTTCCACAGAGAAAGAAAGTCCTACAGGTTTGGAACAACATGAGGGTGAGTAAATGATGACAGAATTGTACATTTTTGGTGTATTATTCCTTTACAAGAGACTAAGGGATATATGTTTAAATAAAAGAAGTGATCAGACTACACTCAGTTAGAAAAAATATATATATTCTGAAAACCACTCAATTCAGTACCATCATGTTGTTAAATGCATAAAAGAGATAATAGACTAGGTAAAGTAACATGTTTTTATACCTCTGTTTGGACAGAGACGCAGTGTAGTTTGATTTTATTTCCACTGGTAATGGTTTAATGTCGTTCACCCTTTTACAAATAATATATAATTTAACTTGAATGTCTTGAGCTCCTGCCTGGTGTAAGCTTTAACAGTGTGCAAGCAATTCACAACATTTGTAGTGTTTTTGACGGAAGGTTATCATAACCAGAACAAGATTCTTTTATATTTGAATCCAGTCCATAAATTAGGTTTATCTGCTTTTAAAACATTAAACGCCTTTGAGAATAATTATCCAATAATTTTTTTTAGTACTGTTAATTAAATGAAGTTCTACAGTCGTGTCACAAACCTATGAGTCCATTGATTGTCTCATAAATGCAATCAATGTAGCAGCTTTGAACACATCTTTGTTTCCGAACAAACCAGCTGTTGCCAGCATGACCTCATTAGCTCTGGCTGGTAGATGCAATAATTTTGTTAGAGGTAAAATGTGCTCTAGCTAAATTAAATTTTTGCAAGCATATGAACATAATTATTCATTAATTTCATTAAAAATACATGTTTGCCAGTGCCAATATGTGAAATTTACTATTTCCCCCTGCCTGCTATCTTTCCCCCCAGTTTCACAGACAAGGCTTAAAGGAGTCATAACCTAGTATTACCTTGGATACCCACGCTCTATTATAGTCTTTCAGGCCCTTCTAAAAAAGAAAAGTGGAAAAAAAATAAACACAGAGCTCCTCTGACCCTTATTTCTGAAGGCATTATTGTCTCGCGAGATCTGATGCGATATTTTGGCTGTCGTGGACGGTCATTTTAATAATGCAAATGAGGGGCGCGTTGATTGGTGGCAGGAAGGAGGGGGGTTGACACCGCAGGTAACTTCAGCATATCATTCCAAAATGACATCATGGCGCAAGTTGTGAATGAACCCGACCTGGCCGCGACCTACGGAATTCAACCGTATGCACGAGCCAGACTCTGAACCTGAGCTGGAAAGGGAAGATGTAGAGTCGATGGAAGGACGTCTACATCAAGATGTCTCTGAATGGTAAAGACAATAATTTTGACTGAGACATACATTATACCTTTTATTTAATGTAGATTACATTAACGGAGATGTAGTCTACTTTTTTTTATCAGCTTACAGTGGTTATTGAGATCAACGTTTGCTATCATGTGGTGTTTTTGCCTTGTTTCACGTTGTGGTTTTTTAGACATTCAAATTTGTGAACGATTCCGGCGTAAAATGATTAGCACAGACACCTAACGTTAAGCCAGTGGGAAGGGTTGTAGGAACCGCGTCATTAAAAATGAATTTAATCCACTGGTCCCTGACAGCTTGGTCCGTTCTTGGGAGAGAAAACACATTTAAGTAACATGTTGATTCTGGCAGTCAACAACAGAGCAACTCACGTGTGCACTACGTTTCTGCATCTTTCGCGACTGAATATGAGGGGGAGAGGGGCAGGGCGGGCTTCCTGCAGCATAGGTCTGCGGTGTCCATATATGGTATATCCTGCCCCGTCTTGACGTCAAGTCGGGGCAGAAATCTAAATCTGGTATTTGAGTGCGCGTGCACGTGGGCTGGTTTACATACCCAGGGGTAAACAAACGCTTCACTTTTAAATATCGGCTTCCCGGCCAGTGTATAATCGTTAGGCAATCATAACATACATTGATTCTCGTGGAAAAGTGAAAATTACAGGTCATGACTCCTTTAAAGGGCACCTATTATGCAAAATTCACTTTTACATGGTGTTTGAACACAAATGTGTGTTGGCAGTGTGTGTGCACAACCACCCTATAGTGATAAAAATCCACAGAGTGCTTTAAAAAAAAAAAAAATGAATCCCCATAAATCATAAGCACTGTCTCAGAACAACCTGTTCTCAGATTTGGGGCAATGTGACGTACTTTTGCACAGGGTCCTCCCACGACTGTTGATGGACACTGCAGTTTTAGCATTGACCCGCCCTGAGTGAGCTAAACACAGTCCGCCATTGTTTCGACGCCAGAGCAGCTGTAGACAAGAATGTCTTCTAAGCGATTGAGGTGTTTTGTTGTTGGATGTTGTTGGATGTCAGAATGAACATAACAGTCGTCATTTACTCTCGTTGTTACTCGATGATGGATCTGTACCAACTGTTCGTGATCCAGCTTATAGTCTCCGGATTGATCGGCCTAACGTTACTGGTCAGTGATCACGGCAGAAATGAAAGTGAGAGCGCACACTTTATTGCAGTTCATTTATTACAGAGTCATTTTATGGATATAAAGTTTACCAGTTTATTAAGCACCCCCTGAAAAGGTGTGTATTTGTTTACTGTTTTGTGTAATTAGCTGTGTATGTTGAAGATAATGAAAGGGAGGGAGAGAGTTTATGGTTAAGTCTTTAAAGCACACTTCTTATACTTTGTTTTAAGCGCTTACGGTGATTTTTCTGGAGTAAAACTGATGCTTCATCTTTGTGTGATGTATAATAAACTTCATTGAACTTATCAGTATTAGAGTTGGGCGGTATCCTTCATTTTTATGTAGTTCCAGAGTGATAAGTCATGGCATTTGCTGTTCAGAATTGAATTGGAATGCTAATCATTAGCTTTCTCCAGCTAATACAGAATTTATTGAACTAATATAACGACTGCAAGCTTGTATTCAAATCTACCTCCAACCAATCAACAACCGATGGACACAGTCAGGTCCCCACCCTAAATTTTTTTCCAGATGTGCATCACAATACGAAAGAAAAGATTGGTCACTTCTTCCATTTCATTAACTGACAAGCACCTTATAAGCTAATCATCACAAGCAATTAGCCTACATTTCATTTTTGGTCCACTTTAAGCATCTATTTGTAGCTGAGCATTAACATTCCTGAAATCCTGTCTTGCCCAGTAATTATTTATTTTGCTGTACACTGTGTACTAGAGCTGCACGATTCTGGCTAAAATGAGAATCACGATTTTTTTGCCTGGAATAAAGATCACGATTCTCTCACGATTCTGAAAAGCTTTATTATTTTAAAGATCTACAAATCCTGAACATTAGGTTACCAAATAAGATAGAAACAAAATAAGACATAATACTCTTGATTCAGTCAAATTTAAATAAATGCAGTAAACAAAAAGAATGTAATATTTAAATAAATAAAAAATGACAATTAAACATTGACAACATTCAAAGGTATTACGCCAGGCTAGATCTATTAAAGATTCTTAGCAAGAAACACTATCAACATTTTTGGGTATGGTGTTGCGTTGAATAGTGTTGCTATAGACGTTTGTTTCGTCTGGCCGCTGGTACTTTTGTGATTGAGCAGTTTTGTTTTTAACCATCTCATACTGTAGTTTAAGATAAGTGTTTAATTGAGATAAGTTTATAATAACTTTGCTTTTCATTTATTACTTAAAGCTCAGTTGAAGTTTTTCGATAGCTAGCCTAGCCCACTACATTAAAAACTACAAGCCTAACTGATAAAGTTCACACATTATTTAAAACAAGTGAACAGTCAGTAATAAAATAAGAACAAATACACAAATTATAAGCGGAGATGAATACTAAATAACAAAGTTATTTGAAAGTTCAACAGTATATTCAGGTACAGAAATTAATAATTAAGCCTAAATGTAAAATAACACTATTTGTCACTGTATAAATTAAATATAGTTTAATCTTTGTTAAAGCTGTATTTTATTGTTTTATTTATATCAATGACACAGAAAACAGTATATATAATATTATAAAACGGTTAGTTAACAGTATCCTTGATTCTGATTCCTCAAAAGCTGTGCTTTAAGCCTGGAACACACCAAGCCGACGCAGACGAACTAGCGCTGATGACTGTGTTGTCGCCTCGCGTCGGGGTAAAAAGCTGCACTTGAACACACCGAGAGAACTACTGTCAGCTAGAATGCGCGTTCTGCGCCTGCGTGTAAATGAGACAGCTGTCTATTTCTGCAGATATATTCGTCTATATTCGTCATTCAAAAAGGGAAACCGGCGCTGCCGGCTGCAGTTACACAAACCGTAAACAAAGCAGTGCGTGCTTACCGTTTTGAATATCAATCCTGCTAAACACTGTCTTTATTCCACTCCTCTCGTGTTAATATTGAAATATTCGCCAAGGAACACTCAGATAAGATGACATATCATTAGAACAGCCTTCTATCTGTACCGTTTTGACTTTGCTCGCTATTTTGCTATTATTCTCGTGCACTGACTCGGTCACTAAGCTGAACAGCCAATCAGAGTTCCCTCTTTCACCGACGGCCCGACGCCGATTCAACATGTCGAATCGGCCGTTACAAAGCCGACGAGGACCAATTTCAGCCGACGGTGCGGAACAATTTAGTCGGCCGACCGTCGGCTTGGTGTGTTCCAGGCTTTATTCACGATAAAACACAGCTATGACCGCTTCACCCAGCGGTTCTATTTATCACTGCGCCCTTAGCAACACCCTTAGCAACCACACTTATCAACATAAACATAGAAAAAAACGTAAGAATTAAAAAGGCTAAAATGTTTAAAGTAAATTCCGATTTACTAGGTGGCATGACGATGGATGACTGGTTTGAGGAACAATTTGGAGAGACTTCTACAAATATGAACCGTCATGCTGTGCTGAAATGTAACATTGATACATTCGAGAAGACTCGTAATAAAAAAAATACCGTGCAGCAAACCCAGTGGGCAGTGAAATGTGAAGTTTGCTGCAACAGAAAACACTGCTGACAGTGCTGAGCCCCAACTAAAGAGAACCGCGTTAAATATCACCTCAGTGAAGCCGATTGAAATGAGACAAATATTTAATGCGTGCAGCCGTGCACAATAAACGGAGATGTTCAAATAAATTTAAATAAACAACAATAAAAAAAGTATCTCTTGTTAGGCAGCATTTTAGCAACTAAATTAATAACATTAATACAATAGTTTAAAGACCTAACTGTTATCTATCAAAATATGTGCCCTTGTGTTTTTATTTAGGCTATGTAAATATTTAGTTCAGTGCAGAGAGAAAATATCGGAATAAACAGAAATGAGAGAAATAAGCTATGCCTATTTGTGTGAGGAAATTTCACAAATATTGTGTTGTAAAAAAAAAAAAAAATGAGACAAAGTTTGAGAACGGTTTGTTGTTTTTATTTGAGCTTTCATGCATATTACACATTGGAACGTTTTTGTTCACGGTCAGGGACAATTTTTTTCTAGCGGAAGTAATGCTTTTATTGATTTAACTTAATGAAAGTGGGGGGTTGAATCGAGATCGTGATCTTTTAGCGATTAATCGTGCAGCTCTACGATGTACTGTAACTTTCAGTGTCTTCACAAAATAACTTGCTTTGTCTCAGTAATTGCACATTATTTTCATCGATTTTTTTCGTCATAGGGAGACAAGCTATTGAAGATTCTACAAATTTTTTTTAGCTTTTTCTCTTTCTGCCACATTCATTCATCTCTGTAGTTGCCAGCAAATGCTTCAATCCGTGGTCTTTGATTAGAGGTCTCTGCCAAGACCCGTGTGGTTGATACTCCAATTAGGGACACCTTATGCTGAAAGAGCTGCTGGCCAAGAGTCCGCCGGATTACCTGTCTCCACTTCAGCAGCGGCCCAAGTCTCTCTTTACTGCCACCTGCTCTTTCTCTCTCCTCTGTCTAGAAAGCCAAGCAGCTCTTATCCCATATAATCCGGAGAATAAAGTTGTCTGCATTCAGAGGAGCCTGCGCTCGAGCTCGGCCCTCTCTCTAATCAAGCTAATGGAGCCTGCAGGTATTCTATTGATCTCCCACGACGTGTGGCTTCCGCAATGATGGCCGCATTTTAAACGGGTCAGGCGTCAGGGTTTGGGGTCGCCCCCCTCTACTGTGATCGATCACTGAGTTTTGTCTTCTCTGCATGCTTGTTTCTTTCCTCTACTCCTTCTGTTTTTTCCTTTGTGGTCTACTTTACAAATCTTTTAACCCTCTCTTCTGATCTGTAACCTTTCCAAGGCTTTAGCTCTTGACCTGTGAAGTGGATGCCTTTATCTCTCCCTTCGCTAATGCGGACTCTTACATGAGTTTTCATTCGCACAGTCCAGTGATTCAAATCTACTTGTATGAATCAGAGGACATCCAGCTAGATGTCATAAGAAACAGACACGTAATGACAATTCACTTATCCCTCGGTGAGAATCAATTCTTCCACAATGCACCTGTCACAGAGCCTTCAGTGAGGGCAATTTGTCCGACAGACTGACACTGTAATTGGGCTTGAATTTTTCAGTGACCATTTTACAAGCACTTCTTTGAACCGTAAATGAAAATCTCAAGCTCACAATGAGCAGCAGACAGGCTAAAATGAGCTATTTTGTCTTAATTAAAACTTGTAAAACTGAGAATATTTTAGAGCTGTACTTGTACACAGAGACATGGACAGTAGTAGTTTTGATGAACTAGCCATGTCTTTTTTGGAATGTAGCAGGCTCTGACACGTAATGACCCATTGAAAAACTTTACAAATAGCTTTTCTGAAACACGCTTTGAAATTGTTCTGTGATGTCGTAGCATTGACTTGTTGTTACCTCAAAATGTTATTATGGCTGTTCACCCAAAAAGGATTTCCATCCCTTCAAATCATTATCTTGTGTAATAAAATATTATTTTGTGGGTAATGTTGTGTTTGTGGTTCACAAAGTTTTCATGGTATCAAGATCAACCAGCCAAATATGTATTAGTAGTAGTATACTTTTATTGTCCTCGAAAAGGAAATTTACATGTTGCTGCATATACATATAATAGACAGATAGACAAATACTTATAACAATGATAATTATAAAAAAATAAAAAAAATAAAAATTAATCAAGATAAACACTTATTCAACATTCGCACAGATACAGGTACAAAGGAATTCTTGTGTCTGTTTAATTTGCACATTGGGACTCGGTGTCTTCTACCAGAGGGGAGTAGTTCATACAATGGATACAAGTAGTGAATTGGATTACCTGATTAAGAATGTAATCACTATAATATGTATATATGTAATCAATCACTATAAATTGTGTATACACCAATGCAGGGCACATTGCTTCCTCATTTCTGCAGGAATACTCTATATTTAGATTCTATAAATGTCTATATATATATTTAAAGTTTCTTTGCAGCACCTTCACAGAACCCTCTTAATTTTCTCTTGATTAAGGTTTTTGAGCTTGCTGTATGGTTTTTGAGATTGAAAAGGGTCTTGATGTAGCGTTACACTGGTTCTTACACTGGTTAGCGTTACACTGGTAGGTTCTTCAGTGTAGTGATTTCTGAAAGTGTGTTGCAAGACCGTGTGAGTCACGGAGTGTGTTGTCAAAGAAACAACAACAACACTTAAAAACGAAATTCAAAATGTTTTTCTGATGCAAGACTTTTATTTTGAAAGACATGCGTGAAAGCTGTTGACTCTTCTGTCAGACACAGTTTAAGGAAAGTGTGGCCGAGAAAAACGTTCTCATGATTCAGTATCTGCGGTCAGATGAGATGATGTCAGGCAATATGTCAGTGTCATTATTCTAAGTTTTTTTTTTTTTTTACTTTTTGAGATTTAAAAAAAGGTCTCTCACCTCAGAAAAAAAAAAATCCTGTACTTGTCAGATGTTATACTGTGCCTGTAGCGTGCACTCTTCAATTGTCGATAACAGTATCCATATGTTATATTATGAATTTTAGCATGACTTGAACACTACTGACCACGACCAGAACTAAACAATATGTGGAATAATCTTTTAGTTCTAATCGGAACATTTATGTTTTACAGTGGACTGCAAAAATGTATTTCATTTTCCCCCTTTGCCTTACAGAATATCAATGTTTAAAACTGATTACACTTTGTACATGATGGACATTAATTTTGACCCCAGTAGGTTCACCTTACGAGTGCTTGAAACCATCAGTAAAGTAATGTTCAATTATGCAGAACATTTATTATCTTCCATCTGGCTTAATTACAGGCTGAGGTTAAAGCCTAGTAGAGGGTCACCCCATCACTTCAATATCAGTGTCCTAAAATGCATTGACCAGGAGAGGAAAAGCTGTCCTTCCACTAAAATTAGTGCCTAGAACTCCACTCCGCCACCATAATTCACCCTATGCGAAATATCTCCCCTCACCATATTGACTTTTTTGCAATTTGTAATAGCCTATAATAAAGATTGCCACTTTACCATAATATGAATACACATTTCTTAACAGCTTATACAATAGCTTTTCAAATTAGCATTATTGACTGAGGTGCATTTAACAGCCTCTGAAATGGTTAATGGAGGGTTAATGTCTGAGTCACTAGAAAAGGTGCTTTGGCTAAAACAAGTTTATTGATTACACAGCGCAGTGGGGTGTTCTGAGGACGATTAGATAAATGTACCACTGTTTTTTCGTCCATTATATATTTCCTGAATACGCATACACATGTGAAGGACTGCAGAGTGTATAGATCATAGAGAATGGTAAATCAAGTCACTGCACAGCAAATGGGGCATAGAATGATAATCGGTTTACTCATAGAAAGAGATGATAATCAGTATGTAACACAGATTCACCACATTATCTGATTACTGCTCATTAAATGGAGAAAAAAACTGTTTTGCTACCTTAAGTTTTCTTGAAAATGGTAAACATTACTGCAGCACTCCTTAAATAAAACATTTAGGAGCCATATGACATTTTTAGTTGACATAAATCGTTATAAAAGATGGTGGTTTAGAAGCACTTCAGTTCATGACTTCTTCCTTTGGCTTTTAACAACAGTTAGTGCAGTTCGAAAAACTTTCCTTACAATGTAAATTTCTTTACTGTCATTTTTGATCAATTTAATGTCTTTGCTGAATAAATTGTATTAATTTACAACAACAAAAAAACATTACTGACCTGAACTTTTGAATGGTAGTGTATTTTAAACAAAACAGAACAATATTTTTTGTAAAATATAAAAAAAATTTAGAATAACTTTCTTAGTTTATTAAAAAAAAGAAGTAGTATCTTTTAAATGAAAAATGACAAGCGATCTGAGCAACTTTTTTTTGTATTTCTGATCATTTTAGTTGCATTTTAGGTGATTTTAAAAAGTGAATGAAAAAGTTTATGTAAGTTACAAAACACAAGTGAGTAATCAGAAGCACTACACAAGAATATAAGAAATCAAAGATTTTTATTGTGATGTTTAATGCATTCTTACAATGCCCTTGTCCTTGTCACTTAAGTTACATCAAGCGTCGTCAGATAACCAAGGATGCTTGTAGGTTGCACAGTAACAAGTTCACGGTTTAGCACAAAATTATGATTTGAACCTGTGGGTGGGTCCGGAAACACTGTATCAATGCAAATCTGCATATCAGTTGCCAGACCTCCAATGTCACTCTCACGTCATGTCCCTATTTAATTCCTCAGGAACACACTGTCGAATACTGCAGTAATCAACCCTGGCTGTGATTGACAGCACTGAAGATTAAACACAGAAAAGGCAGTAAAATGTGAGTGTGAAAGATTAGGCCACAGTTCTGCATTATAACCCGACACGTCGGCCAATGATTGTATGCCTTGATTAAAAAAGAAAACGGCAGATCTGATTAAGGAATGGCTGTCTGACCTAAATGACATTCCTCAGGTCCTACTTGATACTAACACATTGGTTGTAATTATATTCTCCTCCCTTCTCTCCATATGAGAATGTTTAATAGTGCTCTCAAAGCCAGGAGGCTGCACTAGATGAAATCAGGCCCGAGCAATTGTACAGATGCCATAGAGTCTTCTACACAAATTAATTAACTTGTGTTTTGGAAAGTGGGGAGGCAGGTATCATTCATCTCGGGTCATTTCAATAACAGTAATTTGGCCTAGTGCTTTAAATTGTGGCTTGCTCAGAAATAGACTGTATGTAAAACATGTCACATGCAGCTTGCATTTGTTTTGGTGAATCAGTGAACTGAAAACAGGAGCTAATTTAGCTTGTAGCTGCTTCCTATGGCTAAACAACATGGTGCCTCTAACACTTTAAATGGTATCATTGTTTAAATGTATAAATAGTGGGCACTGGTGCACAAATATTACAATATTACATGGTTGCAATAGTCACTATGTCTGATTATGCGATTTTGACTCCTAACTACACGTGTCAGACTACACGTTGCTTCCCGACAAGTTATCATTTGCCGTCTTCGTGTTTGATGTCATCGAGAAGGCGGAACTATCGACTGACATGACACTGTTGTGAGAGTAAACAAACAATGGCTATCAAAGTGGCATGTTTTGCACTGGATGTCTTGTCAGAAAAGCCCCAAAAAGAATGAAATTCTGATTGTGGACACGTTCCTAGATTGCACAAAGAGGACAGTATGGAATCCCCCAAAGAGAACTTGAGGTAAAATATCATTTGTTTTATTTTTAGCCAGTAGTAAAAATAAATGTAGCCTACTCACCGGGTTGCTGAAGCGCATCCGCTATCGTTTATATTTTTTCACTCTGTCGTGGCAGTCCCTCGAGGAAACATCATAAAGGCAGGAGTACTGTCATAGCTCCACAAATCTTTCCTCCATTGCACCAATACTTTCGTTTTGGCATGTTTGAAAGTTGTGTACGGAAGAGCTTCTGTGCTCCTATTGGTCAGTGTCTTTCTGGCGTGACGTCGTGAAGCATCGCAGACGTGGCGTCAGTTGTCAGTTCAACATGACGCACTATACGGGGAAAGACAATCTGTCCTTGCGTTCCGACGCCCATTGTCGTTTACGAATCCTCTCAACAGCCGTCATCAAGCGGATCGTGCCAAAACCGGGCTAAAATGGTGTAGTCTGAACCAGGCATTAGGTAGCAGCATTGGTCAGATTTTGTTAAAAATATTTGGTTTTAAGTTTATTTGTCATTTGCACAAAAAGAGAGTGAAAAATTTTACACTGAAATGTAGAGCGGCACGATTAATTGTTAAAATATTGTGATCTCGATTCAAACACCCATGGGATCTTATTCCTAAATGACAACGATTCGGCTAGGTCTATTAAACCTTTGACAAGTTACAATCACTGCGGACATTCAGATTTGCTTTGGCACTGCGCTGAGCCAGAGAGTGCAGTTGTCATGTTTAGGAATGAAACAGCTTCAAGTCTTTTCAACCACATTTCTGTGTTAAAATAATTCAAATTATCACAAGTACTGGGATAAAAGTTTATAGTTCAGATATAAACACTGATGTCTAAGGTTGCAATCAAATGGAACAAATTACCTTTTGAAAGTAACTTGACACTTCAAATAGATATTGTATCAGTGACTTAAAAAAATGTGTCATTGAATCATTCATTCAAGAGGTTTATTCAAAAAATGCTGATTCATCCAGTAATGATACAAGTGAAGTCGTTATGAGTGAGTCATTGAATCATTCATTCATTCAAACAGATAAAAAAATAAATAATTTATATTAAAGGTAGGGTAGGTAATCCTGTTCAGAAACACTTTTTTTTATACTGGGTGAAATGGTCCTTCCATCCTGATAGTAGTCAATACATTATGTGTTTAGAAAAAGGAATGAAAAAAATCAGACCTCTGTAGCAGCTGCAGGACAGTAAAAACTCTGACCAATCACTGCCATTCGGTGCGAATGTAAAGAACCAATCAGATGCCTTCATGTCTCGTGCCCGCCCCAAGCCCCACTGCGCGCGCTGCCCTGCGTGCACTCATCACATGTCACCGTTCCCGGAAATATTCAGCTCAAAGCACCTGCATATGCAGTCAGCGAAGGCAAACAAGGCAAAAACTACTTCCTCGGACCCTGCCCGCGCTCTTGAACGACCTCCTCTGCTTCGCCCTCAACCCCGGACCTGTCCTCGAGCCGACGATGCGGTACTTTTCTCCGGACTCGGAGTGTACGTTAGTCTTCATTAGAGTCAACAATGTTTTCATCATGGAAACTCTTACATGCAAAACACCGTATATGTTATGAATCTTACACGAAATTCATCTTCATCACAGTGTAACTGATGGTAATGGAAAAACGTGTATCAATGCAAACTGTTTTTAGCTTTGCCTTATAAATATAGCTCGTTACCGAATGAAACTTTACCATGCTAGCTTGATAGTGAGTACTAAAAGAAATCTTATTTGTTTATATTCATAGTGATAAAGTTAGGTATTTTATTACATGTGATTCTGACATGATGTCACTGTATGTACTGCGCTCCTTCCTCTCTACTCGTCTCAGGTAATAAATGCGTCTTGTTCCAGCCTGAGCGTTTGGCGTCGCGCGTTCATGTGTTTTGGGGGCGTGGCTTTGGAAGGAGCTCAGAAGGGAGGGGGTGGAGTGAATGGAAATAATGAGCTGTGTTTATTGCAGATTAAAAGGTCTACAGTCACTCGATTTTAAAATTTTCTTTTTCAGAGTACTTACATTTTAATTATGTATTGGTATATAAAGACAGTTTAAACAAATTTGGAATGTTTTTTTTTTTTGAAAAATGATTACCTACCCTACCTTTAATTATATTTAATTCAGAATCATGGGAGAATCTCTTATTAAAAAAAAAAAAAAAAAAAAAGTGATTCTCAATATAGCCAGAATCTTGCACGTGCAGCTCTACTGAAATGCTTGTAGTGAGATTTCAGTAATAACCAATGATCTATTTGATCTTCAGATATTTGCTACCATCATATCTGAACAAATAGAGAATTTGAATAGTTGACCCAAAAATTCAAATTACTAACGTAATTGACTCACCCCAAAGTAATTTCAATCCTGTATGGCTTTCTTTCTTCATTAGAACACAAAAGAAAAATATATTTTAAACGTATGATCTGTGGTGTTCCAAACCTGTGTTGTATATAGATTTTAGTAACTGCATCATGATCCAGTTTTGATTATGAGAGCATAAAATACATATACTAAATTGGAATTTGAAAACTTGTCTTTGAGATTATTTATCAGATTTTCAGCATAAGGTATACAGTGTAGTTTTTATTAAAATATGATTACATGGAGATCTCAGTGGAACAAAATGATTTCAATCTCTAGAGATACCTTGTTGCTTTAATCCAGTGTCCTGGAGGACAGTGAAGAAAATGTCATCACATTAAGGTCAAGGATCTCCACCTTATCCCATGTATTTACGGCCTATTGTAGAAGCATCATGGACAAGTGCTGCATACTCCCCAAAAATCTTGTACAATCAGGCCAGTCTTTCTTGCAATCAGCCCAAGATTCTTTTTTGGGACATCCAGTGTCCCCATGGGTCCCTCTTCAATTCACCGTCTTCTGTAAATCAACGTCTCAGAGTCTTACCTATTGTTCAAATGTCCTTAAAGGAACAGAAATGTCCAGTTATCAGAAACGTGCCGTTCACATCTTTCACTCTCATCTATCACTTTCTCACCAATGTACAATCAATGGCCCATTTGAACCTTGTTAAATTGTTCAATCTTTCCATTTTAATCAGGCTTTGTTCTGGGAATTGTCTTTGAAATACTTTGGGACTTTTCTAAAAGTTAAGTTTGTTCCAATATAATGCAAGCACTCAGATTCACTCTATTCACTTGGAGTGATTCTGAAAAGTATCGATTTTACATCTGATACCCCCGTTCACTAAATGCACAATTTTTTTATTGATTGTTTAGCTTGGCAATAGATCGTCATGAAGAGCTGACATTTTTAACATAGGATGACATATGATGGGTATAACCATGGGCTGTTAAGCAATAATTGCACCTATTAAAGGGCTGTGAGGTGTCCGGCCACAGGGTCCTATAGTTTGTTTTTAAAGATTTACAAAAGCAACATCTATATGGCTTTTATTCTTCTGTCACTCAAACATCCGTAGACACAAAAGTAATCACTAACAGTGCTGGGCTTGAAAGAAGGGGTGTAAGGAATACGAATTCAACAAAGAAAAGCATTGTTCCTTCACCTCTAGCGCCATCTGAAAACGGTAATAAAAATCCAAGTTTAGTTTTAGGCTAGTATTAAAATTTATTGTGAACATAATTTACAGAAATTAAAAAATGAACTATTGAGACACTAGAATTTACTTATTTAAATCATCTTATTCCAAATGATCATTAAGTTTATTTATTTATTTATTTATTTATTTATTATTTATTGGACTTTATTGGAATCTTAAAGGAACACTCCACCGTTTTTTGAAATAGGGCTTATTCACTTTCTTTCCTACATTTAGATAGGTGGGCAAATGCATTTTTGTCTCAGTGCATGCATTGTTTTAGTTTGACAGGGTCGGCGCTAGCTTAGCTTAGCACAATGAATGGAATCCTTTGTTGCCAGCTAGCATGTCCTGAGTAAAAGTGCTATAAAATTTTTTTAAAACCCACCTAATTACTTCTTGTGGCCTGCGTATTCACAACAAGTACAAATAGTGATGCAGATTAACACTAGGCGATTTCCTAGGCAGATATTGACTTATATATTAAGGACTATATTAGGGGGAAGCACAGGCGAAGCACTGCTACTTGGGCGTGATATCTCTGCGCCCAAGTAGCAGTGCTTCACCTGTGCTTCCCCCTAATATAGTCCCAAGTCAATATCTGCATAGGAAATCGTCTAGTGTTAATCTGCATCGCTATTTGTACTTGTTGTGAATACGCAGGCCACAAGAAGTAATTAGGTGGGTTTTTAAAAATTTTTATATCACTTTTACTCAGGACATGCTAGCTGGCAACAAAGGATTCCATTCATTATGCTAAGCTAAGCTAGCGCCGACCCTGTCAAACTAAAACAATGCATGCACTGAGACAAAAATGCATTTGCCCACCTATCTAAATGTAGGAAAGAAGGTGAATAAGCCCTATTTCAAAAAACGGTGGAGTGTTCCTTTAAAGACAAGAAAAAAGGAACAAGAAATTATTGGGTTGAAAGGGAACCAAAAGCGTTAGTGGAAAATGTGTGTAGACTTTGTGATTTGAAGTTCTTTAAGTACAGATTATTTCACTCACTAAAAAGGCCGAATATATTTACTATTATGAATATTTATGAAAATAGAGTTAATAGTTTTTCCTTCATTATACAATTTTTTTCAAAATATTAAAAAGTTATTTTCAAGTTTTAATTGGATTTTCAATATGATCTTTAATGTTGTCTTAAATTTTGGCGGCCAGTGTGGAGATTATCCATCCAAAAATGAGAATTTGTTCAAAACCTATCCCTTACTTTCTTCTATGGAACAAAAAAGAAGATATTTTGAAACGTATCATTATTGAGGACCCCACTGACTATCATTGTATGGACAAAAACAATGAAACATTCTATAAAACTCCATTTTTGTCTTACAAATAAAATAAAGCTTGGAACAAGAAGTCAATTATGAAACGGTTTTCTTTCTTGGGTGAACTATTAACACACAACTTATAAGACACTTTATTAAAAAGATAAAGTTTTAACTAACACTGGCTGCAGCTAAGTAAAGAAAGAAACAGGATAACACATTAATCCTGCACATATCATCAGAAATCCACAGACAGATCAATCGAGGAAGGTTTTTTTTTTATTACTTATTTTTAGATGCCATTTATAGCCTACGAGGAATTATTCATGATTTTACATTGTGTAAATATGAAATGAAACACTAATAATGTTAATATTGTTTGATCGTTGCATGGTTATTATGCACAGATGTAAATTATGTGTAATTGTGGTTTCTGGAAATGAAGACATTAAACCTTACATTTACTTACAATACATTTATTGCAGTCTGTCAACTATAATTAGCCACTCACATACCCTTGACTTGTGTAATTAATATTTCAACCTGGGATCATGCTCTTCAAGACAATTTCATGATTGTCTGAAATAGCTTTGCATGAATATAGGCTGATGCAGGCAAGCATGAAAGTTGATGTCAGTGTCACTTTTTTCAAGTGAATTAGGCTACAAAACCTCTTGATTATGTCAAACTAAAGAAGAGGAAACCTATTAGAAAGTTTGAAATGTAGGATGTTGACGTTTTTGCACTTTATTATTCTTTGAAGGTTGAAGCTAAAGCTAGGGGTGTGCGATATTGATGAAAAATCTTGATATTTTCTCGATAATGATAATTAGACGGTATTTTGCTGAGTGTGTTTATTGTTGGTACCTTGGCAAGTTTAGGACTGCTGTTGACAACTGACTCCTAAAGTTTTTGATATTCTTCATATTCTGTGTGGTGGTTAGTTTGCAGCAGAGCAATTATCTTTTCAATAAGTTTAAATAGATTTTTATCTTTTATGGGCATTTTTATGTTTAAAACCATTTTAAACCTGATTAAATGTATGCATCAAAATGTAGGCTTTCTTTTGTTTCAAATTCTTACATTTAATCAATAAATTAAATTAGAATAAGACACAATAGGGCTGATGAACAAAATTCATCTTTGCAATGCATATAGATGCATTTACACAGTCGGTTTAATGCAGCTCAGAGGGACATGAATGCTTTTAACCTGCTGTTACAAATGCATAAATAAAGTTTTGATGTTTTAAACATAAAATTGAATACTGATATTTTGAAATGATTTAAAAAATAAAAAGATATAATACTTTAAATGTGAAATTAAAACTGCCAGAAGGAGGCAGCAAGTCACTGTTAATGATTGAGTCATTGGGTGCTTCTCAATACTCAAATTGATGCTTTCTCGTTTCTTCGCTCCTCCATCCTCCAGCCTGTGACCTGAAAACCGATCAAATTCAGCCATCTTGAAGGGCATCTCGATTCTGTAATTGCACGGCAACAAGGCGAGGAACGAGGAGCGAGGAAGCTTCCTGAGGAATACACGGGTGTATTCTTCCCTCGCATCCTAAGGGGGTGGGGCTAAGATTTTGGGAAAGGAAGTGAGGAAAGGAAATGAGCATGCACAAATAAGAACTGAAAAACACCCATTGAATTTCAACCGATTCATTCAAATGGCTGATTCATTCAGGAACAAAGCATTTGACTGTCTTAATGAGTGAGTCATTGAATCATTCATTCAAACGATTCGTTCATTCACCGCTGTGTGTTGCTTAGAGACTCAAAACAGTTCTGTGGCTTTATTTGGAACTATTTTCGCTGGCAAAATAGAGCAAAAACAGGCCATACTGTGTCTAAAATGTAAGTCACTTAATATTAACTTCTTGTTTATTGAACTGTTGCATAAAATCAATATCACATTTCAAATCATGCTGAGATGTGAAATTGATTAACTATATTAAATTGTATAAATATAAAAGATAACCTACTAGACTACATCACGTAGTGTATGCGTGCACTCTCTAGGTGTCTTTGTAAAGTGAGAGGGACATACTCGATAATGTCAGATCACACATCATTAAAACAACAATCATGATATTTTCCTTTACGATATATATCACACACTCCTAGCTAAAGCACATGGTTGTACATAATATAAACTAACTAAAATAGTTATTTTATCTCTCCTTTTTTTCCAAGTTCCTATTTTATCCTTTTTTTTCTTGAGGAAAAATGCCCAGATGTGTCAGACCTGTCTTTGGAAGCACCCTTACACTTACAAAGATGATATAGCATTGAAAGCAGTTTGAATTAGTCTTTATCGTGAAACGAAGTTTACTTGCCTAGTGTCCACTATCTTTGGAGACGGATTGTCTTGACCTCAGCTGCTGTGTATTTGCACACCTGGGCTCAAGCAGTAGAGTGTTATGTGGATTGGCAGTGTGTAAAGCACATCTGTTGCTTTGGTCCAGTGTGGCCATAAACAACTGTCCAGTGCTGGAGGGCTCAAGTGAAATTCAGAAACACTGACATGTCTCTAATATGTGAAATGACATTACTGGAGTTACGCAGATCAGACATTTGAAGCTGGGGTTCGATGTATAATTTATACATATTGCCTAAACACAGTCAAAATTGTAATTGAGGTCTTTCAAGTTTTAATAGGTGATTGGTAGTTCATTAATAAAATGCACCGCCTTAGCAGTAAGGATAATTCCGTTTGATTTTGCCTGTTTACCAAATTTATCCCTTGAAGCCAGTTTCTTGGCTAGTTGGGAAAAGGAATCATACCAATAATTTTTAAATGGCAAACAATTTCAGAATTTGTTAATCATGACAGTATTGAAATCAGAACGGTCTAATTTCTATTTGTTTTCTTTGTTACATGATTGTTTCTTATGATAAATCTCTTAATTATTATGGTATGAATAAAGAATCAGGTGGTAGTGAAATTAATGTTTATTGTAAATAAACCCCCTGGATCTCAATTATAATTGGTGTATTATTTTTAGAAAGATGTCAGTGCCGTGTATAAACAGCATTTCATGTTCCAAACAACCCTCACAGAACATTTCACATGTTGAGAACTGCATAATTAGCACAATGGTGCTGTGACATTGTTTAGTCTACATGTGCCTGGGGATTTGGTGAAACTGAAATGTAACTGGTAGTTTGTATCCTACGTAGTGAGAGTATTTGTTTGATTGCAACAGAACTCCTTAGCAAGGAGCTGTCTTACAAACTTCCTCAGTGTTTGTTTCCACTGTTACTAAACATAACATAATATACTAAAACAATATAATATTTCCTCAACCACGTAATATTTACCGTTCATAAATCTGTGTTGATACTGCAGTCATCACCAGCGGATAAGGAGGAAAATTACTAATAATGACTGGTTTCAGAAAATGTAATGCTTTTATGCAAATGCCTGGACCTAGAATATGACCTGGAAACAAAAGACTGCAAGCCAGTGACTGCACGGCCGGCAGTGCATTAGTGGATCAATTAAACATGACTCCTCCTTAATAAACAGGCTGAATGGAGGTTGCCATGGCAACTGGGCTGGAAAAAAAAAAAAGCTTGGGGGGTTTGAAACACACTTTGGTAACATTTATTTTCATAAATCAGACAAAACTTGACATCAGCATGTATCCGTGTTTAAAATCTTGTAGTAGATGTTCATGCATGTTGCTCCATGTTGATGTTTTGTAAAATTTTAAAGTGTACATGTAGGTTTATGTGGCATTTCAAGTCGAAGTTACATGTTTTAGACTGAACCTCGTTGTCAGAAAAAGTCAGAATTTCTTTTCATTTGAAGCACTTGGGTTCTTGAATATATAATTGCTAGTCACATAATCTGGTGAGACATTTCTGCACTTTGGTAACTCATTAGAGGAAAATAATTCCTGACAGGGCTTAATGCAGAAGTATTAATTGCAGTAATTTTGAATGGACTAATGGATCCTGATGGGAGAGTTGAAGAATGTCACATGAAGACACAAAGATTACAACACCTAAGAGAAGTTGGTTACACTGCAAATATTTGTTTAGTATTTTGAAACTGATTTCAAATTGATATTGATGTAATTTGTCAATGATTTTAAAATAAATTAACTACAGTTCCTAAATATCTTAACATAAATTGTAAAAATTAGCAGCAGGTTTTCTGTCCTACCTGCTAAAATACTAAAAGCACCATGCCTCTGAGATGTATGTGTGTAACACCTGAGAGGAAATGTGGGGAGAAATTATGAGCCAAAAGAAGAACTGAGGCCGTTTTACACATTCTATTTTAGACCAGACTAAAAAGGTAGTGCTACTCTCATATTGATCTGAGCATTATAGGATCATTATGGCTCTAAAGTGGCAACATCAGAGTAATTAGTGGTCCAGAGGGTCAGACTCTCCAGAGAAAAATAAAAAGGAAAAAGAAATTGAAGGAAAGTCAAATGAATGCTAGTTCATTTAAGTGCATGATCAGTTAAACCCATTGAGAGTGCAATATATTACAGGTAAAATCTATAGATGAGGATAGATATATGGATGAGATACAAAGTGTAAAAAGCATTTCTAAATTTAAGTTCAGCCAATCTTTTTTTGGGGGGGGTTTATGCCAGTGATCAATTCTGCCTTGTCTTTGTACAGCTCTGTATATGTAGGTGAAGCTTTGATATGTGTGACCAAAGCTTTGTGGCTGATGTTAACTCTTGGTGCCTTTCAGCAAGTGTAGATGAAATGATATCTTGAAATGCATCACACTTCAGATAATTCTGTAAGTAGAGTGTCTCATTTCCCAGTTGAAGTGTCAGGGGTCATTTACATGTGTAGTGCAGACCTGAGCACTGGGGTGGTGCCGTCTCTCGAAAAATCAGCCCTTTTTTTTTTTACCTTAGTGCGATGATACAAGGACCTCAAATTAGTGAAATCAAATTAATTATTTTCAGTATTAGTTAACTCCATATTAATGAAAAAAACAACAAAAAAATAACACTTTTGTGGCTCATGGAAACCTTTTCATTTTATTTTATTTTTTTACTCTGCTGTGTTTTATATAATTATTGAAAATAATAATATTTGTTTATTACCAATGTCACACACATTTACATTTTCATTGTCAAATATCTTTACATAGACTACCTCTCCTACCTTTTTAAGTGATTTTTGACTGGGATTCACCTAAGCTTGCAATTTGAAATTGAAATATGAAAGTAAGATTTATAAAAAGAAAGTATTTTCCCTTTTTATGGTGTGATATTATTTTCCATTGTGCCCTATTATGTAGATTCAGGCCTTACAGCAGCTCTGTCCTTGGCTTTGCTTTGGGCACTATTGTGTCATCTCTATCCACCAGCTGCCACGTTTTTGGACGTTTATTGATTCACTACTCATCTTTTCATGGTGCTGATTGGAAAACATATTTCAAAACATTTTGTACTGACGGGTCAGTAAAATGGGCCTTTAAATTGTCCATGGAAAGCCCAAAGGTCATGCAATTTGGGTTCACAAACAAGTATCACTATAGGGGGAAAAATAATTATTGAGTTTGAATGAACAAAGCTGTCATCGATTCATATCTAGGGGGTTTGGGAAGGTAAGATTTACTGCACTTTCAACATGAGAATGCTGCGGGAAAATACTCAGGTAGTGGCCCAAATGGATTTTCAACTAGGCCCTAAACCTTTCAAACTGTACTGCTGTTGAATAGCAGTCAGATGTTGCCATGCCAACCTTTTCGAGAGGGACATTCAGCGGTCTGTGCATCACAGAGAAAGCGTTGCCAGATGTCCTCAACAATTTGCTCTGAAAAGATTTCAGTCGGCCATGCTTATTAGCTGATAACAATCAGGGAGCTCTGGATATATGCCTTCCTCTCCATAATAAGCAAGAAGATGGCCAATAAAAGCCGCAGCTTGTCCAGCGGTGGCCCATTTTGCAAAGGCGCCATTGGCTAGAGTTAGATATTTCTGAAATATTGATGTCACATTTCTGCATGTGCAACATGTCAGACCCAGTCTGCAGCTGACATTCTCTGGCAGAAGCTGCTGAGGCTGCTGGCCAATTCAAGAATGAATAAGCAACTTTTTGAATTATTGATTGTATAAATCAACACCAGTATCCAACCAGCAATTTGGAAAGGCAGAAGTGAGTTTTCTTGTTTTCTTGTTTCCTTCTGTCATGGCCTGGCATTGCCAGTTGTAGTAATGTTTTTTGGGGAGCCTTTCTCAAACCAGGTGTTTCTGGGTGTGTTCACACTTGTAATTCGGTTCTCTTGGTTCTTTTGCTTCAAACCAAAAAAGAAAATGATACATGTAGTCCTGGTTTGCTTAGCGTTCACACCGTCATTTCTATCACCAAACCTAAAGATGAAAAAAATACACATCCTGTTTTTGTTTTTTTTAGATGTCCTTGATCCATGTCGCATATTTCAGTCGAACTGCACCACCGTTCATTTGAAAGCGGACCGAAGACCCATCTTTTCAGCGGTCTTGATCTGCTTGTTTGGTGTGCACAGAGAAAGATGTCAGCTTTTAAGCTTATTCAAATGAACCGCACTAACAGAGCAATCACACCAGAGTTCTTTTTAATCAAACCAAACGTATACCAAGTGTGAACACCCTCAGCATGTCATTTATACACTTGGTGTAGCAAATTTCAAGTATGACAATCCCTTTTCCTTGATTAGATTATTTTGGATAGCTGTAACCTTAACTTAAGTCTAGAGCTTTGACTATGTGTTTTCTCCCCCTGCGCATCTACTATAGCATGTCTACTGTACTTGATATTGTTTAGGACTCATTTTAGACCCAATAGTTTGATTACTTCATACTCTTACCAGGGAGTTGGGAGACGGACTCTTGAGTGCCATCAGTGTTAATGGAGGCTTCTGTGTAAAAGGCTAAAAAGCCAATAAAATGTGGGGGCTCCACTTCAGTCTTAATGGTGCCTTCAGTGGGATAAAGCACTTCCCATAGCTTTGAGGGGTGAGTTCTGGTTGATGTGACCTAGGTGGGGAAGGGAAACAATTCTTTAGCCCCTGATGGATAAGCACCAAGAGTTAGTGCATGTCACTTTGAGTCAAGGGTAGTAGACTAGAGGCATATAGGCCAACCTTTTGTAATTCTCTCTGCTGATCCCTCTACTGTGCAAACACTCTCAAAAATCATCATAATTGAACTGTAATCACCAGGATGTGTAATTCTTCTAGTCCAAGCAGCTTTCTGTGCCTCGTTCACTTCATTTCTCAGCCTGTGGGGCTCCTGAGCAAATTACAGTCATTCCCCATTTTGCCATATCTTTGCCATTCACTACAAGTCATTTTAGCAATGCAGCTTGGTGGATGATCACAGACAATGCACAAAGGTGACCTGTGACCTATATTGATGCTACAGGAAGCCTGCATTTTCATGCTGATTTTCCTGAAAATGGTTCAGCTTCCTGTTTTATCAAGGGGATATCAGTGACATGATTGTTCTGTTTTAAGAACTTCCTATGTCAATTTGCTGTTTTCTTAAGGAATATCTTAAGGATTGTCTAAGATCTTAAGGATTATCTTTATTTCTCTGTGAAGCATTTGGCCAAAATGACAGCATATTTTAATCCATTTTAATGGGAGCAGAGTCCAACAAATAATACTATTTTCTATTTATTTATTTATTTATTTATACAATTTAACAAGCTAACTGCCCTGTAAATGTGCAGTCTTAGGCAGTTTTCATTACTCTTTTTTTTATTTTTTTTTATTTTTTTTGGTGGTTGTGATGTTGTAAAAATTAATATTAAAATAATGAATATTATTTTAGGTATCACTTTATTTTTAGTCCACTTTAGACATTCTACTAACTGTACGTAACTTAGTTACTACGTATCTGCTAACACTTTATTTAAATGGTCCTCCAACAGAGATTCTACTGACCAAATGTTAGGGCTGCTCAATTATGGCAAAAATCATTGATTATCACGATTATTTTGTTCAATATTGAAATCACGTATTTAACACGATTATAGGTAGGTGATATGATCAGTCTTATTTCATGATATGAGTCATTTTAAATCTCAGTGAAATTTCACAATTATCAATACTTCAGCAAAAACTAATACTAGGTTAATTAATGCCAGTAAAATACCTCAAAACAGTTACAGAAGACAAGTTAAAAGTCAGCAATACAATAAGAACAAAAAAACTCAATTAAAAACAAAACCAACAAAAAATACAACAGAACAAACATACAAATTAAATAAAAAGGCTAGTGCTTTAGGTTTTTCAGGAAGATGTAGCCTACTAACAGTGGTTTTCAGATAAGTAATAGCCATTTGAAGTAATAATCAAATGTAAAATAACACTGCTGTATAGATTAAATATAGACTAATCCTTATTAAAGGGATAGTTCACCCAAAAATGAAAATTCAGTCATCATTTACTCGCCCTCAAGTTGTTCCAAACCTGTATGAATTTCATTACTCTGCTGAACACAAATGAATATATTTTTAAGGAATGTTGGTAACCAAATAGTTGATGAACCCCATTGACTTCCATAAATACTATGGAAGTCAATGGGGTTCATCAACTGTTTGGTTACCGACATTCTTCAAAATATCTTTGTTTGTGTTCGGCAAAAGAAAGAAATTCATACAGGTTTGGAACAACTTGAGGGCGAGTAAATGATGACTGAATTTTCATTTTTGGGTGAACTATCCCTTTAAAACTACTTTTCATTCAAGAGCAGCGAGTGATTTTGTCTTTTGTCTTTTGTTGTTTGATTAACAATAATGACTGCAGCAGATTTATTAGGCAGCTGTCATTTTAAGAGCTAACGCACAGACCGAAATCGAAAATCAATTAGGCTACGATTAATCGCACACCCCAACTATGTTACTTTGGAAGTAAATGTTTAGGGCCCTATGATTTCTGCAATGCGGAAAACACGGATGGAATCGTGAAATCCATGCATTAAAAATGGAATTTAATGTAGGCCTATAATGCAGAATTTCCTGGAATTTGACAGATCTTGGATGAATAAATCAAAAGTAGGTCAGTAAACTTAAATAAAATCGTGATATAGACTAGTGTCTGTGAATATTAAACCGTAAAAACACCATTTAAATATGAATCCTGCATGTTCTGTGTGTCTCTGCGTGAATGAATGGCGCAGACTTTCATCGCAGACCCCCCCCCCTCCCACACACACACACACACACACTGACTGAAGCATGCGTGACGCTCGCAGTGTTTTCAGCCTCTGCAGTCTCACTATATGAGGACATAATAATAATAATAATAACACTAATAATAATAATTAAAACTTTCTTTTTTAAGGTATCACAATTTTTCTTCCGTTTTAATTTGAACAGTAAAGCTCTTTTGTGCAGCATTTGCTTGACAATCATTTTTGTTTAAATTCATATGATTAAAAGATAAATTCATTCCAGAAAAATGTAATTAACATAGTATTTTCTTGGGGGGAAAAAAACATTTAATAGAATAAATCATTGATTGTTAAATCGTTGATTATTTAAATTTTATTAAACCAAATGGAATCCAGAAAACTTAAAACAGAAAACAGAATTTGATAATTAAAAAAAATGGAATTTGAGGGGGGGAAAAAACTTATTTCATAGGGCCCTAAACATTTTTTATAAGTTTCATGATTTCAATTAATTAGACATGCTTTTTGATTACTACAATGTAATTTAACCAATAAAATGGGAGTCAAAAAAATATATAATTTGGAAAAAAATAAAGCTGAATTTGGGAAAAAATAAAATGGATTTCATAGGGCCCTACATGTCAACCTATTCTATTAACCCTAACCCTCAACCTAACCTTACAATGAGAGTTAGTTAACATGTAGTTGCAAAGTTATTTAGCCTAGTTAGTAGAATGTCTAAAGTGAACTATCTAAATAGTGTAACTATATTATATTATATTAATTACATTATATTATATATTAATAATACACGTTACTTATGTTTATGCTGCAATTTGTCTGTTTATATTGGTTTCAAAAGAATCTTACATTTAAGGAACAAATGTGAACAAATATTACATTATGTGCGTCTATTGCTTTTACCTTTTAATTTGTATTTCACTGTCATTGTAATAATGCAGGTGAATAGAGGAAAACTATTTCATCAGATATCTGAAGAATGTCAAGAAACCCAAGAGTGATTCATGCACTGCTGAACAGGAATATTTGCTGAGACAAATCCCTCTGTCAGGGCATGTTTTCCTTTTCACAAGATATTGTTTAATACGCACAACAGTTTCTAATTACCCTTTGTCCTTTGATACGAGATAAGGTAGGAGAAATGTTTAACTGTTTACTCGAATGCCTTATCCTATGTGTTTGTCAACACATCATTAGTGAGCCACAGAAGCTAATTAGTTGTTTTAACACTAAGGTGATTAAAGGCAAAAATCACATTGTCTTTCACAATGACTTGGAGGCATAGACTGGCCCTCGCTCATAACTTCAGTGCTCATTTCCCTCTTTGTCTTATTCTGAAAAATAATAAAGCACAGGAAACAAATTACCCACTGAAAGATCACTGACAGGTATCAAAGTCTGGCACAAGTTGATAATATAGTATAAAAATGTTTTTCAAAACTGTTAATGCTCTACATAAGTAGTCTGTCTGTGAACAAAGAAAAAATATGGACTTTACATTGTCAAACCTAAATATGTGCTGTTGTTTAAATAAATATAACTGCTTACTCAATTCAATTAAATGTGAACTTTATTGTTGTAATTTCTTCCAAATAATTGTCTCTCATCCCACAGCGTTTATTGTCTCACATAAATTAACAACACATCAGTAATACACGAGTAAACACACCCTTAGTTGTACTCCCATCATTATGTTTCACTCAACTACAGAAAGGTATGGTATTTGCCAGATCACTGAAACCAATGGGGTGCTGTCCGTGTAATCATTTCAATGGATAATTGACAAATGGCATCTATACGGATATAGTTACGGTTTTGCACAAAATAGGCAAAACTTGTAAAAACAACCAGTATAAGCCTTGGATTTTCAATACACTCTCAAGATTTTTGACACAATATATATATATATATTTTTTTTTTTTTTTACTGGTGCCCATGGAGTCTTCAGTCTCAGAGGCTTTTCTTTCTTCTTTGTATTTGAGAGAATTTGCTCTCATTCTAAGCAAATAGTATCTCATGTTTAGAGGCCAGGAATGCAAGAAGACTTTTAAAATGCCTTAGAGACTACATGGAGAAACTATTTTATTACACCAACTTCACATGAAGAATAATTACCAAAAACACAGGAATACAGCAATATACAAATGTAATGATCTAAATTAAGATTATAATTACCTTTATATATATAATTAATTAAATGCATTTATTTTATTTTATTTTTTATAATTATTTGTATCTTACATAAGGTGTTTTCAGAGGGACTATAGTATTAACTAGTGTGTGATTTATTATGCTTGAAAGGAAGAAACTGAGTCCTCATCATCTCAGTGAGATGTTGGGATGAATCAAACAGAAGGTTTGAACAACATGATGGATGTCTTTGTTTTGATGCCATCTCCCCTATGCTCAATTGTTGGTGTGCAGCTGAGCTTAAAGACTTGTGAACAAGAGCTACCTGGACCAATACAATTAACTGAGTTTGCTTATCCACATGGAGCTCAATCTTTTTTCCCCACTTCTGTCTATGTTAAACATTAGCTTGCACTAGTCTAGCTCTGAGTTAAATTCACCTAAACTATGGATTCTCTCAATCCAAAAATGATCAAAGAAACCAATAAACACATAATACATGGTTGGTTTCTGTTTACCGTCGGCAAACGACTAATTTATTCAAGTGGAATTGCTTGTTCTTTTACAGAGATATTTAGTTTTAGCTTAAATGTGGATGGCACGCACTGCCTTGAATGCATGGCAACCATGTTTTCCCCTCCCACCATGGAAAGGCTCTGCTTTGTATTTTCAATGGCAGGGCTTGACTTCCTCAGTTTGTAATGATCTAGATGACTGATACTTCCAGATAATTACCTTTATCAGGTAATGTTTTGACTGTGATAAGGAGGTAACGGTTTAAACTGTGTGTGATATTTGCCATGTTGAATCCTGCATAGGTTACACTGCCTTTAAAATGACATTTCTCAGATATAGTCATTAGACATGTACTGTACCGCATTGTGAGCAGTTCTTATACTGCCTACTTTTCAAAATTCCCACGCTAAGCTGCTCATTTATACCTAGCCCCCCTGTGGTGTCAATTGTCAACTTTTTTGTTCCTTCCTGATACTGCAATTGAAAATTCCTTAGTTTGAGAATACATCTGTGTTTTGTTCTGCATTTTCTAAACCACAGTTGACCAGTGCATGAGAAAATAGCAGTTTCAACAAGAGCATGGAAGACATGTCAGCTAGGGCTGTGTATCGGCAACAAAGTCACGTTAAGATACGTATCCCGATACAGAGTCCACGATAAAATATACTGTACATCACGATACACGTTCATACATGTTCATACACTAAATCTCACCTCAGCAGAATTTAGTATAACAGCTGTTTATTAAACAGTGTATAGTAACTATAGGCAGAGCAGGCAGTTTCCCTCTGCATTATGAAGCGCTGTATAGCAATAGTAATGGCGTAGGTTTTTAATATATACTGATATGCACGGTAAAAAAAAGTTTTTCGAATGTGGTACTACTTGCCATTTTTTTGCATTTATTGAAACAATTTTGCTAATAAATTTTATCAAAGTAAATCCTACAATTTTGTGTGTTATTTTTATTTATTTTTTTATTCTCTGTTCTTTACCTGTTTAATTGTTTGATGCCCTGGAATGCACAATATATCAGTGCCATATCAATTATCAGATTAGATATTTTTTTAATTAAATATGTAATAGTTCATGCTCATTTTCTGTATTTTTAGATATAGATTACCATATATATTACCTTTGTCACCCAACAACACTCACTTAAAGTTGATGTTTAAAAACACTAATAATTTAATAACATTTAAAAATAAATAGCAAATCTCAAAATGAATATCCATTTTTCATAATGCACAATATAATGATGTGATGGCTAAATAGATTTTTTTTCAGTGTGATATTTTTACAGACATTTTAATATTGTCTATTTATCACTTACTGGCCAAAAAAGAATAATCTGCTGATCTGTATTGGAGAGAATTTTAATATTGGTGCATCCCTACCTGTACCTTTCAGAAAGAGTCTATACTAGTAGTTTTTCTTTTCTTTCTGTGGTTGTGGTTTGATACATGCGTCAGCAGTCATCTTTTTGCTTTCACAAGAGCTATGTCTTTTTCTGAAGTCTTTTAACTTGTAGAATAGCTGGTTTTGACCCTTTGCCCTCAGACGAGAGATCAGAACTAACCTGAGGTCATCCTGAACAACTTGTTGGCACCTTTTAAAAAGAGTATTTTTCTATGACAGTTTCCCAAGACCCCATTTCCTTATTCCTGTAAGGATGAAACTAGCTTCCTGTAGCTTTCCTGTAGCTCAAACAGTAGAACGTTGGCGCTTGCAACGCTAAGGTCATGGGTTCGATTCCCAGGGAAAGCAAGAACCGATAAGAATGTAAATGTGTACCTTGAAATGCGATGTAAGTCGCTTTAGATAAAAGCGTCTGCCAAAATGCATAAATGTAAATGAAACATAATAACTCTGTCAGAATCTTTGCAGATGAAAATAAAACTTCCATTCATATAGCACTACAAATATATTCAGCTATTCAAATAAAAGGATGCATTACACTGCATTTAACACAAAGCTTTAAAACACCAATCTGATTTCTGATTTGTTCTCTGGGCTGAACATGGTTGTGCTTTCAGGTGAAAATTGCAACATTTTACAGCTGCTTTTGTTTAGGCTAAGGTTTGAAGCTTTGCACTTCATGAATACACATGGAATAACTTTACCCAGCAAATTGTGTCTACTCTTAACAGTAATGAAGCTCAAGTTCTGGTTCTTCAGTGACTCATAATTACCCTAACATACTTAACAATCTGCTATCATTTCAAGACTGGGATTTTTTGAATATATATTTTTATTCTTCACTTTAAACAGGAAGTTACATAATGGAACTTCAATGAATAAAGATGTGTGTTCTGTAAGTCTTTGACGTCAGCACATTTGTATGCACGCCAAGACTGTTAAATCAATTTAGAGTTTGTCTATCTCACGACTGTCCTTAAGGTCTCGGACGTTCTCTCAAATATCACACGAGCGCATTTTGACAGCATTGCAACATCGCAGCGCCTCACACTGCCCGCTGGCAGCATTACGGTTGGGACAACCTGTGAGACAACCTGACTTATGTTCACCTCCTCTCAGCTGTGAGATCACTGAGAAGGTTTTGCTTATGTTTGAATGGATTACAGGCACAAAAAAAAGGGTTTAGAGATAGAATATTGTGTCAGAAACTGTGAGCTAAAAATGGAAGACTTCGTGAAAAACTTGACATCGTCCAATTGTGTTATTCATTATCTACAGTAAATTACTAAAATATTTGCCATCGGAACAGTTTGTTCTTTCTTTTAAAACATGCATTTGTGAGGTTAGTTATGCATGTATCCTTTTATAGTGCAAAACACAAACACACTATGTACCAAATGTGCTCGAGTCGTCAGTGCTTTTGCTTCCTCTTTTTCTTTTTTTTTTTTTGTCAGGACTGAGGCTGTGATTCACTGTAGACATCTCTACTTGTGTCTCCTACATCTCTTAACCCAAAAAGATTACCCAAAAAAACCTATTATGACAACTCTCATGGCAAACGGCTGAAAGCATCAGTGAATTTTGGCATGTCTGCACCCTCTCCCCTATAAAGAGCCTGTTCTGGGCTGAGCCTGCGTTGTGCAAATAGCTGTTACTTGCATTGAGGGTGATACCCCGCAAATAAAGAAGACAGAAACTCAAGCTGTAGGGTATGTGGAATCTATTGTCAGGCTAAACAATAGACAAAAACCAGCATGGCTGGCAGGGGAAATTTGAGTCAGCAATCTGTTAGACTTTATGCACTGATAAGAAATGGGATTCGGCAGCGCTTATTGAGGAAAATACAGTAAACACAACAATCCAGCCAGTGCAGGTCATTGAGAGTCTCCCTCGCCTTGGGCTTAACATGACACTTAAGTACTACTACAAGGAAAGAGAAAAGGCAATTCTGCACACATTACAAACTGCCTTTATTCTGCGCTTGGATGCTGAATGTCAGAGGAGGTCTTTCACGATAAAAATGCAGACAAAAGGAGGGGGATAGTCCATGGTGATTTGTTGCATTTTCATTACAACTACTTTGTAGGCAGTAATCGCAGATCTAAATAGCTCTGAGAGTAACTGTTTTCTAACCGTGAAATTCAAGCCAGCGCCCCCTCGCCCCCCTTCAACAAATGAGGCAGTGTTTTCTTCTTGAAAATCCTTTGCATTGAAAGTCAAGGCACCTCTCCGAAAACATTCACTTATCAAAATGAACTCAAGAGGAATGCTGTAACAACAAACTCGATTGAATTCTCTTTTTCTTGTCGTCACAGCACCTGATTGTATTATGGCCATTCCCAAGTGAAAATTCCACTTGCTTAGTAATCCTGGTCCATTAGTCATCTATGTAGGGGAATAAGAACTAATAGAAAGTGGATTGGTTTGTAATCACATTCTTAATTGAAGCTCTAAAACTGTAAAAGAAAAAAGAAGAAAAAAAAAAGATTGTTGTTATTTAATTGTATTTAATATGTAGTGTTCAAAAAGGTGAAATATTAACACTTTTGATTGTACTGATTGGTTATCTTGAAATAAATGCTTATAATATGTTATGGTAATTGAAGTTCTAGAATTTGAGCTTTGTTATTGTTAAAAGTAGACACAGTGGTCCTCATTTACTAAACAAACATACGACAGAAAACTGAGCGTACGGTCATTTCCACGAAAACTTGCCGTTTATCTATATGGACGACGTGAACAGAGCTACGATCAAATCATAGGTTTCAACTTGTGTTCTCGTGTTTTTGAGTTAGCATGAACTTGCAAGCAGCGTAGTAAATCATAAAATGAAAATATATGAAGCCAAACCATTTAATAAAAAAATGTGTTGCCAATGGTAAAATATTCTATTCCATATCATTAAAAAAGTATTTTCTTATATTTAATACTTATATAATAATTGTATTGTTTGCAATTACAAGGTTAACAAGGTGTTTTTGGTTTAATATCAATTTGTCTTTTTCCATGATATTACTTCCTCTTCTTGGCCAGGTAAACTTTTTTGGCCATGTCGTAAACTCTAGGGGCAAGGGTTTTTAGATATTTTAATGATGATTGTTTTCAGCCGCCTCATTTATCAACATCCGATCGTTCGTACGATGGAATTGGTGGCATACAAATGTTTCATGAATCACATGTGAACCATGTCGCAATCGTTTCTACTCTAGATTCATAAATTTGTTATTCCATCTGTATTTATCCAAAGTTATCCTTAACTCCCTTTCTAATCCTAACCCTCATCTATGAATACACATTTGAGGAGCTACATCTAATCCAACACTATCAGATGATCCAATGAGGAGGACTTAATTAGTCTAATGAATTAATCCATAATTAGTCTAACTGAAATGCCATTTGTTGTTGTAGATGATGTTTGTGTTTTGCAAAACACTTACATTAGCTTACATCTGGGTTGATTTGGTCAGGTGGGTCTGCATCCTCACATACAGATCACAGCATTCATGGGGGAAAAAAGCTATATTTAATGCAGAATACTGCCTTGTTTTTTTTAGCTTGTTTGTCATTTATACATTTTCCCTGAAATATGTCTTCATAAAGTCTCTATGTAGCTGACTAAATTAGCCTTTTGTTGCAAACATTATTTAATTTCTTCTACTTTTCATCAGTTCTTTTTTCATGCTATGGAAGTCAGAGTAATCCAAATGTTAGCCTTCATTTCCACATTTCCACCATCTCTTTTAGGATGCATGTGTGAAAATGATTGTGGGTAATTGTTTTTTGTGTTGTGATTATGAGCATATAAGCATTTATTGGAACTATATACTCTGCAAAATAAATGTTTAATGTTTTTTTGTTTTTTTTACTAAAGAATAATCTCAGAATAAGTCAAATTTCAAGTCGTCAAATTTATTTGTATAGCACTTTTCATAAGATGCATTTTGCGACGAAATAAAAAAAATCAAGCAGTTGATATATATAAACAACATGAGACCCTTATACTTATGTGACATTAAAAAACAAGGCTCAAAAACAAGATAATATTGTAGATATAAGCAATACATATAAGAGAATGAAAAGAATTGCAACATGTCCAATCTTCACAGTATTCCTAATGCAATCTTCTCAGTGTCTGCATGGAGGCTCTGTCCAGCCGTCACAGTCCTTGTGTCAGGTACAGCCATCAGACAGACTTCAGGCTCCTGCTCTCCTGTGAGGCTTCACTACAGAAGGGTCTAATTAATTTGAGTGGAGATGAGCTGACTGGGTCTGCTTGTGGGGTTTATTCCCTTTGTGGGTTTTTATCAGGGAGGACACTCAGGCCTAAATCTCATTGCTATAATGTGCCTGAAGAGAAAGCAGCACCTAGCCTGGTAATGAGGGATCAGTAGACTCCCCCTCATTTGATCTTATCGCTTACACTTCTGTCTTAGCTCTTTTTTCCCTTTTCTTTCTTTTTTAACCCTTGTAACCAAAAACCTATGGCATGGAAATGAGGAGGTGGATGCAAGGTGCTTTACAGAACCTCATTTGTTGGCTCTAATTAATATGGAGAAGTTACTGAACCCCACTGTCTCATTCAGCGTATCACTACTAAGTACTTAGAGATTTTTTATTTTTTTTTATGGATATGTCTAAACATACAACATTTTAATCTCAAGCTGTGGTTGTTGTTGGGTTTTTTTTGTGTGGCTTTAAATGAAAACGCATGTGGAACACAGACTGCTTGTCCATGGAGTATTAAGCCTGTAAGCAGAAGCATTACAATTACACACAAATAGCTGGAGGCAGAATGCTTTGCTTGTGGTCCTTTCTTATACAGTATATGCCACCATACAGTCACTAATTTTGATTCCATATCTTTGATATAGCAAATAGCGAAACTTTCTTTTCTTGTTTGGAACTCCAACAAGAGTAAATAAACATATAGAATAAATCATTTTATTATATTTGTGTCGTTCCACAGTAATCAAAGATATAATTCCCAGTTCTTTAAACCTGGAAATATAAATTCCATTACATTTCAGATTCAGTGTGAGCAAATGACACGAGAGATGAGCTGTACTAAAATGTCAATCTTAATGTACAGGTGTCCACTTAAAATCACAGGCAAAGCTGACACTAATGGATTGCTTTGTATGGAGCATCCAGAGAATGGAACAGGATTGGAAGAGCTTAAGTGTTGAAGCACCCTGCATGTGCTGGCTTTCTGCATAAAAGGAGTTTAATTTCTACAACTCCTGCATTTGCCAGATTTAACCTTTTACTGACTCTCTGTCTCAGGGTGATGGAAATTAACCTCCTCGTCATATAGGTGAAGCCAGACATATTACATGACTAAAGATCACTCAGTGTTGTTCTTTAAAATCTATCTTTTTAACTAGAGTTAACCCCCACGGGTGAATGTGTGAATGTTTATTGTGTAATTTCATGAGAAGAACTTACTTTTTCGTTCAAACTGCCTTTTTGTCAGCGGGGGCGGGGGAGATCTATTATTCATGTCAGTCAGAACAGTAATAGTGTGCCTCATAATGAAAATCATGCTTCCCTATTAGCCTAACTTAAGATATTAAAGACATTTTGATGAGTTCAATATATCAGCATTGAACAAAAATAACTGCACTACAACTACAACAACTGCATTTGTTCTATTGTTTATTGTGTGTGTGTGTGTGTGTGTGTGTGTGTGTGTGTGTGTGTGTGTGTATGTGTGTATATATATAAATGTATATATATATATAATTGTTTATTGTGTGTGTATGTATATGTGTGTGTGTGTGTGTATATATATATATTATATGTATGTATGTTTGTAGTATGAATATGTGTGTAATTCAACTAGTTTATAAGAATTAGTATAGAATTCATAGCATATATTGTTTCTATAATATTGTTTATTATTGTTTGTTCATTAATTAATTTGGAAGCTTTCATAATAACTGTGCACATGCATTGGCTTTAAAATACAAAGCAGCGTTTAGCTGTTTTTCTAATGATGATTCGATATTTTATTCTGTTTTGTCTATGAGATTAAATCATCCTAAAACTTTCAAATATTCACTAACCTGCCCATAACAAGTTTTCCATGAATTACACCAATCAAGATATATTTTGGCATGAAATCACCCGGCATGGCATGTCCTACCCAGCTTGGAAAGGTCTTGCTTTCATTTGAAGCTGTGAAAAATGTCGGCCAGTGCTATGAAATTCCCACCTGGACAATGATGTCTGAAATTCTATTCAATTAATTTCCATGGCAACAGGGGTAAAACACAAAAGAGGGTGAAAAGATGGCAGGAGCGGGCTGACTAAATCTGCTGCCACAGTGGTCCCCATGTCTCATGAATACGCAGCCTCTCTCTCCACATATACTTCAGGGCCAGAAGCCTACAAGGTAATTATATGCTTTGGAACACTCCACTTAAGTGCACCCAACAATAAAGTGAGTGCATATTCTCTGTAATCTCTTACCTGCTGAGTGAATGAAGATGTGAACTGAAAAATCTTTATGTTTTTTTTTATTTATAAATCCTACCATTATTCTTAGAGATCTGACTTGGAAGCCTTTGCAGTATTGTAAATCATTTGTAGCAGCAATATGAATTGACATTGTTCATTTTAGGATTTTTGACCGGATCACAGATTCAAATGCATTCCCCTTGATAAAAATCCAAAAATTCCCCAGCTCACATTAATACAGATATCAATGCAGTCCTCTGTATTTTCCGTGTAATAATTGGTAACCCCTGTTTAATGGATGATCGCTTTAATAAATCAATAAATTCCATGCAATCATGGTGTCATCTAGTGGCGAGCATCTATAACTGCATTGATCAAGTCTCTTCGTAGCCTTCCTTTGCCCTTTTTGGACTTGTTTATTTTTAGTTGAGTTGTTTCCTTCCCTTTTCTCCCTCTCAGCTGATTCGAGGGTCAGGTCAGCGACAGCAAGATCCCCTCTTTGCCCTTCAACCTGTCCCTCTGATAGTGGCAGTTCCCGGGTCAGTGCGTGTCACCGATGAGTTCAGCTGACATGCTGGGGTGTGAGGCCGCCGTCCACCCCCTATTTAGACGATCCCGGCTGAGTGACTAGGTGTTGTTAAGGGACATCCACTGCTAGTGGAGAAGGCTCCTCACGCTTGAGCGAGCGGCACTCAAGGGAGGCCGGCAGATTGAGTTGGCATGCTAACAATCTGATTGCAGATGGCAGCGAGGAGAAAAGGCTGATGGGAAGGAAGGTCTCAGCTGACCCTGCCGTCCCCTCTGAAAGACTGGTCAAGAAAAAAAAAGTTCCAGATTTAAATCTTATGACATCTGAGCATGTTTTTTGTTGAAAAACGTGTCAAATCTAAACATGGCAGAGCAGTACAATGATCCATGTACTGTATGTAAAAAGGCAGCATTGTGTTTTCAGTTGTACTATTGAACGCTGTTATTATATGATAGTATGACAGCCCGTTCCGTGCGGCACAGTGCCATAGAGCTGGGGGGGGGGGGTGCTCTGGATGTGACATGCTAATTAGGGGAGCTTTGTCTGCCATTGTTCATGTGGGCTTCCAGTGAACAGGGTGGGTTTATGGGGGGAGGCGTGAAATCAGAATGTCACACTCAGCAGGGATCACCAGCAACATGCACCACGTGCGGTCTTCCTTAAAAATGTAATTCTTTCAGGTAGAATCGGACGGTCAGTGCGCACACAGCTTACAAATTCCACATTTTTACAGTAATGTTGCTGACAAGAATTTGACTTGTTTTTGCAATTGCAAATCAATGCATGTGATCATCCTCCAAGTTTTAATGGGAAGTAATAAGTAGCAGCCAGATTAGAGGGATTGGTTTTCCAGGGTACCACCAGCTGTTACAGATTCATGTTGAAACAGAATCTCTCTTTCATGAGGGCAGATCATGATACATTTCAAAGAAACTTCTTTCCCACTACGCCAGCATGTAAAAAACCACATCCTGCCAATGGCAGGTGAATCAAGAACATTTACGGCCATGAAACTGCACTGTTTTTTCCCCCCTTGTCATAGTGACAAAGTCATTTAGTCACTTGTAGCATCATATATGAGATGAGCCAGTCTCTGTCTTTCCATGAAACGGCACATTTTCATTTCGGTGGCTTTAAGGGCTAGTTCACCCCAAAATGTTTATTCTGTCATCATTTACTCACCCTCAGGTTGTTCCAAACCAATAGGACTTTCTTTAATCTTCAGAACACAAAATAAGATCTGTCTAAACATACTGATCTGAGAGCTTTCTGTCCCTCCATTGACAGCTATACACAACTACCACTGTGATGCTTCAAAAAGTTCATAATGAGATTGCAAAACTAACCCATATGAATTTAGCAGTTTAGTCCAAATTTTCTGAAGAGACACGATCGCTTTATATGATGAACAGATCGAATTTAGGCTTTTATTCACATATAAACATTCATCAACTCAAACATCAGTCGGTAAACGGAAGCTTATGTGAGAACCAATGAGGTTCGTCAAGCAGGTTCATTGAGCTTCTGTTTATGTTTGCTGATCAATTTGTGAGTAAAAGTCTAATTTAAATATGTTCATCATATAAAGCAGGGGTTTTCAACTGGTTCTGTGCCAGGGACCACCATTCTGACTAACAAGTAATTGGCGGCCTATTGTGTGTGTCTGTGTGTGGATTCCTTTGTCAGATAGCACAGTCAGACGTCGAATTGAGGAAATGGCATAAAAAAATAAAAATAAAGAGTTTGTCATGTAATTTTGCTGTGTACTGAACCTATTCACGGCTCCATCAACATTTCATGCCAAATCGCTATATTTCCTTGTTTAAAATGTACTGCAAGATGCAGGTTATTTCCAAATCGCGATAAGCGCCAAACCTATGTTTAGCCTAAACGCGATACATCCTCTCGACTAATCAGAATTCTTTCTCTCTCTCTCTCGCTCTCTCACCCTCAAATCACTCGCGCGTATCGCACCAGACGCTCAATTTTCCTCATTCGCGCGTCCGCGCCGCGCTAAACGCCTCATTCGCGCTGCAGGACCTCCAGATGCGCGTAAACGCGTCTTTACATTGACTTGACATGAAAATCACTTGCGCCAGACGCTCTATTCGCGTTTGGTGTGACCGCTACTCACTCACTCACTCAAGGTCATGTTGTGATTTGTTTTATGTAAAGCGGACAATGGTTCTACTTTTTATGGGTTCGACACTTTACTGAATGCCAATGTATTTATTACTGACTGACTTGCCTTTTTTTTAAGACAAACTTTTTTTTTATGGAAAAAAAGTTATTTTAATAGTGAAATTACGTAGGCTGGAATGCATGTCACGGACCACATGCAATGCACCACCGGTTGAAAACCCCTGATATAAAGCGATCATGCATAAAACGGTACTATTGTGTAACATTATTACAACTTAATATAACTTTCCCTATTTTAATATATTTTCAAATGTAATTTATTCCTGTGATGACAAAGCTGAATTTTCAGCATCATTACTCCAGTCTTAAGTGTCACATTATCCTTCAGAAATAATTCTAATATGCTGATCTGCTGCTCATGAAACATTTTTTGCTATTATCAATGTTAAAAGCAGTTGTGCTGTTCAATATTTGTGTAAACCACGATAAATTATTTAAGGATTCTTTGATAAAAGTTCAAAATAACAGCATTTATTTCAAATCTTTTTGTAACATTATCAATGTCATCACTGTAATTTTGATCTATTTAATATGTCCTTGCTAAATATGAGCATTATTTCCTTTAAAGTTTTTTCAAGTCCAATTAACCTTTGGGAGGGATGGAACAGCAAGTGTACCACCCAATCCTGTCATTAAGACCCAATAGTAATTTCCTTTAAAAAAAAACAAAAAACTTTTGAATGGTAGTGTAGATTGTATTTTTGTTTTGAATCACTAAGTAAAGAATAAAATATAAAGTCGGCAACACCTAAGCTCCAAAATTATCAAAAATATTTATTTTCAAGACAACTATCGCATAGCGTATGTTACGTTTCGAGCACGCAGGCTCTGTTTTGAATCACTAACATCACTTTTTATATCATATTATTGAAGGTCAGATTATCACTATACAATTCCCAAAGTTGATTGTGCTTATTATGCAATAAAAACAACTATCAGCTTAAAAAGCCCGGTCAAAAGCTATGGGAGTTATAGCACAGATGGAACGCTGTATTGACCAATCAGCAGCCAGGACTGGAACTATTCAGTGTTGCTCTAATGACATTAGAATGTTCATTTTTGTAGTTCAATGATCAAGTAGAGTTGAGTTCAGCAACTTTTTAGTCCACCGCCTTAGAATGTTAAGCAGTTCTTTCCATTCGATTCACATTTTACTGTCTTCTCAGAGATTCTGATATTACAATATTAGACAAAAGTGACTGAATATGAAGCTACAAGGTTATGCAGTGAATGCAGTATGGTGTGAATAACATCAAAAATGATCATGTAACATTTATCTTTTATCTTTTAGCATGATCCCAATCTGCTGCTCTATTTGAGTGCTATTATTTCTTCTTTGACCCATCTCTGTATAAATGTTGTCAGCAGGAATGATGTTCTCATTTCAAAATCAATCACATAAGGCATAAAACAGCCAACATGTACAACATTTATGCATAGTGGAGCGTGATCATCAAGAACCCCTTGACATATCTGATTAGCAGCAATTTGAGGGCTGTGATGAATGAGCCTGCTGTCATTTTGACCCTGCTTAACCTCTTGATTTTCTGGGTTCAAGTCCAATTAACCTTTGGGAGGGATGGAACAGCAAGTGTACCACCCAGTCCAGTCAATAAGACCCAATAGTAATCATTTCATTTTCTGGTTCATCAAATGAGGTTTGGCCCAATTCACCCATCTCAGTCAATGGCAGTCGTTTATCAATGTTCAGCTAACACCACAACAGTAGAGTATTTGGTCACTGCTGGTTCTCAGAGGAATATTCCCTTTAGACAGGACCGTCACATTCACTTTTGCCCCGCCATTAATCCGCATGGCTTGCTCAAGGTGTTGTGACAGGTTTCTTGAAGTCTTTTTTTGTGGGAAATCCCATACAGTAAGTGCTTTTTTTCTGAAAGTCTGCAGTGTCTAATGAAAAGAGTGAGCCCACAGGTGATTGAATATAAAGTTGTAGGATTTAATTAGACATGGTAAGCTATACAGAATGCAAGGAGCAATGTGTGATAGATTACAGATAATGATTCAAATAGAATCTGCAGTGGCTAACAGTCTTGCAAATGAAAAATGTTGGTACTTTTTGCCTCTAAATGCATATTTCAATTATCAATTCAAAATTTATATTTTTAATTGTAAATTTAATTTTAGCTGACTTGGATATGAACAACCTAGTAAATTATTATGAATAAATAATGATGATGATAATGATTATTATTATTATTATTAAAATGAATGATACAGAAGTAGAGGTTGTAGTGATGCAAGGCAGACTTAAACCAGTCTGATGATCAGTCAACCAAACTAATGATTTATTAGTTTGTCACAGTTTATATCAAACTTCTAAACACCATTGCCATAATTCTTTGTCCTTTGTAATTCTTCTTGTCATTCCTTTCTCTTTTGTATGCCAGATTGATTCTTCAGTACACACGATCAAGTAAAGATCCTTAACGATATATGTTTTCATTGGAGATTTAAGCAACACTACATCATCTACAATAGCCCAGAGCACTGTTTGTTTTGCTTTGAGCTGAGGGAGGGGAAAGCTACATGTCAGATTATAACTGAGCTGTCCTACAGTTGCGACTACTTCCACCCCTAGATCCAATCTAAATAAAGTGTGCCCATCTGGTGTGCTCAGAGGGTCATGAACCACCTCCCTGGGATCTAAAATCACCAGGTCCAGGATACAAATTCACAGAGAGCCATGGCTCTAGCACCACTGAGTGGATCACAAGTCATCCCGTCCCTTGCTGTGTGCTAACAATGCATTGCTGCATGGGTGGCTGCGGGGAGGAATGAGGACTCTCTCCTTTCATGTGCCACATGGCTAGAGTCTGAATATGGGCCAGAAGGGGCTTGTTAATACCATTGTTCCTCTGCACGGTGGCATACGTCCTCACCATATAAACTTTGTTCCGATAGTTTGCCCTTTTCCCCCAGCCCTAATTCCCCAGTGGCAGATGCACTTTTATTCAAGGACGTGTTCTTTGGTTGTTAATCTCAAGAGCTCAATAGGATTAGAGTGAGTTGTGTTTTCATTTATCAACATCATTATGTCTTTTATGTTGTAGGCCTAGTGTATGTGAACGCCTAATAACAAACAAGACTGTTCATTCTGAGTTTTGTATCTCTCTTAAATAATAGGTCTGTCAAAATTAACATGTTAATTGCTGCGATTCATTTTAGCTGTTTAACACGTTATAAATAATTAACGCATTAATTAAAATAAATTAAAATAATTAATTCATTAATTTTTTCTGTTTTTTCACTTCCTGAGGTAGTTTTGCTAATGTCTTTTCAGCAAATCCTTTGGCTAGCGTTACAGTATATGATTACGCTATCTGTGTGCTACTCACCAGCTCCGTGAAGCAAGACAGAGCGGCTGACTGAGGCTGGTCCGCATGATCTTTTGATCATTCCCGCAACGTGCAAGACCCACATGTAGGACGCTCGTGCGTTGCAAACTCGTTGCCTGTCTCAGTGATTAAGACACATGGGTGTAAGTGCGGACATAAGTTTGAATACTCGTGAATGCGATATTGACGTTGTTTCGAGAGGATCAATCTTCACATTAAAATATCACTACCAAATCTTGTAAAATCCCCCTGTAGTCAATAATTGTATCTCTTAAAACTCATGAATGACACATTTAAATGTTTTTTTCCTGTGAAAAAAATCCTTCATTTGCAGTTTATGCAAATTAGCCCCGCCTCCACTCACTCACACCAGCTCAGAGATTCACTCGGTCAACCTACTGAGGTAAACGCTGCACAATGGTATCACACTTTACAACGTCAGACACACAACGGTAATTAATATGGTTAGCCTTTTGCTTGATTACGTTATCAAATAGCAAATCAAGTGTTGCTAATGTTACACAACTCATGTTTCCCGTTCGTCATCTCAGTCGTAAAAATCAGCATCCTTACAAACGCTTTGAACAACTTAGAACGTCAGTGGAGAAAGGCATATCACATAGTTCACATAATTCACACGCTATATTGTTAAATGTACCCGATTTTTCATATTAACAGAAATTATACCGGGATAACCTGGCTTCTCTTGAGACTCCCCTGCTTCAGAGCATAGTTAATGAAATGCTAAATATGCGATATGCCCGCACGTTGACGTGATTGGTTACAAGGTTGTTTGTGACGTAAGAAACACCACCGATTTCAGACCGCATTTTTGAGACTGTCTTTGGTTCACTGGACTTTTAAGGAGAAAATACTCAGCAATGGTGTTGACTTTGACTTTGACTTTGAAAAACACCACATATACATATAAACAACATTAAAAACGTGATTTTCACCACAGGGGTTCTTTAGTCATTTTATTACTCATTTTTCGTGAAAACGAATGCGTAAAATAAACTTTCAAGTGGAGCAAATTGAACTGATAGCTCTCATTCAAACAGAGATAGCTGATAAAGTATTGACGAAGACAGAAACATCACCATGCACACTAAATAAAAGCCACAGCTAAATTGATGTGAACATTGTATTTTAAGCTCACTTAAATTAAAAAAGTTTTTAGAAGAATTTTTATTAATGTTCTGTAATTAATTCTGATATGATATTTTGCAGTTTAGGCCTACTAAGTTAAACATTATGACCTTCAATTATACAAAATAGTTTTCAGTATAAAAACAATTTGATCATTTTTACCATTTTATCCCCAGAAATAAAAATAAAATAAAAAATACATTTAATAGAGGCATCATTATCATTATTTGTATTGGTTGTACTGGCCTTCATTCATAGTTGTCTTTCTTTACTAAACAAATATTAAACAAATATTTTAAATATACTGTCTTTGTTGATTCTACATTAATTTGGATGTTCAATATATATATAGTATGCAATGAGTAAAACTACAAAAAAAATCATGGCACTTCATTCTAACAACACGACAAGATGTCAGAGTATTAGACCATTTTGACAAAGCCAATCTCTGAGACCAACCTTATGCTCAGAGAATTTCTCCCCTCCAAACTATGGGCAAAGTGAATCATTCCATCCACTCTGCCAAATTGGGAATCACAATAGAGATTGCTCACATTCACCCACTGTACATGACAATGGCGCAATTGCCGTCTGATTATGTGGACGAGATGCCTTTTAAAAGGCAAATTACAAGCAATCCCATCTGATGAGAGGGCCACCAGGCTTGTAGCTCCACATGTGTGTGTCTCCCTCTCCACACCCACCCAGAAGGCCTGAAAACAAGCATGACCATTCAAACAAGCCCACACTACATCTTTATGGCTCACAGCAGCTGATTCATTTTAAAGACAACAGGAGGAACACGGGGCTCAATTACACAGCTGATATCATGAATGGCAGTCACCCTCAGGGCTCCACTACATCTGTACAAGAGCTATAGTCCCAATAAAATAAGTGGATGGACATAGAGCTGTGAATAGAGCCTGTAATTATTTGTCAAACAAATTCAAAGTTTGATCAGTAAAACTTTGTAAGTTTAAAATGTAAATGTTATAATTTTTTGTGAGGGCAAAAAACAAAAAAAACAAAAAAACAGACAATGCATTTTCCCCTGCTTCTTTATATCTGTCATCTCATATATACAAAAAAAGCATTTACTATTTGGAAGCGTATTTCAAAACATTGTCTTTGAAGTGGATTCTTTTTTACACTCATTTTTTTCCTATCAAAAACAACATCAGGTTGTTATAAACCTGTACAAGGTTGTGATAAAATATTGACCTTTGGATATTTTTTTCTCCCCTTATGGCATTAAAAATCCAAAAGAATTTCAAACAAAACCTCTTCATATCCTAAATGCTTTTCAGTCAATAAATCGGAGACCCTTGTGACATCTGAAGAATGAATATGGAGTTTTATTTATCGAACTTTTGCTCCCATTCTGGCCCTCTTTTTTTATTTTCTCACCTCTGATCTGTGAGCTCCCAGGAAAAAAAGATGAATTATTTTTGCCATTGATCGTCAACAAGACTAATAAAATGAAGCGCTTTAATGAAAGACTACTATCTGGTGAAATGACCTAGTGGCCATTAACCCTGCTGATATGGAGTCCAGGGAAGATCAGTGGAGTCCATGGTCAAATCAACTCTGCAAAGCAAATTAGTGAACACCATAAAGTATTGGAGTGCTCCTGCTAGGAGCCCCAGTTTGACCTTTGCTTAGGGAGTGTTACATTTGACCTGCCGAGGAAATCTATCAAAACATTTCAATTAAAGGCTGGCAGGCATACGAGGCAGGTGGCCATCCTGCTGTATTTGACCTTGCATCCAAGACTATTTTAGATTTGTGCTTTCAAGCAGATCCAACGTTGACCACACTGCCCTTTACCCAGTAAAGACAGCAGTTAAAACAGGTTTTAATCAGACTCAGAGGCTTTGAGAAATGTTTGGCATAGCAGTAATTCAGTCATAGTTTCCTTTTTGTCTTCCTCTCCAGCATTTTAAAATGCAACGTGGCAGATGAAAACAAATCTTTCAGAACATACACTACGAGTGCTTCTGGAAAGGACCTTTAGCTCACAGTAGATATCCATCTAGAATCATGCAGGTCATAACTGGGCAGAGGGCCAGCTTCTTATCAGCCCGGTCATTTGAGGTGTTGAGATGTGTCCAAACAAATGAGTGTCCAATTTCCCCCTTTGTCAGGCTGACCTGAGGGGTAACGGAGACTCTCTCAAAGGGCTTGTTTGTAGAGGCTGTCTATCATAGCCCAAAGTCTCCACTTGTTTCCCTTAAAGTGACTCCATCCTTCTCAGTCATCAAGGGGGACCGTGGGAGGTGTTCTCATAGCCTACTGGCATGTCCTGTGTGAGGATGCACAGTCTGTGGGTCTCCCCTGTCCCCTGATTGTTGCCTTTATCAGGTAGCCAGTTAAACAGTGACCACGAGATGACAGACACATCCTTTCAGAGGCAGAAGAGAGAGAGATAAAAACTTTACAGTGCTATCTATAGGTACAGGCCATTTTTACTATGGCTCCACAAATTCTCCAGTAAAACAATAGAGAGGATGCTGCAAATGAGTCAGCCATCACAGCTCAAACTACCTTTTCTTTGTGATTATTTTATTGAATCTTTAGCAAACTTTTTTCTTTCCTTTTGTCTAAAAATATTTATTGCAACAGTCTGGCAAAATTGTTACATTGTTAATTGTCGGTTTTTGGGTCTAAAACCGATCTGCTTTCTTTTAATTCGCAAACAGAACTATGTTAAAATCCATAATAATAATAAGCCTAATAACTGTATTAATGTATATGCAGTCATTTCCTCTCATTATTTTTTTTTTTTAAATATGTTCAAAATCATGTACAGTCATGTGTGGGTTTTCAGTTATATTAGAAGCCTAATAAAAATAGATTAAAAATTGCTTGCTATCACTTTTGTTATTGGATACTCACTCTTATAAATATAATAATCATGGCTAATAATGGGTTTAAACAATGGCTGAAAACATTTGCTTTTGCAAGCTGCTTCATCCGCATCGCTAGTTGTCAGTAAAAGTCAAAGACGACTCTCAGGCCATAACAACATTAAAAAAAGAATGCACCTTTACTATCAGGGAGTCAGGAATTAGCTCATTAGCATTGTTCCCTTTGCCTCTGATGCTATAGCTACAACGTTAGGATGACTGTAAGTGTCTTTATCCATTGATGGCCATTCAAAATTATCTGTTTATTCTTAAAGTTTTTTTAGTGACATCACAAGTATTTAATTGTCCTTGTTATACAAGTGACTGTCTGCTTCATTGGTCACATGACAATTGTTCCCCGAACTGAGTGCCCATGAGCAAAGATGGCCGGATCTAGTTTATGTACTTCTGGGGGTTTATGAGCTAGTCCAGTGACTGCCATTGAGATAAATTACAATGCTTACGGATACCTTTCTCCAGGTATTATAGACCTCTTTGAGTAATATACAGTTGCACAACTGTATCAGTGGGAATTTCCATTTTTCTTCAGCTATTCAAGTCATTGTATCTTAAAGAGACTGTTCTTTGAATATTACATTAGTATGCTAAGGTTAAAGGGATACTTCACCTCTGGAAAGATGAATGTGTATTTAAAATGAGTCATTTATGTAGAATAAATGTGAAATTATTTTTAAATGTGGAGCTTTCTAGACTGAGAAAAGCCAGAAAATGTATTTTTGGCTTATGTGGATGAAAGACAACTCCCAGAATGCACTTGCTTCGCTGCCCTAGGAGGCCACTCCCAAGCCACGCCTACCGGTAAGAGAGCGCAGGCTAGGCTACTAGTGAGTCTCCGTGACGACGAGTCTGCCCGGGATTTCGAGATCGCCCAAAATGTTCGGGATTCGGCTTTTGCGTTCTACAGTCGCCATTCATTATGTTTACTGTGGCGAGCAGGACGAGACTGAGGGGCGCGGGAGAACGGCGCAAGGCCGGTGGCGTGATTACTGATACGCACTGGTCTTGTATCTCTCACGGAGGAACGGGAATTTTCTTAGTAATGTTAAAACGCACATCAACCGATCACTTGTTTAGCATTCATGTAAACACTACATTCAGATTCACTAATCGGAATGAATTCAGTTAGATTGAAACAAAAGGTGTGCATGTAAATAATGAATGGCGACTGCAGAAAGCAAAAGCCGAATCCCGGACATTTTGGACGATCTCGACGGCCGGACATGTCCGGGAAAAAGATGGCAACCCCTACTAGTACTCAGCTTTCTCCACAGAACAAGAGCCTGTTAACTTAGCTTCCAATAAAAGACGGCTGATACTATGTGTACATTCTGTGAGTGAGATCCCACCCTCTATGGGCGGGTTGAACACATGCGGGACAGCCCCTCCTACTGGCTGTAGTCTTTAGCCTCTGGCCAAAAAATCCTCAGATGACGCAAAATGACGTTTTTTGCGTCATCGGAGGATTTTTTCCAGACAAAAAATACATAAATCTCTCGTCTCAGGGGGATATGAGGGTGGAAAGCACGGTAATTCGAAAATACTACAGGTTTTCTAGTAATACAAAGCTTAATGCTAAATCCTGAAGTATCCCTTTAAAGACAACCCTAAACCCCATAACACATTTTATTTGGAGCATTTGTGTGTTTATGATGTCCATTTTATTTATATCTATTTTTAATCAGGATAAATTCTTACTCAAACAAGGATTATACTGATAATCTTGAGCTAAAAAAAAAGATCCTTTTCTTTAACGGCAGAGATTTTATTTTTCTGAAAGCAGGCTCTTGTCGTTTACTCTGTTTTACAAGTGGGTCCCACCTGCCAAACAGCCCGGGAATCACAAAGAGGAATGCAGACTGACAAAGGGCATATTACCTTCCATTGTAAGCCTCCTGAGTGCTTATTTATTTAGTTTAGTGCCTTCGCTCAGTTTCTTTCTTACTGTTACACAGACCTGCACACACATTCAGGGATTTTTTTTTTTAATTATGTTGCTTTTCAGGCGAAGGATGTGAACGGTTCAGCAGTAGGGACTGAATAACCATCACAAAGTAATGCTAGATTGTTGAACAATGCCCAACGTCACTCTTTATATGAGACGGTGCCTGTGTGGCAGCTACAACTTACAACACATTCTCTACAAATTTGACACTGAATTATTTTATCTCCTCTGAAACAGTGGCTGCTATGACCTTTGTAGATGTTGTTCTTATTGTGTCCATGCCCATTTACTGTGGAGAAAAAGTAACATCTTAAATCAAGACCTGGTCTTGCCAGTGTTTTAATGTTTAACCTGACCAGCTTTCCAATGGACTGGTTTCAACTGATTTTGTTTTTCAGCAGGGCGAATGCAATATTGGAATGCGGGATAATTATAACACAAAATAATTTCACTTGTTTGATTTTACTTTACTAAATTTACTTTTTACTATCTCCTGTGCAAGACAGGGTTTGTTTAGTGATGCATATAGTACACACTGATTCGCACTAGTAAGCACTGTGGGCTAAATATTGTATTAATATTAGCATATTATCAAGTGGCATATGAATTTGCATCAATATAGAGTTTTGATGTAAAAATAGTACACATCTCTGCTCCCTTTTAAAGTTGACTCACTATGCATGATTATATGGTTAGATACATTTTATTATTTGCTTTCAGAATTGGATTTCTTTTCCCCCTTTCAGTACAGATCTACAACCCTGATATACAATTGATATAAATACATGTATAAGTCTTTCCTTTATCCACTGTGAATCATGCCCAACCCATCATGTGCTGATCAAACCTTTGCTTCCTCCTTCAGAAGTGTCATTGTTAGTTCACCTAATGATGTCGTGGACCTGTCCTTCGTCTGAACCCACAGCTCATGACCTAAAAACAACATGTTTATACAAATATTCTTTTTTAAAACTTTGGGAAAATATGAACATGAATCAGGCCACAAATGAGGTGAAAGACATGGCATGGGCTTTTTTTGTACAGACACCCTCTCAGATGTTTCTTTGCCAGTGTATCCACCAAATCAAGGTGCTTTCTGCAATTCACTCAGGTGGCTTTCTGCCTCCTCCCAACATGAAAGGAGAAAGCCTCCATCTGCCGGGTCATATTGAAAAGACGGGTAGCGTCGTGTTCCTCAGAAGCAACAATGGCCTAGTCTGCGGAGGGGTATTCCTTGATGATTATTCCAGGTCAGACCCGGAGACAGCTGTGAAAACTCTCTCTTTTAGCACTGCGTCAATGATTAGAGGGGAAGGCTGCAGGCTGCCTCCTCCGTGACCCACAACTTTTTTCGATCTTGCCGCATTTGGGGGTTTGGCCTTGCGTCTGTGGCCCACGACTGACTCATACGGCCTCCTTCCAAGCTCGGGAGATTGAATCTGTAACACTGTTCTAAACAATGATAAAGAGAGCTGAACCTTGGCAGGTTGTGTAATTTTTTATATTTTATTTTTTTGCTCTGTTCATTCAATCTACATTTAATCAATGAGAGTAAATTTAGCATTTTTTTTAAGTACAGATCAAGAAGCCAGACCTGGCAAGTTTTTGAATCCAAGCAGCCTGACAACAGCATACCTTGCACTGTAGAAGCCTGCCCATGACCTCTCCGTGGATGGTGAGAGCGCTCTGAGTCACACGCTAAAATCCTACTTTGGTTTGAGACATTTATAATAAAAAAAAAAATTATAAAAAAAAACACATTCATGAGTGGTTTATCTGCCTTTGAAATGGCTTGAGGTGTTTTGCTGCAAAGTCAGCCTTTCAATTTTGGGATGTATCTGTGGCATTAAAAAAAAAAAAAGTAATCCGGTACTATTTATCAATGGGCAATTCACTCAGGTGCGCATGCTGCGGGGTTACGTGATCTCAGACCCCAGTGAATAAAACATAGGCTATCAGTAATATTGTGAGTAGGCAGCAATGACTTATGCAAGTTCAAGGACTTTATCGATCGGTGAGCCTGGCTTAATCAAAGTCTGTCTTCCCCACCACTCATTGTGATTAAATAAGTCAGACACTGACAAAAAGTCTTTGACCCTTTCATTGCTTTTCAATCATGGCTGCTACTCTCAGCATCTCCGAATGCTTTTGTTCACAGGGCATAAAAGTAAAGAATGGTCAAAAAATCCTTTTAATGAGTGCACACACAGCTCCCACCCAAATAGGATTTACATTTATGGCAAAAAGTGAACATTTTCAGTTCCCTGGACCGTATACTTGTTATAGCGAATACAACAAACCAACAGACCTAATCGGCAAATGTGCTTGTTAGGAATGTAAATAGTTCTCTCTGAAGGATGAAGATTGAAAAGATAGACACTTGATGTTGTTCAAATCAGCTCAGTTAGACTTGTTTCATGTCTGTTGTTGTTGCTTCTGATTGACAGCTTTAAAATATCTGCTGGCCAAGCTGGGCGGGAAGCTTCCTGAGAGATTTCAAAATATCTGATCAAAGACACGACACACACGGCAACTGACGCTCTCATAACAACTAACAGATCACTAGCCGATAACATCTCTCTTTATCGATGAAACTGTAACCTTACCACAATCAGATGAAGCAGTGGTTGTGTCTCTCGCTCATCTTTGTCATGCACTAATGCGAGGAGATGAATAAACGCAGTGTTACATCTCTGTTTCACCTTTTCATCCAGTCATAGGGGATGATGGTAGTTCATCTGATAATCAGATTTTTGATAGGGCTTCAAGGTGTCACACCGACTAATCAGATTAGCAGCCAAACAGGTAGAGAATGAGGGTTTTTACACAACATAACCGCATCATCATCTTCTTTTGGAAGATTTAAGATGTATTTTTCAACTCATGATGAGCGCTTTCAGGATTAGCATTTTGAATCTACCGCAGTATTGCAGATCCTTTTGTGTTATAAAACAATCATAAGGTGGATAAGATTGATTTTAGTTAATAGAAACATTTGCACCAAATGTATATTATCAAAAATGATCTGGGTTATTGGTGATGACTGGCCTAAGTGTAAACAGGAAAATAGTGTTCTCTAGTAAGGAAAGAGGTAATATTTGCACATAGGCTACACAATGATTAAACATGGAAATCCTTTCACACCATTGAGTCTCTCGCTATTATATAGCGAATAGGAGTGGCGTCAGATTTGAAAAACAAACCTATTGTTCCCCTTCAATGCAGAAACGAGCAGAATTCCCAGGCACAGCGTGTGATAAGAGAGTCAAATCATCACATATTACATGTACTTTATCGCCAGCTTTCAGAACAGTGTTTACACTCCTGATAAAATATCAATGTTATCATAGTGATATGTAATTAAAGACAATTAGCTTTTTTCATTATATTAATTAGGTTAATTTAGATCAGTTTCAGCTAATTCAGTGTTGGTCAGTTATGGCATACCTGCTGCATGATTGAAAATAATGAATTGCACTCATTTCCACATATTATGGTATTGAGATGTTGATGTGTCCTTGCGTTATTTATTTAAGTGGTGCAATTTTTCTCCAAATTTGTTCAGTCCTACTTTTTACCTGGAGTTGCTGGTTAAAAGGTTTGTGTGTGTCTGTTTGTGTGAGTTGTGACTGGAATAATGGAGAATAAATCCACCTTATTGTTAGCGAAGATGTGCTTGTACTCTACCATTTTTGGTTGAACCTAAAATTGTCATAACAGGCTGAGACCCCAAAAAAGATTATTAGGCAATGTGTGAGAGAAGGACAGAGAAAGTGTGTGTGTGTGTGTGTGTGTGTGTGTGTGTGTGTGTGTGTGTGTGTGTGTGTGTGTGTGTGTGTGTGTGTGTGTGTGTGTGTGTGTGTGTGTGTGTGTGTGTGTGTGTGTGTGTGTGTAAGAGTGTGTGTAAGAGTGTGTGTGTGTGTAAGAGTGTGATCCTGAGATAATATGCTCTGAGCCATAAGAGACACTTTGTTTCTTTTTTGAGGGCACTTAACAGGGATATATGAACTTCTCAGCCATGGCCACTAAAACAGTGTTTTAATCCACACTGTTCCTTCACTTTACATGAACAACCATTCATTCTGTAAATTGCACCTTGAGCAGGACATACCGTATGTAAGATAAGAATAGTGAGGCAAAATACTTTCATTATTGATTCACCACCATATTCTAAAGTTTCTTTTAGGTAACTAAGTAGAGTCCAAGTGAGCAAATGATCTTGAGGCGATACCATTACGCACTTAAAAGGTCCTTTTTTCAGCTCTGTGGATCATTTCTGAGAAGTCTGAGTCAGCTAAATGACAATGAGACATTTGTAATCTCAAAACTATTGACAAAATATAGCTTTAGATTTCTTTGAAAGGTTTTGCAATGTGAATAAAATACATTTACGTTATATGGCAGAGACTTCAAAAGAGATTGAAAGCAGTGCGTTGAACGTATACAATTCATTGGTGCCAAGTTTACTCGCAGCCCTGTATTTCATTGAATTCAAGTTTTCTTTGCAAAGAAATTTGCCTAAACCATGAGCCAGTTGATCATTTTTTAATCTTTAAAAGAATACCATAACTTTAAATTTTTTGTAATAAGAAGAGTTACATTTTATTGAAGTGTATTGATATACACTCTAAGGCATGCTGGGTTGTTTCAACCCATGTTTGGGTCAAATACAGTATGGACGAACTCAACCGTTGAGTTTAAAAATGTAATTAAAAAATTTAAACCAATGGTTGCGTTTGTCCACATTTGACCCAAACATGGGTTGAAATGACCCAGAATTTAGGGTGGGTGTATAGGTCGGATGTTTTTTTTGTTTGTTTTTTTACACCATTTCAGTTGAACTGCATATAAATCATTGAATTATAGAAAAGACTGCATATAATTATACTGAGACAGATTTGCTGATTTGTATTCGGGGGTTCTTAGTTTATATAAGCCCAGGTACAGTTGCAGTAACAATCCATTCACTTCCATTCATCAGCGCAGTAGAGCAGAAACGCAAGCTTATGCGAAGAAGCAAATTGAACATTTCAAACTGATCATTGTTTCTTTCAGTGGCATCATATCCTGTTGTCAAATGCATGTGATAATAATTTTATATCATTATTTGTTGTTTGCATGACATCATATCCCGTTGCCGATGATATATTAAATAATAATTTTTGCATTTTGAATCTGTTTATTTGTTTGATATCCTGTTAGTAATAATTTTAACATTTGGAATTTCTTATTTGTTGTTTGTTTGACATCAAAGTAATGAAAAACAGGCACACTGCTTTATCTGCTAACATGAATCTTTGTCTTTGTTAGGCAATAAGAACAATAAATATCAAGGGACACATTGGAAGTCAGACATGCCTTCCTCGTATGATGAGTGGATTGGAGATGTCAAATTTTACTAGTTATAAACGTGTGATATTCAGAGCCTCAGGACGTCATGATCTGTATATGAAAAGGTGCGGTCCCTTTCTCGCCCTGACTGAGACTGTTTTGTAAAAAAAATCGATTGATCTGTGTATTTGGTATTGGTGTTTTTATCTTCTTCTCTTTTTTTTTGCCATTTCCTTTTATATTGTTTCATTCATTCATTCATTCATTCATTCATTCATTCATTCATTCATTCATTCATTCATTCATTTAGGGGGTGTTTAAGGTATAAAGGGGTAAAAAGTAAAGTCACTGTAAATGCATGTTATTTTTTATTTAGTACTTTTTATAAGATATTTTACATAAAAGATGTTAACATAGTGCACAAGACAAAAAAAGCTGCATTTATAACAAATGACCATGTTCAAAAGTTAATGTTCATTTGATTCTTAATACTGTGTGTTGTTAAAGTTATTTTTTGTTTTGTTTTGTTTTGTTTTATGATGGTTGTTCTTGAGTCCCTTGTTTGTCCTGAGCAGTTAAACTGCCCAATGTTTTTAGAAAAATCCTCAGGTCCTGCAAATCCTTTGATTTTTCCAAGCATCTTTTCCATATTTGAACCTTTTCCAGCAGTGACTGTATGATTTTAAGATCCATCTTTTCACACTGAGGGACTCAAACGCAACCATTACAAAAGGTTCAAACATTCACTGATGCTCCAGAAGGAAACATGATGAATTGCATGCTGGGCATTTACATTTATTACTAATTTAATAATACATTTAATAATTTTTTCTTATTTTGATAAAATAATTAACATTTAGTAGATTCTGCAAGATGTATGTAAAAATGGCTGTATATATCAAGGTATTTTGCATTCACATAGCAAATCCTCACACCTGATAATGGGCAAGGGCAATCATCAAACTATCCAATAATCAAAGAGAAGACATCAACAAATTATTGAATGCACAAATGCAATTCAAACAACAACCCAAACAAAAAGCCTAATGGTTAAAGGTCAATGAGGACTGATAAAGCAGGAAGATGTTTTTTCATTACTCTAATATGGACTTTTTTTTGGGATGTGCACACTACGTCGAATTGTTTGTTTGACATCACATCTTGTTGTTATTTGCATTAAATAATATCCTGTTAGCGATAATATATTTAGTTTGACATCCTTTTAGCAATTCATATTAAATAATAATTTTCACATTTTGAATCTATTATAATTAGTTTTACATTAAATCCTGTTACCGATAATGTATTTAATAATATCATTTTGAATTGATTATTATTTTTATTGTATTAATTGCCTTGTCTGAAGTCATTCTGCATGCTCAAAGTCTAGTGTGAGTGCACCTTTACACATTTACAGTGTAATGAAATGATGGAATGCAACTGCATGTGTTTATCTTTGATTCATTTTCACTGAGCAGAGCGCAGTGCAGGTGCAGTGCTATCCTCGTGCAATCCGGCCAACAAAGTTGTAGCCTCTTACATTATTCATTTTCTTCAGCCATCTTTTTGCCCCCAAAACACAAACTTTCAATTAAGAGAAACGAGAAGCTCTGCATGGCCATGGCGAACGATGAGTAGCTCAGATTTCTCCACTCTTTCTCTCCTGTCACAAGGTTAGCAGTGCACAAACACTGTTTCCCCTTAGTCCAGCACTTACACAGAAACTCTATCTCAAGCAGATGTGCGAACACTTTAATGCTACCAGACCTGAAGTGCTCAAAGCTCTGTCCTATTTTTTTCCACATACGTTTTAGCGCTGTGATCCCCCCCCCCCCTCCTCTCTCTCTCTCTCCCTCTCCCTCTCCCTCTCTCTCTCTCTCTCTCTCTCTCTCTTTTAAGAGCAAGATAGAACATGTTAGACTAAAACCAGTGACCTTCACATTTGGCAAATATTTCAGACCGCCGCTAGTGGCTCTTTCTTTCTTTTGTAGTGTTTGTAATGTGCTCTAGGAACAGGTGCCTCCCGACTCAATGGCCTCTAGTTGGTTTTGTGTTCTCGTTTTGTCTCTAATGAAAGCATGTATTAAGAGACATGCGTCCATCAATAAACGGCAGGAGAAAGATACATTTTTTTTAGGCCTCTATATGAATCTGAAAGTAGGTGCATTTTCCACTTATATTTCTCTTATAACAGTTAATGAAATTAGTTCCTTCATTTAATCTTATGTACTTACCTAAGCATTCAGATGAAAGATAGCATTGTATTAGTGCTACATCTGAAGCCTATTTATATGGCCTGCATGCCTGAAGGTGAAATGCATGCATTGTTCTCCCCATGGAAAGAGCACCTGCTATTTTCTCCACTCACAGGTTTCTTTTTGACAGCTACCTGCATTGGGACCAGAAACTGAATTATTAACATCAAAAATCCCAAAGAGACAGTACAATGAGCCCTATCCTGGTTGAATACGCAGGTAGGGCTCAGGAGAGACGAGAAAGGGGGGCTCTTCAGTTTCCATTCTCCTCTTCTCGTGTCATATTTTTGTGGCCTTGAAGTCTCTATAGAGTGGGTCTCCTGCTCTCCTGGTTTTGTTTATGGATCATTGGTTGTTTACTATAAAGCCAGCAGCGGCCTGGAGAGATGTGGGAGATGTTTTATCTCTTGTCAGGGCCTGCTTCAATTAAATTAATGGATCCATTCAGCTCGCTCTTTCCTCCTTTCAGGCACAGCCAGAGAATACATTAAAAGATCTTATGCCTCAAGATGGTGCATCATGGTATTAGCTGGGCCAGCCATTTTTCCTCCCATTCTGCTTGCATTTTCTGTCCCAAATAATTAATTAGAATTCCATCTTAATAATGTTCAGTTATATTAGCCGTGGTGCTACATTAACAAAATAAAATGTATGTATTTTTTTATTTATTTTTATTCATGTACATGCACCCATTTTTAGGATTTTTTTATTTATTTTATTAAGCTTTTGAGCATATTTAATGAATATACTGTAGTATGAAATAAATCAATTTATAAATGTATAAATATTCAAAGGCTTAAGATGTTAAGTTGAGAATTTCTACAAATAAAAAATGCTGTTCCTGTCCCTAGATACATCAGTGAAGGCAAATGTAAGGCAACTGTGATAACTAAAAATTATTTCAAATACCAACAAATCTTAAAAAGCCTTTTAGCAAATACTGGGGAGAAAAAATGCCTGAATCTGAAACCTTTACTCGTCTCTTTAAATGGTACTCCCCTTTCTCATACGGTATGATGCTCATTGTGCTTTTCAGGGCAAAAGAGATGTTTTCAAGGAAAATCATGAGATAAGCTACCAAAAACACAGTAAGGAGTGTGAGGTAAACCAAACCAGGATGACCAGCTAAAGTTACTAATTGGTTTACTGATCAGTTGTACTTTGTTCGATTGATTTGCAATTAATTCTGGTTTGTGGTTCACAGAAGACAGAGCTTGGCGCCAACCTTGGAGGCGACTGATACTCTATACTCACTAGGAGAATGGAGGAGGTGAATATCAATACATTGTTGTGAATCTGGGCTCAGATTTGCGCTAAGAGTGTCTTCCTCTTTCCTTGAGGGCGGCAGGCACAGTCCACGGAGAGAGTAGATTCTGTTCGTCATGAAAATATACACTTTGATATGATGAAAGTCATACAGACTTTGTTTGTCCTACTGAGCCGTGCTATTTATGGACATGTGCATATAGCTGCCTTATTCCCATAACCTTGAAATGTCACATAAACCTTCTTCAAAGAGCCATGTATCTTATGTGTAGACACACAAGTTAGACATACACTGTGAAACAGTACATTTACAAGTCTTTCTAAATTACCAGTCTTAATATGACCCCAACAGAAGTGGCCTATTAGAAAATATTTCTGTTGCTCCATTCCACTGTCTCATATACACTAGTTTGCTAGACCAGTGTGTTGCTTGCTTAGGTGACAGGCAAAGCATTTTGGATTTTTTGTGTGGAATATATATATATATATATACTAGTGCAAAGTGCCCGTACAAAATCAGTTTTTGTGTGTGTTTTTAGTAATTGTTGGTTCGGTGTGTTTGAGTGCTCATTGTTACAATTACACAGCAAAAAAAATTTATTTGTGCATGGTAGAAAGCAAATACTGATACTGACATAATGACATACAATAAATATGGAAAATTGAACTACACGATTCAGGGAGCAGGCTACACAGTGAACTCCAAGAAAATGCTACGCTTGAGCAAACAGTTTGTGAATAGGCTACAAATGATGGCAGTGAAAGAAACTGTGAATGCATTGAATAGGATATGTTTAGTTGGTGAATAGCATAGGCTACTATTACACAGTAGCGATAACGTTAAGCGCACCAGAATAAAATATAATATTCAGAAGTAAACAGTGTAGCTGACTTACAGATTCAGTCAACATCCACAAATGAATAAGCGCAACTATTGAGGGAGGCTACACAGTGAACTTGACAATTCAGGGAGCAGGCTACACAGTGAACTCGACGATTCAGGGAGCAGGCTACATAGTGAACTCCGAACAAATGCTACGCTTGAGCAAACAGTTTGTGAATAGGTTACTACAAATGATGGCTGTGAATAAAATGAAGAGTTTGGTTCCAAAACGTGATAAACGGCATTTTTCAAAAAAAATTGTTCCCGCAAAAATCAGTATTGGGTCGGTATTGAAAAGTCCATTTTTAATCTTACTTAAAATGCGATATCTGCCGTGTTATTCTGTCATGTTTTCTCCCTTTCTTTCCAAACCGCAACAAACGCCAGTCTCCTTTCTCTGTAGAATGCGATAAATCCGCTCAACCAATCACAGCGCACCATTCCACGCATTGTAAACAGTAACGGCGGCGCTTTGAATACACCCGGCATCCTAGTTTTCCTTATCTACTTTGTACTTTTTTGATCAACAAACAAACAAAAAAAATTATACATTTGACGGCATTGATGAACCTGTGGTGGTTTCTGCCGTAGGGAAGAAACGTACGCCATCAAAATCTAATCATTTACGTGAGGAGATTAAGTAGATGAGGCACGTGGGAGGAGGAAAAATGCAGACTGTTGCTTGTTCTCACACGACAGCATCAAACTTCTGTCACACTGACACGTTAACCCCAGGGGATCTTTTAAAAAACTTTCAATTCTTGTACTCAAAGTCAACGAAAACCGAGCAGGACCAAGCCTGGACCAAGCCATTTTACAGCTGATCGCCGTCAAAAAAGTTCAGGAGGTATTTTTTTGCGATTGCTGATTGAATGTATTTTAGTCCAGTGCCTGTATAGACCTTATGTAGCCCCGCCCCTTTTATATATATATATATATATATATATATATATATATATATATATACTGTGTATGTGTGTAGGCTATACCTACATATATTGTTTATACTTATATAAATGAACTCATTCAAATTTTTTTTTTATTTTTTTATTTTTATTAACTTTTAGGTGACAGTAAAGACTTTTATAATGTTATAAAAATTACTATTTCAAATAAATGCTCATAGTTTCCACAAAATTATTAAGCTGTACAACTTTTAAAACATTATAATAACAAATGGGTAACACTTTACAATAAGGTCTCATTTGTTAACATGAGTTGCATTTACTAACATGAACTAAAAATGAGCAATACATTCTTACAGCATTTTTTTTAAACCTTTGTTAATGTTAGATAATAAAAATTGCCATGTTATTGTTAGTTCACAGTGCTTTAATGTTAACGTACAACTTTTGATCTTAAAAAGGTATTAGTAGCTACATGTTGGGATTAATAAATTCTGTAGAATTATTGATCATTATTAGTTAACCCTCTGAGGTCTGAGCTGTTTTCTGGGCCTGGAGGTGTTCTGACATGCTCTGACATTTGTGTTTTTTTCTGTTACTAGTGACATTTTCATGGCTAAAGTCTAATTACACTGTATTCAGCACAAACTCTGCTACAATAATATATCAGCAGCATGTATGTAAAAGTTTGTAGTTTTGAGATAATGACATTTATGCGTGGTTTGTGAAAATACAAAAAAAAATTGTCACTGAAATAAGGCCATGAAACCCATACTGATTATTTCTTCACAAGACTTTTGAAAATTGTATGACGTAGCCTAGAATATTTGCTCCAAAACTATGTGAAAATCACCCTGACTGCTCATTCAGATAAGACAATATATTGATTTAAAATTTCTAAGACGTGTTTTGTGTGACAAAGCCATATTCGAAGAGGCGTGATCATCTCATGAATATGTAAGCTTTTAACACCTGAGAAAGACACTCCCCTAACTGCCCTATTATGAGCGATCAGGCCCTGTCATTCAGAGCAACCTTGCACAAAGAATGAGGAGATTTAAAAAAGAATGGCTTTTAGATTGTTTGGATTTATTTACAACACAACACAATCCAAAAATACAAATGACAAAAGAGCACATTGAAAACAATGATCCAAAGACAGAGACCTTTGTGCCATTCCTAAAAACATTGTACATACCATTTCCAAGGTGTTTGATTTTCACTTTACCATGTTCATGTACAGAGACTCATGTGAATGTTGAAGTCAGCAGGACTCAGTTGCATCTGGTCCCTGAAAGAAAAAAAAAAAAGTGAACATACTGGTATCAAGAGAAACTAGGCCTGCACGATTTTGGGAATACATTTGAGATTTTTCTGGTTAAAATTGCTTTTTAAAATTCACAGAATACACACACACACACACACACACACACACACACACACACACACACAAATGTTTCCAACAATATATAATATAAAGAACACCATATTTGTTGTGCCTTGTAGGCATAAGCTATGTGCAGTACTGCATAAAATAATTGTATTTTACAAAGCAGCCTATAAATCTTCCAAAAGATTTCAGTAACAATGCTAGAGAAAAATATATTGATTATCTTATGTTACTTCAAATGTTTCCATTCGTTATGATGATATGAAATGAGATAATAGTAAAAACATAAAGCCTAATGTTTGGTGCATTTTTCCTTTCAAACGCAATCGCGCTCCAAAATATGATGCATTCAAACGCGATCGCTCCAAAATATGATACATTCAAACCCACAGCGCGCTCCAAAATATGATACATTCAAACGCCATCGCGCTCCAAAATATTCAACATTATGGTTATACATATCTATGCTTGAGCAGATATCCACAAACAGTATTTAACAGTAAACACGGGTCTAAATAGTATAATATTCACCATATATCTAGCAACAGTTCAACTGCAATGTGAAGTTTATGCAACAATACCATAAACTAATAAGTAAGAATTTCTTACCTTACATCTTTCTTGTCTTCAAATCGCGTTCTTCTTCTTCTGATGTAAATCCAATGTAAGCTCACAGCGCGTCTTCCAAACTCGACGAAAAGCAGAGACTTGTGAAGTGTTTTGGTGTTTTGTGTTTGAGGTAACGAGGGCGTTCGCGTTCCATGTGGAGATTTGCATGTGAATCTCTTTTGCGCGAGTGGGCATGGCCGAATTAAAAGTAATTAGCAAGCGTTTGAGATACTGGACATCCTGTTGGTTTTATACAAATTACTTAAACAGAGAATATTTGTTTTCAGTTTGAATCCGATCATTTAAAAGTACACACTTAAATGTGTATAAAGGTGTATGGCTCATAAATGTGTGAGAAGGATTCGCTGAGTTTTGTTTCAGTTTATAGACGTGCTCAAGAAAAAAAAGTTCACCGCGACGGAGAGGCAGAACGCACACCCTGTTTATTTTCTTTATTTTACAAAAGCACAATGTTTTGATTTGATTGTAAGTGGACACATACAAAAGTAGAAATATCACAGATTCTTTTTTTATATTTCTTTTTTCTGTATAACCATAAATGACGGAGTAATTTAAGTTTATTGTACTACAATGTGAAGAAAATCCAGCAAAACGCGGGGGCGCGTTTTCCGACCTCAGAGGGTTAATATTATATTCAGAAATTCCCTTTCAGTCTCTCACATTCAACGTAGTCGATGTGTCGACTGATTGGGATTCCTATTAAAACGCCACTAGTGCTGCCACCTTCCAGTGCCTAGACAAAAGCCTCCTAATCCTTCCGCAGCTTTTTTGGGGTGGAAAAAAAGGACAGGGCTTAGGCCAGGAAGTCACTGCTGTTCCAAAAACCTACTCAGTAGACTTGGATAACACTGGGAAAGCGTGTCCTTTCGATGGAAGGAGGGACGCTATGGGACCCACTACCAGCCCGCAGAGGGGGAGGAAAGAGGAGAATACACAAATGGACTGGGCGAATTATCGGGCAGTACAACATATGGAATGTCAATGAGGTGGCTCCAGCCATAACGGGGGAGACCGAACCGTCAGAGACGGCACGACACTCTGCAAAGGGAAAGACACAGGCTCGAACTCAAGGAGCCGTACCGTGGAAACACACATATGGGATCACAACATATGGACCTAGCCTAGCACAAGTTCCACTAAGCTTACAAGTGGTAGGCCTAGCATCGGACGCTCTGCCACATCCAATGCCGAAGGGGTGTGGAGAAACTCACAGGGTTCTAATAAGAAGAACTCAACTGGAGCAAGAATGGCACACATATCCAGTACAAAGGAGGGGAATGGCGCAGCAAGCCGACACATCAAGTGTACTTACGGTGTTAACTGGCCACATGCTGTCGTGAGAGCTCATTGGCGGCACGATTGAGCAGGCCGGGGATATGAGTGGCATGAAGCGACCTCAGATGCTTCTGACTCCATAAAAGGAGGTGGCGGCAAGTTGTGACATGCTACGGGAGCGTAGACCACCTTGATGATTGATGTACGCAACGGTCGCAGTGCTCCCCGTACAGACCAGTACATGCTTGTCGAGCAACGGCGTTTTGAGGTGTCTCAAAGCAAGGTGTACTGCCAACAGCTCAAGGCAATTGATGTGTCAATGCAGATGGGATTCTGTCCAGACACGGCCGGTGTTGTAGGTATCTGTGAAGTCTGATGGTATGGAGGAGCCAGCTGGACTGATTGGGAAGCACTTTCCAGGCTTCCAAAAACTGTGCCAGGGGAACCAGAGGCACCACAGATGTACCAGGGGTGGGGCAGCGAGGTGGAGAGCAGGGACCTGGCTCGGAGGGCCCGGGGGCGGTCTGAAGCGGGGTCTGAGTGCGCAATGCAACACTCACCTGTCTCCACTGATCGGCATTGGGTAAGGGAGAAGGCGTAATCAGGTGCTCGGACCATACCCGTCTGCCAGCTGGCGACACAAGAGAGGATCAATGGGTGCAAGGCTTTACAGGGTCGTACACGGTCAATCTGACCCTCTTGGAACCTAAGAAAAGAGGAATTTGCCTTTCTGACAATTCGGGAACCACTGGACTCTGGGGAGCTGGCGGTGGAACAGAAATCATCTGAAGAACTCGTCCCCCCCATCCCTGGGTGGCCTGTACCAGGGACGCTTAGTCTCGCTCTTGCCACCTGGTTTGGCAGCGTTTGATACAGGCTGGGCGGCCTGCCTGCGGCTAGCTCTCTGCTGAGGCCTGAGTGAAGGCTGCTGCGGTGGCCCAGCATCCACCATACCAACCAGGCTGAGCCAACTATGGAACTTCTGAACCACCAGGATATCCTGGACATCGCTAGACCGATTGCGCAAGCCACAATGCTTGCAAGTCAGCTGCAGTGCGGAGCTCACTCATGAGCGCACGGTCTAGGCTACCCTCGTGCATGTCCATGAGTGTCTTGGCCTGATAGACCTGTAACAACGCCATGGCATGCAGAGAGGAAGCAGCTTGCCCGCAAGCTCTATAAGCTCCGACGAAAACTCACAGGCCTGCGAGGGGAAACGAGGCTCCCCCAACCAAGATGCAGCGGCCGCTGGACACAGGTGTGCCGCGACAGACTGCCCCACTGGAGGGACAGCCACGTAACCTCTCACTGCTCCTCCTTCAAGGGTAGTGAGGGGGGAGAAACTATCCAGGTTGTTTCTAGCAGTAAAAGGTGCCATCCACGACCTATTCAGCTCTCCATGCACCTTGGGAAAGAAAGGTACTGGGGCAGCGGGCTGAGAACCAGCACGGCCCGCCCCGAGAATCCAATCATCCAACCGAGACTGAGCGGGACATGGTGGAGGATTCCACTCGAGCCCGACAGCCTCGGCAGCCCGTTTCAGCATAGCTGATAACTGTGGATCCGGCTCAGGCAACGTTGTACTCATTGTACCGTCATTGTAGTGTAACCACTGTTACTTTAACTTTGAACTTGCAAACTATGCTTCCAACTGTGTCTCTAGGAACATTTTGTGCCTTCGCTATCTTTTTGAATCCTGTTCCTTGTTTGTGAAGGGCAATGATATTGTCTCTTAACTTTTTGGACCATTCTTTTGGCTTATTGACATTTCTAACATGCAGTAAAACATGACACTCAGCAAACCTACCCAGTTCAGATGTTTCATATGTTCTAGCTCAAGCACACTTGGTACCACTAGTGAAGCCCTTGATTAGTTGCATCAGGTGTGCTTGAGACAACACCTGTTTTGCAGATTTGTGCTGTTTTGAGGGATTCTATTCAGGGGATTGAATAATTTGTGACTGCAGAAATCATTCAAAGTTGCATTTTCATTTGAATTTGGGGAAACCACTTGAAACATTTGTTGTGTTGGTCTATTCCAATTACTTTTGTTTGATTTGTTCATTGCAAACAGCTGAAAGTGTACATTTTGCCAGTAAACCTGATTTGCAATGGGGGTTGAATAATTTTGATTACAACTATATAATGCAGTTCATGAACCCTTTAAAAATATATTAGTTATTTTAAAATAACAGTTATTTAACTGTTAATAAGTGTATTAATATTTCACAGTATTACTGTTTTACTGTATGTTGATCAAATAAATGCAGCTTTGGTAAGCATAACAGATCTCCATACAGTGTTCCATACTGGAGTATGTTAGTTAGTGGAAACAACACAAAGCAGATTTATTTCAAATTCGTAGCACTAATTTGAAATAAATCTGCTTCATGTTGTTTCCACTAACTAACATACTCCAGTATACATACATACATACATACATACATACACACACACACACACACACACACACACACACACACACACTCACACATTTCAGCAAATATTTTAGTATGTCTTCTCAAGGGACAATACTATAGAAATGAAACTTGGATAGATTTTAGAGTAGTCAATGTGCTGCTTGTATAGCAGTATATATTTACTGTCCTCTGAAAATAACTCAACATACAGCCATTATTGCCAAAATAGTTGGCAACAAAAGTTAGTACACCCTAAGGGAACATGTCAAAACTGTCTCCAAAGTGTCAATATTTTGTGTGAGCACCATTGTTTTCTAGCACTGCCTTAATCCTCCTAGGCATGGAGTTCACCAGAGATGCACAGGTTGTTGCTGGGATCCTCTTCCACTCATCCATAATGACAACATGGAGCTGCTGGATGTTAGACACATGGCACTTCTCCACCTTCCGCTTGAGGATGCCCCACAGGTGCTCAATAGGGTTCAGGTCTGGAGACATACTTGGCCACTCCATCACCTTCAGCTTTCTCAGCAAGGCAGTTGTCATCTTGGCGATGTGTTTGGGGTTGTTATCAAGCCTTTCGGCCCAGTTTCTGAAGGGAGGGCATCATGTTCTGCCTCAGAATGTCACAGTACATGTTGGAATTCATGTTTCCCTCAATGAAGTTTAGCTGCCCAGTACCAGCAGCACTCATGCAGCCCCAGACCATGATGCTACCACCACCATGCTTGACTGTAGGCAAGACACAATTTTCTTGGTACTCCTTACCAGGGCGTCACCACACATGCTGGACACCATCTGAGCCAAACAAGTTTATCTTAGTCTCATCAAGCCACAGGACATGGTTCCAATAATTCATGCTCTACTGTTTGCTGGCTTTCTTGTGAGCCAGCTTCAGAAGAGGCTTCCTTCTGGGACGACAAACCGACTGCACACCGACTTGCAGTGTTCGGTGTATGGTCTAAGCACTGACAAGCTGACCTTCCACTTCTGCAACCTCTAAAGCAATGCTGGCAGCACTCATGCGTCTGTTTTTTGAAGCCAGCCTCTGCACCTGACACACAGCACAAGGACTCAACTTATTTGATCGACCCTTGCGAAGCCTGTTCCAAGTGGAACCCGTCTTGGAAAACCTCTGTATGACCCTGGCATATACTGTATCTCAGTTTCAGGGTGTTACCAATCTTCTTATAGCCTAGGTCAACTTTGTGGAAAGCAACTATTCTAATTCTCAAATCCTTAGAGAGTTCTTTGCCATGAGGTGCCATGTTGAACATCCAGTGGTCAGTATGAGAGAATTGTGCTCAAAGCACAAATTTTACCTGCTCTAATACAAGATGCACAAATTTGTATGGTCCTGTCAAGTAGACAAAAACATGAAAATGATGAATAGGACATGTGGCTTTGCATGGTTAAACGACGTACAGCTATTATCACTTAGGGTTGTACTCACTTTTGTTGCCAGCTATTTTGACAATAATGGCTGTATGTTGAGTTATTTTCAGAGGACAGTAAATATATACTGCTATACAAGCAGCACATTGACTACTCTAAAATCTATCCAAGTTTTATTTCTATAGTATTGTCCCTTAAGAAGATATACTAAAATGTTTGCTGAAATGTGAGGGGTGTACTCACTTTTGTGGGATACTGTGTCTATATATAGATAGAGAGAGAGAGAGAGATAGAGAGATAGATAGATAATTAATTTTTTATTATATATTTTTTTATTATTATTATTATTATTATTATTATTTATATACCTATAGAACTGATGTTTATATTTTAAAGAGAGTATATGTGAATGTACAATATGACTGTCTATAGAACTGATGCTTGAATGAATGCTGTGAGAGATGCTGGACAGTTTTGCCCAAGTCAAACCACTGTACAGAACATATTTCAAGAATTTGGACACAATAACAATGTGCTTAGTGGTGCTATATGGAAAGATGAAGTATTAAAAAATATATTTTTAATGTATTATATATTTAATATATTTGTAATATATATTTATAAAATTAGTCTTAGTTTCAAAACATCTGAGAAAAAATGTGGTTTATCGTTGCACCATTTATTTGTCTCACTCAAATAAAGGCAGATTTCCTCCACTCAGTCTGCAGAGGAAACTGAGATAAGAGAGGAGGGGTCTGACCACAGACGCCTTCACAGTCGAGACTGTTAGCTTTTTAGCGCTGCCTGTGCAGTGATCTGGTTACAGCGTCATGAATGTGAGTCCTTACCCGGCACATTAGAGCCATGCAAGCAGCCTCCCCAGAGAGGAAGGGGCAGGTTTACTGACTCCATCTCAGAAAGAAGGCACTATCTGTCTCGCTGCGGCTGCCACATCTACCAGCGGCCGGGGCTGTGATCCACAATGCAGACTGTCTGAGATGGAGGAAGCTAAAACTCAGCTGACAGGACCACGCAAACTGTGTCTGGATCCCATCAGCCTGTGGGAATAGTGGGCATCGCCAACCCAAAGATATTGAGGATTGCTAATGGGAAAGGTCTTAGAGCCAGACTGCTATATCGCATGGAGGTCTTGAGCCACAAGCAATAGAGAGATGGAGATGAGAAAGAAATATGCAGCTGAATAGACACGCTCTTTTAACCATATGTGGGTAGACATGGCTGGGACTTTACGTTCATCTATATTTTGGCAAGAGTTTCTGGCAAGTGTTTTGCATAACCTTTCAATCAAAGCAAAGATGACACAATCCATTGAGATTTAGTGTTTTTGTACACCCCTGACCCATCCAGTGACCCCTAACGCCCAGGTCAAACATACCAGCAGGTCTTTAAATTCACCCCTCAAATAAATCCTGGGCCAGGATAAGAGACCTCATCATTCTATTGATACTATTATTGATTAATGTAAGCCTAATTAGTAGCCATTGAGGAATCTAATTGAAAATACACCCATTTTGTAGACAAGAAGCAATATAGAGCCCTCCTATGTTGAGTGAATTACACCCTGAACTAATGATAGATCCGTGATGCCCTAATAAACTGGATGAAGGTACTGAGGTTTTCAGAGCTGTGTGGTTTAATCTCATTTTACCCATCAGTGCTTTTGTGTTTCATGGTGTCTTATGTGGATGATTTATAGGGAAAAATACTTTATTAAACTGAATTATTTTTTGATGACTTGCCATGTTCGGAAATACATAATTGTTTGGAAATGACCCAGCATGCATTGCTTAGCTAGATTGCAGAAGTATTTTCTTGTTACCATCATTGATTGTTAATGTTAATTGCATTCCAGAATAAAAAGTATGACATAATAATTAGTCATTACAGTGTTAGGTCTTAAGATGCGTGTCTTGTGTCACTATTTAAAGAAAGGGTCTGTATATTGAACTGGTCCATATATGTGTGTCATTGTGTCAATCAGCTTGCTGCTGCATAAAGATCCCAATGGTCTTAAATAAAATCTCTAATGACAGACAGTGTGTGAAATCATCAACAACCTATTGATAAGTGATACCTTAGTGGAGTAGAGATTTGTAACCATAAATGGCCCTGCTGTACAGTGCACATAAAAAGACTTGTTCCTGTATCTATATCTTGTGTTTCTGAAAAATGCCTCAAAGTCGCGATTCTTGCGATCACATACGATCAAAGCCTGGCCAGCTCTCAGGCATCCACCCTCTGCTACATCCCCATAATTACTTGAGTGTACTACAGATGACCCCACATGGACAAAATTATTGCCTCCAGTATTTTCCCCGCAGCCCCGAATAGTTAACAAGAAATGTGCATGAAGCAATACATTGTCTTGTCTTTCTGCCTCAAAGAAAATTGTCCTGATTTTGGTCTCCATCCGAAAATTACTTCATTGTGGAAAAATGGCTTTATTATAAGGCACCAATCTTCATTTGATGGCATTTTGTTGTCTTTGAAGAGAGCAGATTCATGTATACAGAAGTATGAGCAAATTACTGCACTTTTCTTTCATTTTTTGGAACAATTTAGATAGAATTAGATTAAGAGCATGACATCTGCCTTTAGCGATGCAGACATGGATTATGCCCAGCTGTGTCTGAGCAAACACAAAAAAATCACAAAGACATATTCCAATATTTTATCTGTTTGTATCTTGGTCTCTCATGAGTTGCTTTCAAAAAGCCACAAACACTTGAGATGTGGTGCATCTTAAGATGCACAGTATTGTGGGAGGGTCTTTCTTTATTGAAGCCTGTGCCAGAAAAAGGCTTTATGGTCACAGTATTGCAGCAGTCCTGCAAGCAGTCCACCCAACTGAATAATTAAACTGGATTTGTATGATTGCATCTATTGATGAGGCATAGGCCATGCAAAAATGAGGTCAATGCAAATAAAAATATTTAGAAAGGTCAGCTGATTGGCATTGATTTTTTATTTTTTTATATAAGAAATACCTCACATACGTTGTGATGTATACAATTTTTTTTTAGATATTAAAATATGAATTTAGATTTTTCATGTTTTGTAGAATGTCTATTTTTCATTTGAAATATTCACTTTCACAAGTCATTGTCAACAGTTTACACACAACACAGTGAAATATCTAGCAGGCTCCATGGCAGCACTGATTACTGTATCTGCTATAGATGATAATGAACTGTAAATGCATATTTCTGACACAGGTCTGAAGTGACTGGCTGGCACAACGCTCTCTGTGCTCTTTTAAAGAGAGGAAAGTGCCAGATAAGATTCACAGAGGCACTTGGTGAAATGGTCCTGCTCAGTGCACTTTCAGAAAAGAGCTATCGGGATGTGTTTTGAGCAGGTGGAATTTGGTGTTGCAGGGTTTTTGGTTGTTTGTTGTTGTTTTTAACATAATTCACCATGTACTGTGAATTTAGATGCCACTTGTGTTATCATTTATGTGCTATCATCTAACATCATGTACTGTAGGGTAGATGCTGAGGATAATTGTAAAATCTCAATGATAAAACTTTCAATGTTTCTTTTAGCTTAGGCACTAAAACTGGGCACCGACTAAAACACTTTCTTGAAATTGAACAGTAGTGCTGTAATGCATTTACATTGAAGGCAGTATCTGACACTAAGGATCCTTTCATTTTTACAGTAGGACAGCACATGGGTGTCATTTATGATTGATACTGCTAACATATACAAAATTCTCATTTGACCTCAAAGAGCACTAGATTTGAAATAATACCACACAATACTCTGCTCAAACTATAAAGAATTTTGGATTTAAAAAAAAAAATTATCTCTGAAAGGCGTTTCAAATGAAAACGCGTCCTGGCGCATGTGCATTTACAATCACTTTCTTATGATGTGGAGGAAAATGAATGTTGTTTGAAAGCTTTCATTTTTACTGGCTGCTACTGACAAGCACTTGATGCACTTTTCATCATTTGGTTATTCATCTAGAGGGATGGATTTACCTCTGCCTCTCCATACATGCTCTATTCCCTTCCCTTTGTCCATATTCCTTCCAAATAAAGAGATCATCATCATGAAGAGATCATGGAATAATCTCGTTTACATACAGAGCATCGCTGTCTCACCTTTGAACCTCTTCTCTTGATTTTTGGTCTTTCATCATTAAGAGTGATTCTGTCGGTGAGCAAAGCTTCTTGTTTCTGTGATGTAATACGTCTTGTGTGAAAGAATCAGAATTAAAGTTATATTTAAAATATGTAGACCACAAGAGTAATACTGCCATCTGCTGTATCTGCAGACGTCTGGTTACCGGGACTCACCCAGTTGGTGTGAGCGAGATGTAGAGAGCATTTTTAGCCTTGCTCCATGCTTCTCTCATAACTGTTTATTAATGAGAAAAAAGAATGGCTCAACAACTCTGAGCAATTCTGAACCTTTTCAAGACTTTCTGACTTTTAAATCTTGATGGACCTATTTCGTCAAATTTCAAGCACAAAACAGGCTTTTCTCTGCGCGCTGAAAGGTTGTATCAGTCATATCCAACTATATCTGTGTGTCACTGTGTTTCTTTTTTGTTGCTAGATCAGTGGCAGTGCTTTAGTGAAGTTCAGACTACAACTTTGCATTTTGGCCTTTGGGTCTTGGTATGCATATCAGTGCACTGCAATATGAGAGAGCAGGGATAATTATCATTCTAATTTATTCAGATATTTGTACAGTACTGACTCTCCAAATAGATTATATCTGAATAAAAGTGTTTGGACATGTAACTATATACTTTTCTATATTACCATCAGTATTAATTGCTGCATATATGCTAGTGAAGAATCAAAGTGCTATATCTATAAATACAATGGAACATCTGCACATCCAGTGATAAATCTAATACGCTCCAGACAATAGCAGTTTAAAGCAGATTAGAGTATCAAAAGCTTTGTCCAGATAAATTCTGAAACCCTCAAGTGCCAGTGCAAACCCTTTCACACAATCAACTTAAAACATATGTGAGACCAAATACAACAATGTCTCCATTAATCTCTGTCTTCAAGGTCAGGTTATTTCATATTTCATATTTCTGCAATAAGTAGACATTTTAAGGTGAGTTGTCTATAAATAATAAAAATATTTATGATAAAAATAGTTAAAATGTATCAGGAATGCATAGCTTACTCTCTAATGCCCGGTACACATTGTACAATTTTGGGATGTCCCAGACGAAAGATGACCAATTGTGGCAATTTCTGTGGTCGTGGCTCCTAAACGGTGGCCCGTTGTAAAGTGAGAGAGGTTCAGAGACGGACGTTGTCACGTTCTTGCAACCAAAGATAGTCTGTGATAATTTTCTTACAGTGTCAGAAATTTAGCATGATCATCTCACAGTCTACTGACTAGCTAATAAAAATGCAATATGAATGGCAAATTGATCCTCTTTTTTTCAGCACACATAAAATCCACATTTGCCAAAGTGCGATTCATCTTGCTCTATTTGTTTACCATTAGCACATGCGGATGATGTTTTATTCTTCTATACTAACTCGCATAATAGCCTACGATTAAATAGGCGTCGTGATCGTACAGTCTACATACATGTCGGACCCAAGTTTGTCTTACAGTATATTTGTAATTTGTAATGATCTTGTAGGATTACCGAAATCACACAGTCTGACTCAGGCATAAGAAACAACAGGCAGACTGGATACATCCAGGTTTACACTGTATTTGGTTTTATTTTATTTATTTATAAAAAAAAAACAGCTGTATTCTTAAACAGCTGGGTCTGGTCCTGCTGAGAGATGTTGGTGGTGAGATTTGGGTCAGTGCTCAAACTAGAAAGTGTCATTTGCAGAAGAGCAATGTTTGACCCCTGCATGCCCTTGTGCTCTTTGCAGGATATATGATTTGAAAATCAGTGAGCTGGACGAAAAGCTTTTGGAAAGGATACACAACTGAAACAGAAAATTCTATGCAGTCTTATGACAAGATTTGTTTGGGAAAGGGACAGGACAGTCTGAAATTCAGACTAGGAATTTGGACAACACTGGGATTTCATAGCCTAGACTCAATGCATCATATGTAGGAAATGCTTTTTGATTTACAAAATAAAGTGTCTTGGACCATTCCTGTATTATGTAATGTTTCAGTTATCTATGAAGCTATCGCCACCTATTTTCTCCTCTTATTTGCTCAAAGTGCCTTATAAAGATGCTGATACAAAAATTGCATAATGTTTCAGTTGGCTTAACTCTGTATTCTAAGCAGGCACAAACATAATAATCTTCTATGTTAAATAGTTGTACATGTAACTGTGGGCCGTGCTACGCCAAATAAATAAAAATCGCTTGTCACTACATTTTGCTTGTTTGTTTTTTGTTCGTTGTGCCGAGTAGCCCCGTCTAAAGTACCACTCCTCATGTATATTAACCATCAGTCAGATAAGAAAAAGACTTGCACACTCACTTTTTGTGTGAAACTTATCTTAGTTTTGTTGTTTTGCACTCTTAATATTGTTTTGTGTGTGTGCTTATATTCAATACTTTATGTTATATTAAACATTAAATATGGATTGCGGTGGTTAGTTATTGTTATTGCGGTGATTAGTTATTAGCGAATTAGTTCTTGTTTTGTGATTGTGTCGCGTCCCTCATTGGTGGAGAAGATATGGTGCTGACTGTACACAATTGTTTTGTTGACTGGTTGATTTTCTCATTTTTAAAGTGGCAAAACTAGAATGATCTATACATCCATATGCTCAAATAGCAGTGATCAAGAGATACACATATTCTATGTACTGTAACTGAAGAGCTATTTTAAATCCTAGTGTATGTGGTCGTAACCTGCAGGTACAGCGGCTTGATTAGACATCACTCCTCTTGTTCTTTGTGTTTCCTCCTGCTGCGATTCTGTAGATTAGCTCTCAATCACAGCGTGCGTGGCCACGACTCTAATAACAGTAATCCAGTCAAAGGATTTGGGGCTGAATAAACTCGAGCAAGATCAGACCTTGTCTTAAAATCAGCTCCCTCTGCATTGAAGGGGCATACGGAGATTCTGCATGGAGCTCAATATGTATAACAGCATGTAATTTGTCGGTACTTCATATGTACCTCCGCAGACACAATCAACAGTAAATGGAGGAGATTCTCGACTCGCTCAAGAGGTATTCATTACCTCCAAAAGCCTTAAGAAGCCTCTGAACAACTGCAGAATAAAAGGGATAGGAAGAACCAAAGGCTTGTGGCTATTCCTACCATGATAAGAGACCCTGCATGGGGAGAGATCAAAAAATGCCCCACTTCAAGCCCCTTGTGTTTTTTGCATTTATTTTCATATTACTCTTGACCTTGGCCTGAAAATGAAGCAGACTAATGAATATCCTGACCAGTGTGTTTCCAGGTGTACATATCTAAATGAATGTCTACTGACAAAGCCAGTGCCATCTGCAAAATCTTGATATTTGGCCAGGGCAACTAAAGCCGGGTGCACACTGTACGATTTATAATAGTCCTTTACAACTGTGGCTTGTCAGACTGTACAAACAGTCTGGATCTCAGATGTCTTTAATGTCAGACTGTACGGCAGTCAAGACATTTTAAAAACAGACGCACGCACACAAGAAGACTGTGACTGAGCTGCATTTACATGCTGGATATAAATGGTGACTAGCAAACAAAAACAATCTCTAGCATTAATTTTGATAATTGAAAAGTAAATTAAAAAAAAATAAAGACGATGTATGTGGAGAAAGTGGTGGGGTTTTTTTGTCTCCCTAATTATGTCATCAGGTTCTGCGCTCCTATTGGTTTTTGATTTGATGGTTATCATAGAAGTCACACTGTTGGACTGCACCTCAACTTCTGTTACTGCCAGAATTTTGTTAGTGTTAAGATTTGATCGCAATGGTCATTAATCGGCTATCAGCGAACATGTCAAACTAGCAACCAAAGACTTCAGATTTTGGCCCAGGATCAGAGGAATCTTTTAGGATTTGTCTCAGATGGCCAAGTCATGGCCAAAATCGTACAGTGTGAACCCGGCTTAGAACATGAAAATACATGGTAGATCAACAAAAACCTTTGGGGAAATGGCATGCATGTCTAGGTTATTGGCTGTGTACAGAGATGACAAAATACTGCTTCTTAGGTACCAAGTCGACGTTGCTTTTGACCAAGAAATGTTTTTGACTGTTTACAGGCAAAGTGCTCATTTTAAAAACTGAAATACATTTTTAAATTGTAAACATATAGTGGACAAATCAGTGTCAACATTTTTTATAAAATAAATAAATAATTCACTGCCAGGCTGATTCAAACTACAAAAAATCTAACAAAAAGAAAATTCACTGAAAATCATTTAAAGTCTGCATGCCATTATTTTAATTTAATTTGTTCAAATCCATTATGTAAATAGGCAATGGGTCCCGACTAAAGCCATATGGTGACAAAGGGCATCAAATCTTCCCTAAGGTCTTGTCAGTCCAGCCACAATCTATTGTCAGGCACTGTTGGTGCAACGTGATACTCTCTCAGAACAGCTCTACAGAGGCTTCTTGCATGATAGCATCAAGAAAGGCCAGACAACATGGCTATCTTTTGCTTTTAGTCATCCATCAACCTAAATGACAGGAAGCAGTTTAGCACCAGCTGAACAATTCTTTAATGTGATGGTTACTAATATTGTGCTTTCTTGATATTTGCTTGAATAATAGAATATACCAAAATCATTAAAAAAATAAAAACTTTGTTAATTTATTTATATTTATATTTATTTACTAGTTTTAGTACTTAAACTTTTTTCAGTTAGTTCATCATATATTTATTTTATTTCAGCTTATTTCAAAAAGATTTTTTTATAGATTTTGTTGTAGTTAATAACAACACTGATTTGAAATTGAATGATATTTTGATTTATTGTGTTAGGTTAAATGCAAAGAAGCTGCTGTATGATAAAAGCATGGAGCAAAGACCCTTTTCAGTGTTGAGCCACAGCTAGATCTGGACACCTGTCTTCAAGAAACGGTCTTGAATTTTTGGGGGCTATGAAAGATCTGATTGTTTTATTCCATTTACTGAAGCACAATGCTCAGTGTCCATATGTCCACTCCGTGCTGTCATTGGCATGGCTCCAGCAGCGGTCACATGGTGGGAAGTTCCACTCATGTGGGGGAACACAAATCAAAAGTGAGGAAAATGCCATAAATGTGTCATGAAGTGGTTTAATGCACTCCTAATGCACTTCTCCCTGCAGCTCTTGGGGAGATTTAATAACAACATGGAGAGAGGGCAACTGAGCAGCTCTGCTAATTCCTGGGATGAAACCCATCTGCATATTGCTCCTCTACAGCTGCACAAAATCCTGAGATTTTAGCCTTCATTTTTTTAATTCCTTGCCAAACTGCTCCTATCTGTTGCAATCACATTCTTCCAAGCATCTAATAACTAAATGGCTTTTACTTTATGAAATGGGGATCAATTTAAAAATACCTAAGACTCCCCGGAGGCCATCAAGTTATGAGGGTGTAATCCACAGTGTGTGAGTTTTCACAAAAATGAAAAAGCATCTCTGTAACATAGATTTGGACAAATTCATAATGATTTTTTTTTTTTTTTTTTTTTACTCTGGGATTATAAAGTCAAATTATTGCACAAAGACACTGCAAGCTCATCGGGTAAGGATGGAGATGTTTCAGCCAAATGAAAAACTAGGATTACTAGTTAATTTAGCTTTTATAAGCAGTTTCAATTGTTAAAGTAATACTAAGCAAAAAAGCACATTAATTTCCCAAATATGTTATATGTCATATGTTAAAACATTGCTTTCGTTGTCCAGCAAAGGGAAGCTGAAAGAAAGGTCAGATGAAATGGCAGAAACATCTGATTTGTTTTTAAGCTTTGTCATTTGGCACGATTTGAAATCAAATCCGTGTGTTCAGAGATGCAGTAGTACATCTACATAGGTTTCCATAGTAATTGTGTCCACATCAGATACTATATGTAGAAGCAGTGATCAAAGATGAGTCAGTCCTAGCTGGAAACACTACTGCACATTCTGTGTATGGATATGCTTTAAAAAAAAACTGAATTTCTTTTATTTCTTCTTCTTTTTTGAGTTGTTCAAACATCTCAAACTAAACAAACAAACAAAAAAACTAAACAGATTTACCAAATAATATGCCAAAATGTCAGATATTTGCTGCCTGTCTGAACAAAGCCTTGGGGATCTCCCAAGTGTATTGTTTTTACACAAGCCAAGCTTCAGCACCTTTAGTAATTCCCCAGACCCATGACTATACAGCAGTGTTAAAAGGTCAATAAGAATACAATATTGAGTGTTACTGTAAGAGGATAAAATGGATGAATGAGCATCGACCTTTTTAAAGGTTTTTGTATTGTTAGAGATTCATACCAGTATTTGTATTGTGCCGAAAGGTGTACATGCAAGTATTACTGTCGAAATGAAATGAAATCAATAGTCCTCACAGGAAACTATAGTTTTTTGATGTCCCTTTATTCTACGAAGATAAAAGTATCTCTTTCTCTTGTCTCTCTCTCTCTCTCCTCACCCACACAGGGACAAAGACCCCACATCCCACATTTTTCATGCTGGCTGTCACTCAAACACCGACCAAGGAAGTCCGTTTGATGGTAATATTTTGCTCAGCGTGACATCTCATTTATTCTTCCTAATCATCATTTCTTTTTACACAGCCTTTCCTCTGCTAACGGGAGCCCCGTCTTCCCCTCCCCTGTCATTTCTGATCTGGGTGGTTCACTCCCATCCGGGTCAGCGCCTCTGAGCAATACTATTCATGGGGGAACCGGAGGAGGGATTTACATCTCTAGGCCGAGTTTTCCCCTCCATTTGTTAGAATGCCAGGTCACCGCACTCCTCGCGCAATGGAGGCAAGATAATGGCTCTTGGACTAGCTCCTATTTATTACACACTCAGTGAGTCTGACCTTGCTCAGAGGCTGGAGATGAAGTGGTGAGGTGTTTTCTGATTTCCAGACTTTAGTCCCATGCAGTATACCAGGTCTCAACCTCCTTCTCCTTTACCTACAAGACCAATACGCAGTTACTTTAGACTTCTTTGTTTGTCTCTGATCCAGGATGTGAATTTGTGCTAATTCTTGTGTGGGATAATAACTCTTATTAGCTATGTTTCACAATATACAGCGGTAGTCTGGCAGCAATATGCTCTATGTACCAAAAGCACTACGCAAAGAATCTGCAACAGCTCTCAGATAACTGCGATGCATTAGGCACTTGGGCTCTTAACCTTCCTCAATAATAGAAATATTAGCCAGGTATGCTAATGCTTTTGAGGTTTCCATGGCGGCAGTGGTCCCCGGCTTAGCACAACAAAGAGATAATAACATAACCATACCATCCATATGCTATTAACAAAATGGGATCTAAACATCTCTATCTTCCTGCTTTAGATGGATAATGTTACTCATACTTTGCTGTTTTATGGAATATGAGTGGGTAGTATTTAGAATTCCCAGGGGACATTTTGGAAAATTGCTGGCGAAGCTTCTCAGAGTGGGCCACTTAGGCTTTCAGATGAGTCTGATTAATGTGTACCATATTATGATGTTATGATGTATAATTGTAAAGTTTCCCCCCTTCCCTTGCATTTTTGAAGTTTGAAGGTGAGCTATTAACCTGCACAGCTCCAACCTTTAACCATTTTAAAAATAGCAAAGCAGCCATTAAGAGGGTCAAACAGAGTATATTCACACAAGAATATGTTAAATATATATACTGTATGTTGTGCAGTATGAATATATCATTAATAAACACAACACAAGGAAGAATGCAAAGAATTCAAAAATCATCTCCCACGTCCCTATGGGATAGTGAAGAGTCTATCAAATGTGCACTTCAGAATATCGCCGGAAGTAGTAGGTCATCTGGGTATTTTTTGGTCTACTGTGAATACCAATTCGGACATACTCACATGCTGTTTTTTTACGTACCATAACCTATAGTATGGAAATAGACATATTCGGAAGCAGGGAGGCCCTGTCTCAAATGGAACCCTAAGGCCTCGCGATCTTTCTCCGAGTCAGAGTCCACACTTTCGTGACATAATGCCGCTCTGACTGTCAGATAGAATTCTGCTGCGAAGCAAAAGTGTGCATCGAGGGCGCTCGTCGAGCACCCTTCTGAAACCTAAAATGACAAATGGGACACCCTATAGTATTTGCTTTATTCCTGAATAATCAGCATTCTTGAACGCATTGGCTGTGAATGATTGAAATGACTCGCTCATAAAGAAAGTCACTTGTTGCCACCTACTGGTGTAACCTCAGCAAGATTCACTGTAAAATCCCATGCAAACATGAACAAGTGGGGTGATACAAACAGTGAAAAGTCCCAGTGCTGTTGGACTGTAGCCTATATCTGCACTCTCACTTTCAGCCAAGTCAAATTCGAGGACTGGAGTGTTGTATAATGCAGATTTTGCTGTGCATTTTTTTTATGGAAACCATGAATTATTGAAATAATTTTTTATGATACTTTGGGGATATTGTGTTTAAATAGTGTTCTGGTTGAGAAAGCCATCTGTAGTAACCTCATTAGGAGTAAGATTCTGTAGTGTGCATGTCCTCTGAAAATATAATAAACTATCCAGTGTGTGGCATCAAAGAAAATTCAGTCCTTTCTGAATAACTCATGTGCACCTGTTCCAAAATAGCAACATCAAAAGCAGAGAAGCAAATGTTGGACTGTATACAGCTACAACCATCAAACAGACAGAACTGCAGCACAAAAGCAGAGAAGGCAGCAAAGAAATGTTGGACTGTATACAGCTACAACCATCAAACAGACAGAACTGCAGCACAGAGGACAATCCTCCACTGCGCACTTCTCTCTCCTTTGGGTCTTGCTGATTTTCTGTTATCTTGCCTTTAATAGCTATGATCAAATTGGAGCCGAGACGGAGAGACTGCTAGGACGGGAATGGCCCCAGCCTTGGCACAGCACTTGTGCAAAAACACTATTATTACTGATCCAAGCTGTTGCCGTGCATCGGGTGCAATTATATTCACTTAAGGGTCCCCATAGTGATGTGACTGGGTGATTTTCTGAAGTTGGTGCTTTTAGTTGTTCCAGTAGGGCATACAGTAGATGTACTGAAAGAAAGGATTTAAGAATAAAGGTGAGGTTATGGGAAAAATAAGTACAATCCATCATTTAACTTATTATATATATATATATGTTAAATGATGGATTGTACTTATTTTTTCCATTTCCTTTCATATATATATATATATATACTGTCTGATTCAGTTAAAGATGTATATATTTTTAAGACAGCCAATAAAAGAAAAAAAACCCACGAAAAATGTATGAGGTGTAAAACCCCACTTTCAAGGTCTACAGAATGAACCTCAAATAAGCCTTCAAAAGCAGCACAAATACAACACAGGCTCCATAGAAAGCACGTTCTTGCCTCTTATATTGTCCTTCAGTTATGCAGTGTGTCCTCACTCATTAGCAGTGGTGGTGGTTCTGTTGTGCAATGACTGCGTTGCGATGTATTCTTATATTTTTCTCTTTTTTCCCCCCTTAATGATTCAGAAAGCGGAGTGGGTCTGCCTGGCAGACAAGCCCCCTCTGTGAGAGAGCACTTGATTAATCATCTGGAAAACACTTTGCCATTTCAGCTGATTAAATAAAATTGACTGGATTTTTGAATTTTATGATAAAGTGACCCTTGCATGCTTGAAATGGCCCAGCAGAGGAAGCGCAGCTCTCTCTCTCTCTCTCTCTTTTTCTAAGGCAGAATCTATATTTTGTCCCTTGCAGATTCACGAGTGAGATGTCTCCTCAAGCAGAAAAACACACTCTGTCACCGACTGATGACAGTACCTGCCAACCATGTGCACCTCTGTACGGAAATGCAAAGCTTCTGAACAGGAGCGCAAAAGTTTCCTTTCAATTTCCCATCACGTTATTGAGCAATGGGGCATTCTCTCTCTCCATTCATGTGGAGATGGGGTTTTCAAGCTAAATTAGTAATGATGTTGGCATGTTCATCAGACTGACTTGGTTTCTTTTCAGTTCGCCTCTGTTCTGTTACAGCTTCTTGTGTAGATTTGATTTATTTTTACTTAGTTTTTGTCACACTTATTAATTAATTTTCTTGAATTCATTTATAGCACAATTTGGATTCATGCATTTGGATGTTACTCCTAAAACATTCAACCGCACTGGATGTGTAGTCAGAATCTACAGCATCACTATAAAAACCTGCATCATGCAACTTAATGTGCCCTGTAAAAACAACCCCACACAAGCCACATTTGCCATTTCCCTCAGCTTGCTTTTACAATACGGCTATCTTCTGCATAAAAAAGCCTGTGGTGAGATGGAGACGATAAAACCCAGAGAACTTTGCTCCATTTCTTTAAGCATAGCCACCCCCACTCAGCAACGCAAATAATTACTGTCCGTTCCCGGCAGCATCGATCATCCACAGTACAGATCGTTGCGCTTTCAAAGGAGGTCTCTCTTCATCAACATCAGACCCATTTGAGTGGAAAAACTGCAGTGTCCAAATGATGTTTACACTTGGGCTCTGATGTCTCTACTTAGTGATATACCCAGTGTAGCAGGCATACGTCCCTCACCAAGGCTGGAGGCAGCTTCATGGCCCATTGCGCACAGGGCTTCAGTAGCATTAGGTTCCATTTACAGAATGGCTAAACAGCCCTGGCTGAGACGTGCTGGATTTGTGGGGAGGCTGTGATGAATTTACTACAGGAAAGGAAGCTATTTAATGTTCTGGTAAACCTGCATATAAAATGTAAATCTTAAATAATTGGGTTGTGTCATTGTTTATGGCATTAGACTTGCTCCAAATAACTACGTTGCTTGAATAACATGTTTCTTCATGAGCATCTTCCTAAAATTTCTTCTTACTTTTTATATATACATTTATCATTTATCAAACAATGTGTGGGGAAAACACCAATAATTGTTTGTGGAAAATGTACATTTTCAACCATCAGAGCAATTTTAAGTTTGGATTACTATCTTTTTTTAAATTAGGTTTTAATTTTGTTTGAACTTTTTAACTTGACATATCTTAAAAACAAAGTACTCGTGGTGCAAAATACTGACGAACAGTGAAATGTTCAATAATATGAAAATAGAAGAGAATATGTATAAAAAGAGAATAGATTTTAAAGCCACTTTTTGTGTTCATTCGGTCATTTAATCTGCTACAATAATATCTCTGAATTATCTTCATTTTGAAGCTTAGCAAATACTGATATGCAATTAATTGTGATTTATTTGATATATTGTTATATGATTAATTGGATGAGAATCTTTAATCTATTGGCAACCTTATACTAACCAAAGATTTTCATTAAGCTTTCAGTTTAAGTGATTGATGCAATGAATTTAATTAATGTCCCGAATCTGTTACATCTGTTTCCAATCTGAACTCAGATCAATTCCATCTTAAACTGATTCCTCAGTTTTAAAAGAACAGGTGCCAGTGTGCTCCTAAAAGTGATGATCTTTTGTGAACTCACTCTGGTACGAGCCCACCTGGACTGGTGCTGTATTTGAATATGTAATGATGGAGCTGATGCTATGAGACGAGGGAATGCCGAGCTTCTAGCAGAAAGTTGCTTTGCAACACGGCTGCTTAATGGCATCCTGACAAACAGCTGCCAGTCTGCAGGCAAATATTTATTCAGTATGCAAACCTGACATCACCTGGGCTTATCACTGCATAAACAGCTTGTGTAAACAGCCAGAGGATGGCCTGATTGTGATAGTTTAGTTGTACGAAGAAATGCAATGAAGCACATTTCCATTCTGTTCATTACCATGAAGCTCTATTAGCAAAGTTGTGTAGCGGCCATTTAAAGGACACCCTACCCCTTTTAGTTCAGTTGAATCTAATAGGTCACAGGGAGGTCACACCATTGCACTTCATACAAACAAACAAAAAGAAGTCTCTTATGCTCACCCAGGCGGCCTTTATTTGATCAAAAATACAAGCAGTAATATTGTGAAATATTATTACAGTCTAAAATCACTCTTAACAAGTAATTTATTTCTGTGATGGAAAAAGCTGGATTTTCATCAGCTCTTCATTACTCCAGTCTTCAGTGTCACATGATCCTTCAGAAATCATTATAATATGCTGATTTGGTGCTCAAGAAACATTTCTTATTATTATCAACGTTGAAAACTGTTATGTTGCTTAATATATTTGGAATCTCAGGATTATTTGATGAATACAAAGTTCAAAAGAACAGCATTTATTTGAAATAAAAATTATTTGTGAAATTATAAATGACTTTACGGTCTCTTTTAGATCAATTTAGATTTGAAGATTTACCGTACTGACTCCAAACTTTTGATCAGTTATGTATTACCATTTGTGGCCATTTAAGGCAGATTCCAGTCAGTGTGATTATTGGTTGAAATACCTGTAAATGCAGGATACTAATACATGCTGGTTATATATTGTCATCCCTTTTTGTCTTCAGTCTCATTCTTGAGTTTGTATCCCTCAATAACCAGCACAGATGCTGCATTTCAGTCAAATGGCCTACAAAGCAAACTCCAACACTCTAATCCTGTGTGTAGCCAGCATTAAAAATTGGATTGGGGAGGGATAAGATTAGATTAGGCCTGCTGGATTTAAAAATATAAAAAAGTAAAAGCTCCATTTATGCTGGAACATAATCTCCTTTCACTATATGTGGGAGCATCAAGCCACCCAACAGATGCCAGTCACATAAATAGAGATATTTGTCTTGTGCTGGTTCCATCTCTCTGTAATTACATTTCATTGTGATTATTGCAATTATTTTATATTCTGTTTTAATTTTGTTTTCATTGTATGTTTCTGTTTTTCCTTCACTTCATCTTCAGATGGATTCATCTCAGCAAAAGCTTTGTTTAAACCTTAATAGGCCAACCTGATATCACATATCTTCCATCTATTTGTTTCAAGTCTGACAGCTTTTACCCTGATTCCCTATTTCTTCACAGCTAGAAATCGGATTCATGTCTGCGACTGTTACATCACCTGTATAACCAAATAATGCAGAGTGCTTTTAGGAAATTACCTCTCCCTGGGATCTAATCCGTAGTATGAAGCACCTCTCCTCTGAAATATAATACAATGCAATCCAGGAAGCAATTGTATCAAGAGATTGGAATTTATTCGTTTATTTATTTATTTTACTCTACCAGCATTTTATCAATGAAAAACTTTTTTTCCCCCAAATAAAATACTTTTATTTTTGCTTTAAGCAACAATCACTGTGTATATCAGTTTAAAGGCAACTTGTTTTCTCTCCAAGGACTGATGTAAAGCATTTAAAGAAAGCCCTTCTCTGAAATTCATTATAAATTCCCTCCAGCTGTAAAACCCTGTTAAAGTGCCCTGCTGGTAATACTGTCCTGGCAGATTGCCCAGTATTGCCTACCACCAGGTCTTTAGAAGCAGATTCCGCCATGCCGGACTCACTCAAAGAGCTCTTGGGTTACATCTTAATCCCTCACATCCAATCTAGACAACATCTGCAACCCTGGAATTAGACTGATATGCTCATGACACTCAGCGACTGCTCACACATCCTGCATGCAGCCACCACACTGACAGATGCTTTTACACTGTATTTCAGGCCAACTCTTACATTTACATAATGCATAGTTCATCAACACAAAAAGACAATGAAAAGGACCGCCCATAGATGTCAAGTTAAGCTCAATCAGCTGCATTTGTGGCATAATATTGAATAACGCTTAAAAAAAATGTTTTGGAGGATTTATAAGTAGAAATGTGAAACTTATTATAAAAGCACTTACTGTAATTCGTCTGTTAAAACTTATTTGTATTATTTGAGCTGCAAAGTTGTTCTCATAATTGTTATTGTTATTTAGGGTTTAGGCATTATGTAGTAATGCCAATGAAGTTGATATGGATTGTAAAATTGGAATTGAACAGAATAGATTAGAAGGTGTATTTTCACACTAAATCATGCTAACGTGACTATAATTTTTAAAAATGGATTATTTTAACAGACCCCATTCACTTCCCTTGAAAATCCCTCACTGGAACCTAGATTTTTCACAAGTGCTGTTTATTGAACTTGTATTGAACTCTGAATATTCCTTGAATAAAAGATCTTCGCCAAATGTAAAATTGTCCCAACAGAAACAAATAGTGTCTGTGTTTTCACTTTGCTCAGTGTTTTTCGCTTCTGAGCCATGATTTAATTGTTGATCCTCTCATGACTACATGTACTTAAAATGACAAAGAGAGGGATTTTGATCCATTTCAAAGCCTTTTCCTCTCCCTCTGTTAGAATCCAGCCCTGTGTAAGAGCATCGTCCCCTGCCAGGGATCACTAATCTATATCTGCAGTATTTAGCTAACTTGCTACGGCACATGTTTTTGCTCTCTGACATGAGGGGTCTGCCGCCTAGGAGGGCCAGCGGGGCCAGCTGTCTGCGAGGAACTGGACCCCATGGACCCACCTTCAACCATATGGCACTTATCCACATCTCAGCACTGGGGTCATGGGCACAGTGAGGGATCTGTTTTCAGGCGGCAGCCCAGTCGAAAGCCCTGCAGGCTAACACCACTAATCTGTGCTGGAAGCCTCAGTGTTCCTCTGGATTAAGAGCACACGAGGGGAGGGGAGCAGGGAGCCTGCGGGTCAGCAAAGCCTCTGGCACAATCTGACCTTTATCTGTTTGATGTTAGGAAAATCTATACAGTTTGTAGCTTGCAGACTATCAACATGACTATTTAAAGGAAGGAGTGGAGACTATATGTGGGTGGGTTTCATCAACTTTGGCCACTTGAATGACCTAGGTGTTTACTATAACTAACAGATTTCAACTTCTTTCTTTTTGTTATACAGTATGGCCTTTAAAAGGTTGTAGCATCTCATCGTCATTTATTTTTGAAACTTTTCAAATGCCTATTAGGTAGCCTATAGTTACCCTTGTACCAGACCCAGACTTTTAATCTTACACTTGGAAAATACATTATAAAAAGTCATTATTATTATAAACCATTTCAATATTTTCAAACTATTTCAAAATTATGGATGTCCAAACGTGAATAACTTTTTTTTTTTTTACATTTTATGAAACTTTCACGTGTACTTTTTTTGTTTGTTTTAAACTAAGGAGTCAACAGTGAAGTCAAATATAATGTGTGAAAAGAATATTTTCATTGTTTGTCAAGCTGTAATTTTGTCTAATATGAAAAAGCAGCTTTAATTGCGTGTATTTAGGATACATTCAGTGCTAGCTATGAAAATATGCCATCTTCCCGTGCTATTGGAATTCCTATAAATACGAGTTTTCTCATAAAAAATTTGACATGAATGCCCTCTCAAGTCATATTTACCACTAGGAAGCTCAGGGTTCATTTTGATACCAAAGTTCCCGAGTTGTACGGACCATAAACTTGAGACACTGGTGATGGGTGAACGATTGCTGCTGTGACTGGTATTTTTCATAGTTTTTTCCACAACAGCCACATCGCCTTGTCTTGTCATTAAAGTAGTGCATATTTACGTACATATGAATGATCATTTCAAGCATATTGTATGTTTTATACTCAGTGGAAATAGCCTGCATTTATATGGTTGTCAATGAATGGAATGTTAAATATCATTTCGGATTTAATACGATTTTCCTAATAAATAGGCAAGAATAAACCTGGTGTCCTCCATGATTCCTGTTCTTTCTGAAAAACAAAGCACTTTAATGCAACAAGCTCATAATCACGACTTCAGAAGGGAATTAGGAAATTGCTGATAGCATGTTAAGGCAGCATCCAATGGAATGGAATGCAGTACACTATCTGACATGTTGAAATGGCATTATAGCAGAAATGTTTATGACTTTTAAAATGACAGAATTCTTCTTTGATGCTGTTATTCATTTTGATGGACTTATAGTTTGTTTCTCTTCAGTTACCCGTTTCCTTTGTTCTAGTTTCCCGCTTCTAATCAGTTACATATACATACATACATATATATATACATATATATATATATATATATATTTACACACACACACAATAAACAATAGAACAAATGCAGTTGTTGTAGTTGTAGTGCAGTTATTTTTGTTCAATGCTGATATATTGAACTCATCAAAATGTCTTTAATATCTTAAGTTAGGCTAATAGGGAAGCATGATTTACATTATGAGGCACACTATTACTGTTCTGACTGACATGAATAATAGATCTCCCCCGCCCCCGCTGACAAAAAGGCAGTTTGAACAAAAAGTAAGTTCTTCTCATGAAATTGCATAATAAACATTCACACATTCACCCGCGGGGGTTAACTCTAGTTAAAAAGATAGATTTTAAAGAACAACACCAAGTGATCTATAGTCATGTAATATGTCTGGCTTCACCTATATGACGAGGAGGTTAATTTCCATCACCCTGAGACAGAGAGTCAGTAAAAGGTTAAATCTGGCAAATGCACGAGTTGTAGAATTTAAACTCCTTTTATGCAGAAAGCCAGCACATACAGGGTGCTTCAACACTTAAGCTCTTCCAATCCTGTTCCATTCTCTGGATGCTCCATACAAAGCAATCCATTAGTGTCAGCTTTGCCTGTGATTTTAAGTGGACACCTGTACATTAAGATTGACATTTTAGTACAGCTCATCTCTCGTGTCATTTGCTCACACTGAATCTCAAATGTAATGTAATTTATATTTCCAGGTTTAAAGAACTGGAATTATATCTTTGATTACTGTGGAACGACACAAATATAATATGCTATAAATAAATTATTTGTTCTATGTGTAAATGTTTATTTACTCTTGTTGGAGTTCCAAACAAGAAAATAAAGTTATTCTATTTGCTATATCAAAGATATTGGTATTCAGTTCATTGTTTCTGTGTATTTAAGTTCCTCATTGCATTCAGTATTGTTCGTGTGTTTCGCATCTGTGGATTATCTGAGTTGACTTTGTTTAAATAAAAACATCTATTTGAATCTTCTTCATCATCTTTTGACTGAAACGTGACAGAATACCGGACCCTCAAATTGGCTCCATGCCCCCTTGGCTCCACATGGGACCGTAGTCCTCACGGCTACACCGGGCTCCCTCGTCCCTCCGGCTCCACCTTGGTCAGACGTCGCTGTGCCGGCGCCCCGGACTTCCGGGCCAATTGCTGTGCTTCGTCCCTCCACCCCTTTTGCTCCGTCGGGGTCCTCCTTCCCTCCGGATTTGCCTTGGTCCTTGGTCACACCGGAGTCGCCTCAGTCCACCGGCACCCTGGCTCCACCTCATTGGCCCATCGCTGCGGCTCTGCCTAGGCCTCTGGATCCTAAAGTTCATCCGGTCCTGGCATCGCCACTGGTCTGCCCCGCCCTGGTCCCTCCTGCCTAGGTCTGGTTCCAGCCCCTCGTCCACCCCCAGAGCCCCCACCCTCCATAACCCTCTGTCGATCTGTTACGGTGCGAGGTCACGCCTTTCTTGAGGCGGGCGTTATGTCACCATTATGTTCAGTTTAGCGTTAGTTTAATTTTTATGGACTTTTAGTTTGTTTCTCTTCAGTTACCTGTTTCCTTTGTTCTAGTTTCCCACCTCTAATCAGTTGTCATGGACATTAATTTAATGGAACTCCTGTCTGTATTCAGTTCATTATCTCTGTGTATTTAAGTTCCTCCTTGCATTCAGTTCTTTGTCCGGTATTGTTTGTGTGTCTCGCATCTGTGGATTATTTGAGTTGACTTTGTTTAAATAAAAAAACTTCTATTTTAATCTTCTTCATCGTCTTTGGACTGAAACATGACAGATGCATGGTTATACACATTTGGAGACAAATTCAATTATTCGTAGACACTACAACTATTGAGTGTGTGAAAAGTGTGTTTTAGGAGAGATTATTTTGGACCAAAAGTGCCCATAGATGAAGAAATACACGTACAAGCATTCAGCACTTTTCTTCATGAACTAATTGCTTAATTATGGAATAACACATATTAAACAAAACTGTAAAAAAAATTGCAAAGATATTTATTTTGTTAACCAAAGAAAGAGTTTGACGGGTGAATAGTAGGTCCGTCTTAGTGTCAGGAGTGGAATCTTAGTGCAAATTTGAAATGCTCTGAATGAGAGCATTTTCACCTATATGAGCTTTGCCTTCTGTTTTGCAGTTATTCACCCATAACCATCTGGCTCTCATCAGTGTGTCTCAGTCCACTGCTCAGGTACGCTAATACTGGGTATGGGTGTGTCTGATGAAAGATTCCTTGAGCATGGTGTGAAATTCTTGGCTTCTGTAATTGAGATCAGTTATCTGCTGGTATCAAAGGTTTATTTTTCTTTCTGTGATGAGGGTGGATCTGCACCCTACAACCATTCTGGTCATAAATGCTTTCCATAAGAATTTTTGATCACAATCCCGTCCCTGTACCAACCAATCAAACTTTCAGAACTAATTCACGAGTTCACACTTACAAATGATTAGATAGAGTAAAAGAGTATGCGTATTTGTCGCGCGTTCCAGGCGAGGGCTCCCGTATCTCTGGTTAGGATAGTAACCAGGCGATTGTGAGGAGACAGGGTGGTGGAGGGATGCAGAAAAAACTGTCGAGGAACATAGGTGAGTCGGCTACGTATTTATAGGCCTCCTCTCATGCTGATTGGATAATCATTTGAACATGTTCCCCCTGAACTTTGTTAATAAAACATCATTCAGAGAGATCAGCTGCAATGTTAAATAGATTGATCAGTGTAACCAATAATCTGTAGCTCAAAGCAACAGCAGTTATATTCCAATGCTCATCAAATTCTCCACGCATGACTATAGCGATCATACAGTTTACTACAGTGATACATCACTTTAGATCATAATACTTTAGTGATACATCGCCTGGTGACTTTAAATAGTTGAGATAAGACTGGTCTGAGTAGTCTCTGTGCCGGCTCCTAATTCTGTGTCAAGACACAATGGCACATAAAAACCATCCTAAAATATGCAGATCTGACCCACCCCAGCCCCTAGAATCAGACGCGGCTTTGGTTAGGGACAGGTTTGGTAGTATGGTTAGGGTGGGATGAGGTGTACGGTGTGGGTCAACAGTGTAATTCTAGATGTAATTACAGAAATTAATTACAGCAGTAATTACATGTAGGTATTTAAATATAAGTACAGTGTAAAAACATGTATGTACAATAAGTGCATCATATGATTACAGTTTCTCAATCACTTTGGCACATTTTTTTCGAAACAGTCTTAACAATCTCGGAACTCTACCTGTTTGCATGAACATCAGAACTCTATTGCATGTCAGCAAAATGTAGTGGCTTACCCAAAATATTAAATTCATGCTTCAAAACCTAGTTATTGTGTCAGTAAATTGTAGTCTGGCTATCACCAGACCAAGCTCAATATTTTAAGATTGAACATTAGTCTGGGGAGTCTGCTCTGTATTTTCTACTGCACAAGAGGCGTGATCAACGGGCATAGTTCAAATGACTCTATACGCAATTGGATAGTCCTTCAACCAATCAGACCAACGATCCGGGTGACGTACTTTGCAGAGCGACGTGAAAATCCAGGCAGGAAACGTGTCAACAAATGTGTTGGTTTGTAGCATTGATCAGCGGTTTGCAGAAGCAGCAATGGCATCGATCGATTTTTGCAGGTTGTGCAAAAAAAACATGAAAGTGAGTGGTGTTTACACCCACTCGAGCGATTTGTTTGCTAAACTAAAGAAGCCATTTAGCATCGTCGAGAGGTTAAAAGGAATTCGATTGATGGTCGCTTCTCTATTGTCATTGTGTTAAACCCGCCAATAGCGCGCCAGGTGGATAAGCCAGTTTGTGATTGGTCCCCGCAAATTTGTAACGGAAGCAGAATAGAAGAATGTACAGGTTTCCAGACTGAGCTGCAGGGCGAAATCAAATCGCCGGCAGATCGGGCTGGGTTTGCCCAGTCTAAGTAAATTAGCCAATGCCACCAAAACAAATAGTCCTGTGGTCATTGAATGAGCCATACTGTTCCAAAGTAGATGTTTGTTTGTTATATATAAATTTCATGTTTTTTTTCTCCTTTTTTTTTTTGACACTGACTGCTTTGTATACTGTACACTGAGCTTTTTTAGATACAAATTTCAACAGTAGGTAAAATTTTACTGGGAAATATCAATAGTACACAAAAAGAAAATGATTTTTTTTATTTATACGGTACAGTAGAAATGTTTGTGAAAATGTTAATTGATATTTGCTTGTTCATTTTTACACACTCTATTATGTCTTCCCATGTCTACACCACCACCACACATTCTTGAGACGTTAAACCAAGGTCCTGACTCTCTATGGTCATTACAAATCCCAGGATGTCCTTTGAAAAAGAGTAGGCCAAATTTGCCCATTGGCCTCTGTCCATCATGGCCTCCTAATCAGCCCCATATACTGATTGGCTTCATCACTCTCTCTTTCCCACCAATAAGCTGGTGTGTGTGGTGGGCGTTCTGGCGCAATATGGCTGCCGTCGCATTATCCTGGTGGATGCTGCACATTGGTGGTGGGTTGAGGAGATTCCCCCTTCCATATGTAAAGCGCTTTGAGTACCCAGAAAAGCGCTATATAAATGTAACAAATTATTATTTATTATTATTAACTTCCTATTGCTCTTCCAAGACAAGCACCTGTGAATTTTCAGTTTACATTTAACACTTTTCTCAAAAATAAACTGTGTAAATACAAGTGTAGGCTATACACTGCTGTAGTTACTGCTGTTTAGGGTTGTGACATTCCTCCATGTTCAAAAATAGTTTTGTGATTGTCCTGGGTAAACTCCATATACATATATGCTTCCAGACTTGATTGGTTAATTGATAAGATTGTGATTCATATTTCATTACAATGGCAGGCCATTTGCCATGGCAGACATTACAAACATTCCATGCCAGATATTTATGGAATAAACATGAATGTCTGACAGATTTTGATGACTGAATAGATAATTTAGCATGTGATGGCTCACACAATAAAATAATGTTAGAAGTTTTGAAGAGTTTGACAATTTCACTGAGAATCAGCTTATCAGTTTTGATCAACAAGCCATGTGCATTTATTTATTTGCAAATTGTAGACAATTGTACTTATCTTTTGCACACGTGCCAAAACACATGCAATTTGACAGTCAGTCATATTAATGATGGACTGTCCTGTACTGTGCACCTAGCACGGAATTATGGGTGTGAAGACACAAATCCTACCCTCAGGCAACAGGTTGTGGGATGTCTGTCACATCTATGAAGCTGATATTGCACAGAGATTAGCCTCAACAAAGAACATTAACCTGATGTGATATACCAGTGCTGTTCATGGTGCTTGTATAGTGACAGGTCTTTCACCTGTGATTTATTATAGTTGCTTGGTTGCTTTATGAGGATAATGGACAATCCACTCTGCAACTGTGTGAGTTTAGATTACACCTGTAAAACTATACTAACGGAACATTTTGCTGGTCTCTTCAAAGCTGGACAAAAAGGAAACAGCACATCAAAGATTATGTCAGACAACTTCTTTGTTCTTCCATATGCCAACAATTCACTCTTCTTACAGAAAACAAGCATCAGCAAGCCAATTCCTGTGTGTGAACATTTCACTTTGCATTTATTTGTCTACTGTAATGCAGAGTATAGAATTTGGCTTTTTTTTAATGCTTTTAATTGTTATATTTGTTTGTTTGGATTTTTTGGTGATTTTATTTAAATAACTATATTCGACTACACTAATAGTGTTAATAGTGTAGAGTAGAACATAGTTATTTAAATATGTTGACAAATGTATTATTATATAGATTTAAAATTAAATGGATAGATTAGATTTATAGATAGATGGATAGATGGATAGATAGATAGATAGATAGATAGATAGATAGATAGATAGATAGATAGATAGATAGATAGATAGATAGATAGATAGATAGATAGATAGATGTGGTTTGAAATTGGTTAAATGTGCTTGAAAATAATATGATCAGAATATTGACTAGCCTAATAATTATGCACACACTGTAGATTTAGACATATACATGTAACAGTAAGCCATTCAAATCAACCAGATTGTCTCCTGTGTGACTTAATTTGGATAATGCCGGTCAGTGGCTCACAAAAATAATAACATGTAGAATTTCTCTTGCATACCATTTCCAATTTCTATTCTGCCAGAATAGCAAGTGTATTTTAGATACATGAAAATGGTATTTGAGAATATGTTTGTCAAAAAAGCATGTCTGTCTGCCAGTGGTCCTCTTCCTGAGTCAACACAAGGGGATACATGTATACGGAGGCCACCTCTCCACTCCTCTTGACCTCTAGCAGAAAAGCATCTTATTCCTCACCCTGAAGGAGAGGATGTCTTAGACTCAGAGGCAATGGGTCTCTAGTGCCACCCTTTGGCTGCTGTGATTAGTGACCCACTCTGAAGCCACAGGCACAATTTACTAGCGAACAGACGCCCTGAGAAGTCCCTATTCAGTTCTCTCCATGCAACACTTAATTTCTTTAATTATACAGTTTATTAGTTTTCTTGGTTCAGCACGCACTAACACATCCTTCGTATGTTGTTGTTTCAGAGTGTCAAGAATGGCAAACTCCAATCAAAGAAAATTCAATTCCATTAAATAGCAGCCAGTGAAGCAGTTTGAGTTCTTAATGAGAAAGCTCACACAGGGGGCCACTATGAATGTTGTGTGTTTGCTTTCCTGTTCTCTCTCTCTCTCTCGTTCTTTAATTGTTTGAGAATGCATTTGCTTTACTTGGTGAGCTAATTATGGATTAGACCTCTTCTCCAGCATCACAGTAGGAAGAGCCTTAATTATAGACCAGGGCTGGGTTTCCCGAAACCTTCTTAACGCTACGTCGTGCTTAAGTTACACCTTAAGCTGTAGGCCGACCTTATCGTTAATACGTGTTTCCCAAAACGTTCTTAGTTAAGTATACATTCTGTAAGTCATACGTTCGGAAGGTTGGTCTGGACCACTCTTAGCTTTACCTTATCACTGTTGCAGGTCTATACAAATATAATTCTGAAGTTTTAATACACCTAGACAGTGTTCAATTAGGCTAATTCAAGTGTTTTCATGCAAAGAATAAAATTGTCATTACACTGATTGTTGTTAGATTTTGAATTATATTATCCAAAGATACATCAGCTGGCAAACCATTAAAGGCTTAGGAGTCTATTTAAAGGGAATGATTGTGGTGGGGAGTTTGCTCAAACTATGGCAGTGATACAGCGAATAGTTGTTCTAAAAGACGGCGCCATCTGCGGAGCGCATTCAAAGGCCAGTGAAAGCATAGCTACTGTCAGTTAAGTCCTATTCGGGCGCTAATTGTTTCTCATGGGCTCGTACGGTATTTTAAACATTTACAGGGGTAAGTCGGTGATTTTATTGTCGTCTGAATCCATAATGTCATTGTTTTTTTCTCACCCAACCCGCGTAAAAATCCCAGGCCAAATGACCTACTGTTTTTTGACAAACAGGTTGTGTGGTAATTTAAAGCAACACTAAGGAAAATGTTTTACCTTAAAATAATGTTTCCAAAATCGTATAAGTGGTTCATCAAGTCGTAACAGGGTGAAAGGCACTTCTGGATTCGCTTTGCAGCCCTATATCTGCTATAACCTATGCAAGTTTGCCAAACCGGGTCGCGTTTCTGTTGTTCGAATGAGACATAAGAAAACTACAAATTTGACAATTGTTACAATAGTCATTATTTAGTTTTTCTTCGTTTCTGATGAATGGCAACTCATTCATATACATCATACTTTCATGAAATCATGCAACATACTCTACCTTGTCTGTGGACATCGTTCATTCCAAAGCCGGTGCTAGATAAACAGCGAGCGTGCGTGTGACAGTAGGCTGCGGGCGGTGAAATTATTTACGACATCGGTAATGGACAAATCCGCTTCCAACCAGTAGGGCGACCGAAGAGGAAAAGTTCCTTAGTGTTGCTTTAATTGCCGTCTGAATCCACATTTCTGAGTTTCAAAGAAGAGATTCAAAATTCACTGTTTAAATCCTTTTTGATCACTGCCGAGCACCGTATGCAAGATGTAGGCCTACACTTACTGAAATGCTGGAAAGTATTTACAAGAACAATATTTCATCGCAGCTCCACCTCAGCGAACAAAAATGGGAAAGATAAGAAAGCACGTAAAAATTTGAAATGGTTATTGTGGCAGCAATATATGATACAATTTTTAAATATGTAGGCTAGGCTATTATAGGCTATTATAGTTTGGATTATTTTGATAATATCCCATGAGTCCTAATAAATGCAATTTCAACTATTTCTAAAGTATGCTACTTCTTTTATAAAGAACACCGCTTTCTCACATAATGCAGTGAAGCAGCCCCTGCATGAGAGAATAATTGATTCTCGAGCCATCGATATCAACCAATTCAGCACCATCGCCACGGACAGCACCTGATAACGTCGCACGTAAGAAGGTATCTTAAGCCAGGGGGCGCCAGGGGGGCTGCAGCAAGTTGAAAAAAAAAAATGTGTTAATATGAGTATTGTTATAAAATAACATTTTAATTATTTGTTGCATAGCCTATCTGAACATTATACTTTTAATGCTAATCTTTTAGAGATTAACTGATTGATCGGCTGGTGACCAGAATTGGCCGATTTTCACGTGATTTTCAGTCTGACATAATGCCGATTCAAATGCACTCGGGCGCCGCATGATTAACATCGCGCAACATCAGCATCACACGTGCACACAGAACGCACATGTAGGAAACCTTGTGAATTACGGCCGTTTCAGACCGCGAGCGGCGCGTGAGTAGCGCGAATTTTTTCCGCCGTGCATGTTCAGTGAGGCCCTGTCCACACTAAAACGGCAAAAACGGAGACCCAAAACGGAGAAGTTTAGAAACGCTGCCAACCCGTTTTTCGTTTTGAATCTCCGGAGGGCGTTTTAGTGTGGACGGGTCAAAACGGAGGACTTTAGAAACGATGACGTAGTAGAGGCTCACGCTCGGCTCTATGATTGCGTGTCATCAGTCATGGCGTATATCTTTGCTAGCAGCTGTTGTGCAAGTAAATTCTGCATTTTACAATGCTATAACTGCCTACATGCGCCGGAGGCAAGCTATTATTCGAGCGATCTGTGACAATTCCCGTATGCAGCGGCGGTATCGACCGTACATGGAGCGTCGGTTTTGGGTTAACCCGGGAAGAACCAGCGCATGGTGGGATAATTTTATCAATGAAGTTGTGTTTACACCGGCACGCGCATGCCCAGTGTTGGTGAATGGTCACGTGATCCGCGTTTTCAGTCGTTTTAATGTGGACGGAGATCAATTCTAATACGCAGCTAAAACGCTGGTGTGGACGGAGATCGTATTCGTTTTAATTCTCCGTTCTAAACGAAAACGCAGTAGTGTGGACGGGGCCTGACCCCGCATTTACACCGCACACGTCTGCGGCGCATTACGGCTGCGACACGGCTACCGGAGCTGATCGCGCCCATTCTAGTCAATGCTTGTGTTTACACCGGCCGCGACGCGGCGCGTTTCAGAAGCTTCCCAGAAGCGGCTCTCCGCGCCGCTTCGCTAAATATAGGCGCCTAGTCTATTTTTTACGGACGCGCGTCCAAGTCGCACCGGGAATACAAAATAAAAGTAAAAAAAACATTGTCAAATTCAAAATAAACACCATGTGCAAACTCCCAAACGTATTACACACCAATATCCTTGGTAAAAACCATAGACTGTATGGTAAAAACCCAAAAATCAAGAAAATCACAGGCAAATCACGTGGTCTCGCGCATCCAGTCGCTCCGCTTCTGAAATGCTTCTGGTGTGAGTTGGCACCGCGTGAAGGACGGAATAAAACCTTGTCGCAGACGTAATGCACCGCAGAGGTGTGCAGTGTAAATGAGGGGTGAGTGCATTCACACCGCGAGCAGGAGCAGCGCGTGAAGCCTTGGTTATACTTTCGCCTGGCTCCTCAGCGCGAGTCTCCGCAGACTGCGCGCGCACCTCCGCAAACGGACGAGGCGTTTATACTTGACGCACTCGCCGTTGTACTATTCTGTGAAACGATAGGGGGCGACTCGAGTAATTGTCCTCTAAACCATCAGGAATCAGCGGTGAGAAGAAGAAAGCTACACACGTGACAATGTTTATTTTAGTACACCACCACCAATACCACACTACAAAAAGAATCGTTTAAAACCCAGTAAACCCTGAGATTATTACTCGTGACAATAAAACAAAATATATGGATATGAGAATGTGTATACAATATAACTAAATTAACAATCTCTAACATATTTTCTAATTTCACTAAACATTTCATTAAGTTTCGTGAACATTTTTATTAAACATGGACCTTTATGTTCATTAAAAATACTTTTTATGCTATTGAATGCTCATTTTTTAAATGTAAGCAACTAATTTAGACGTGCAAACTGGGTGCCGGTGTGGTGAAAAGTTCGAGCTCGGCCAGATTCGGCTCTAAGTCGTTCATCTTCGGATGCGGCGCCGCGCGCGTTGTTACAAAATCTGCCGTGCACACCGCCAGGCGAAATGGGCCCTTGCGCACCCAACGCGCGCGACCGCCCACACCGCGATGACGTCATTTTTGCCGCGCGCACCTTCGCGCTCGTGCGGACGCCAAGCAGGAGCGTCGCGTGCTGTGAGCCACAGTGTGAGCAGTAGTGAAGCGGAGGGTTTCGGCGCCGAGTCTATTTTTGCTGCGCTGCTCACGCTCAATTAAAGTGAAAGCACACTTTTGATGGACAAAATAAATATGATTTCACACAAAAAGTACCAAAAATGCACATAATTTGCATGTATAGTGTGTTTTAACAAGAACTTCAGTAGGCTTCAAGAAAATGAAGACTCAAAAATATTTATAGAAAATGTAGGCCTACCCATTTAAACTTGTTTTTATTAATCAGTTTGGATAAAAGTGGTGTTTTATAAAAAATATATATATAGAAAATAAATATTTTTGTGTGCTGTAAAGTGGTTAGAAAAAATTAAATCAGAATCGGCTAAAATCTGTATTGGCAGGTCAAACTCAATGACAAATCGGAATTGGCCTTGAAAATTGTAATAGGTTCATCTCTATAATCTTTCTGATTGGCTGGTATCAAACACCATCACATAATCTGATGTTCACCTAGATGTTTTATTTATTTATTTCTACAATTGCCATAGTATTGTCGATGGGTTCAATAACACATCCTGCAAAAGGGGGGCCTTGGCCAGAACCTAGTGGTATTTGGGGGGCCTTGTCATGGAAAAGTTTGGGAACCCCTGTCTTAAGCAACTTCCTAAGGTATGGTTCGGGGAACTCGCCTAATGGTATAAAAGTAAAAGTTGTTTTAGATTCTCTTATCTCATAGAATTGATAGGTCATTTTGTGGGGAGATTTATTTTTTTGTTCTGCTTAGAAATAAAATGTGAGAATGACACTCCCTACTGGTGAGAAGTTATTTATTCATTTATTAATGATCCCATTTTTTATACTTATCCATTTGTCATTACAGAACGTTGCTACTGTTAAATAGCAGATTTTTTCATCCACTTTTGGAAATGTGATGTCAACTTTACTGGTTGTATGGACATATTTCATACTAAAGTGTCTATATTTCACACTTTGCATGTTAACAAAAGGTCTAATTATAACAATGTGTGAGCTGCTCCAGTAAATAAGCAGTGTTACATGTAACACAAGTTACGTAATCAGATTACTTTTTCAAGTTACTAGTAAAGTAACATGTTACTTTTAAATTTACAAGAAAATATCTGAGTTACTTTGTTTTCCCATTTATTGACTGACAGCACCCCCATGTTGAGAGAAATTGGGAGTAATGCAGAGGTGTTGTGTGCGATGTGTAATAATAAATGTTTATTGTAGTTCTAGAATAAATGTGAGCATGCGTTTACTCTTCTCGCATGCACAAAAACAGATTCAGTATTCCTCAAAATGAATAAAAACAGTGAAGCGCAAACTCTGGATATAACGCAAAGTCGCAATAAGTATTTTAATCAATGTCTTTGCTGCTGACCTTCGATGATCCAATTCACCCATACTAATAAGCAAAAATGACTTTAGATAAACATCAAATTTGTGTTTCATTTTTTGTTTTTATTGCTGTGTCCTATTCTTCTGCGCACCAGAATGGCAGCACAGTTGAAAGGATTGTTTGAGCTGCGCTGTACAGACGTATTTCACTTTTGGTGTGAAAGGGCCTTTACATTTGCCAAAAATAGCCATATATATATATATATATATATATATATATATATATATATATATATATATATATATATTGCTGTTAATAAACAAACAAGCAAGCCCAGCCCAGATGAGAAAAAGTAACGCAAAAGTAACATAAAACATTACTTTCCATAAAAAGTAACTAAGTAACACAATTAGGTTGGGTGAATTCAGGTTGATTGATTGACTAATTCTAATGAACAACAGCTATAAAATATACTTATTTCAAGTGTTGGGGAATGTTACTTTTAAAATAAATGCATTGCAATATTGCTTTATTGCCTAAAAAATAATTCAGGGTGATTGGGACACTTTTTTTGCCTTTGAGATGTCTTGGGAAAAGTGTCCCAATCACCTTGAATTATTTTTTAGGCAATAAAGCAATATTGCAATGCATTTATTTTAAAAGTAACATTCCCCAACACTTGAAATAAGTATATTTTATAGCTGTTGTTCATTAGAATTAGTCACTGCATACTAATGTAAATAGCACTTTTTAGCATCTAATTAGGCCTTTAAGCATTTATTTGATAAAAAAAAATTGGTTTAAAATACCCCCCTCTCACTACCACCAAAGAATGATTGCATTTTACCACTTTTATGCAGCAATTAACATAAAACATGTCAAGTTTACCATGTCTGAGGGAAGACTGAGGGACTTTTATGATATTTCTTAACAGTAGTTTTTACTATCACAAACTTTAGACCTCACACAATGACCCATAAGTTTGTATCTTGTGACATTGTCCAGACATTGTATTGAGTCTATACTGTCAAGATCTACTTGTGTTTGCTGCCAAAGTGTTGGTGCCTGTGACATGAAGGCCAGCTCTCCTCCATAGTGAAATTGCTTATGGTAGTCAAGCCATACTTGTTCTCTGGTCTCTAGTGCATGACATATCATAGTCTGAAAAAGCCCAATAGCAAGGGTTTGCCCTCTGTTAATGCCTTTATAGTACTTCAGCGGTCTCTCACTGCTATTAAAGCATATACATAATTACTGCACAAACCATTTATTCTCTTCCAAGAAATGTTTTTTTCTTCTTCTCTATGTTAGAGACTGAATAATATCACTCAGAACCATGTCAGACTCCAACTGATGATTTATTTATCAGAAATAAGATTTAACCATTCTTGCTCCTGTCGTCATTACGTGGCAGTTTTACCCAGCTACTGAAACAGCGAAATCTTTTTTTGCGTGTGTGTAGTTGCCAACATGCCCGGCCAAGAGTTGTATTGATTGATTAACCACTCTGCCAATGAACTAACAAATACTGACCTTTTGAAGTCCACAGGGCATGTGCCAAAAAAGAGAAAAAAGTCTTTACTACATTGATTATTTAATGGAACCTCAAAATGATGCTTATCACACAGCGTTTTGTCACTTGTCAGAGATCAATAGGCCCTCAATACATTGACCTTTCTAGAGATAAGCTAGTGATATTCTAATGTCCTTAAATGCTGTTTACTTTAGTTGCTGTAATTTAAAATGAAATCTGTATTTAAAAAAAAAAAAAAAAGTGAGCAAATTGCCATTGATCATCAGTTCGAGCAGGACCGGACTACTATGCAATCTAAATAAATAAATAAACTATTTCATAGGCACATGGCCCTCCTGTTAAATTTCAACTTGTTAGTAACTGTAAAAAAAACATTGGCCTTGTAGATTCACCCCATCACTACACTGTAGACTGTCCCATCTGATCAGTTTGTCAAATCAACAGAATGCACATGATAAAAGGAACAACAATGCAGCTGATCCATACATTTTTATTGTTGGCTGAGTGGACTGAGATATGAAACGTCTGGAGCAGGACTGGCTTTCTCAATAGACATCAGCCACATTGAGACAAATGGGAGATGACATGGAACATAATGCACCAACTAGATGCCACACAGGGCTGCAGTAATGGGTCAGAAATCCAGGAGCCTGGAGCAGAAGCTGTCAAAACTAGGCAGCGCACGAACGGCTAATGTTTTTCATCCATTTTCCCTCGCAGCTAAAAGCGGATGTCCAGTATGCCGAATCTAATGCACCCCTCCCTTTCTCTTTCCCTTTTTCTAATCCACACTGTTCCACCCTGCAGTGCGAATCAGCCAGCCATGCTAAAAGACGTTTGCTTTTTAATTAATCACCCTGATACGATGGCCTCCCCGTTGCTCCCTCCCTAAATTTAAATCAATGACGCAAGCCATAGCTCCTTGTCAATATTGTCCATAGTGCAAATAAATGCTCAGAGTTGCGGCTTGGGTTGACCTAATAATGTACCCTGAAGGGGAACTGGCACAATAGTGCCTTCACCTCCCTATGATGGTCAGACTCCATTGTCCCTGCTAGTTCAATGTTGCTACAGGCTACAGTGGAAATCAACCCATCCAGAGCTCAAGAGTCATGCACAGCTAGCATCCTGACAGATATAAAGAGAAATATGTTTAAGTAGTTATATTTTTGGAACAAATACTGAAGATGTAGTGTAATTTTAAAATCGTGTCTCGTGTTCTTTTGTATTAGTAATGGAATGGAAATTATGGTGCAGAATTTATTTTAACAATGGACTGAATTGGCTTTTGTTTACTTTTTTGTTTCATTATTTAAGTGTTACTACGGAGTGACATTTGCGAATAAGAAAAACCTTGAGGCTTTCGAATGTGCACGAGTAAATGTTGGCATGCATAAGTCTCTTTTACATGCATACGGAAAACTTGGTGCAAAATTGAACATGAACTCGGGAAAATGTTTGTGTCCACACGTGTTAAAATGCCGTCAAATTAGCAATATTTATGTGAAATTTTGTTGATTTGATTCCTGCATGCAGATTTTGCAACAGGTTCAAGTTGATCATGTGGATTTGCCGCGTTTACCAACAGAAAGCTGCTTGGTTTGAAAGTGACTTCTGTGTGAGCTGCGCTTCATACATTGCTGCACTACTGAAAATAGAAAATGTATCTTTTTGCCCATGAAATTTCACCGATGTGATCGCATCTCTACCAGTTCCAGTTCATAAATATGTAGTTTTCTTGTGCATGAGCAAATGTCCTCATGGGCACATGAAATTCTCCTGTTTTTTTTTTTTGTTTGTTTTTTTCTGCTGTGTCACTTTAAGAGCTTCTGGCTGCTGGCCAATCAGACACTGGCTATGTCTGCAGGTTTTGAGTGACAGTTCTCTAAGAGTTGCTGATCAATGATTATGCACACCCCTGTTCATGATATGTGTTTATTTGAATCGGTTTCATCTTACATCAATGTCCTAAAATCACTGTTACACAAAAGCAATATTAACTTTGATCTGCTGGTCTGGATACCAGATACCAGCTAACTGCTCAAAAGAAACATAGGTGAGACTACAATAAAAGCCAGAGCAAGTCAGAACACCTCCTCACAACTTTTCACTCAAGTGATCTAATTTGTATCTTTTGATGCTGACTAATAGCTTTATTGCAGCTGCATCAACCTTTTGATCTGAAACTCCATCAACTGAAATACATGGTCATGAAAGCAATATTGTCTAGACTGGGTGATCTCTTATGGTGGGTTTATCTTTTATTGACCTTGTCAGGCCAACAGCTGACAGAGATTGATTTCAGCTTGTTTTTCCTTAGAAATGGGATCCTTGTGGAGCACCATGGGAATCGTTCAGCTCCCTGATCAATGCTGTGGGACCATGTGTAGTCAAAGAGCATCAGGATGACATTGTGTATCATGGAGTCAGTGGAGTGTCCAGTGCTCCGTACCTCATCACTACAGCCTCCATATCAGCATAATTATTAACATTCATTTGACTACCCTAATAATCCACTTAAATGCAACGCCATGATTCCTTAAAGCTACAATACGCAATTTTGTTCACCGCTAGGGGTCGCTAACCTCTTACAATAACAAAGGCATGGGTTGATGACGCATTATAAGCGGAATTATGGAACTTGTCGTCATGCTGATGGATCTAATAATGTTTATGGATGAGTGAATACATTGATGTTTTTAACATGCCTGTGGTATGAAGCAGGGCGCGATTGCTAATGAGAGACAGAAATCAGGGCCACACGGATATAAAGGAATAAGGACATTTCATTCTACCGAACTACCCGCAAGTGCTGAATTACTACTCACACAGGTCAGTTTATTAGACGAATGAAACTTGTGAGGTAACGCAGCGTTTTTTCACTTGGTCTAACGTTACACTATCATCATACTAAACAGCATTTGAGTGTGTTGAAAGTTATAATGTTATTCTATGTGTTCGTTTGTTTGCTATATGAGACTAACAGTAAGCTAGATCAACATTAGAATAACCATAAGGTCTATACCGTTATTTTTCGCGTCATCAACCCTTCACAGGGAGTTTGATTGACAGGCGATTTGACCAATCATAATCCGCCATTTTGTCCAACAAAGCAGTCAGGAGAGTTAGTAGATTAACATTGGAGGATTTAAACTTGAAAAACGAAGTGTACCGACGTCTTTTCGCGTAAAAACAACATTCCTTCTTATGTTCATTCATGTTTATTTGATGGTATAAATTAACTAGAAGGAAGAGATGATCGGTTCACGAGCAGCTTTAGCTGAGGCTCTAGCGATCTGTCACGACACATTAAAGAGCCACAGAACGGTATTTATTTTTTACATTTCTTTAATATAAAAAATAAAATGATCTGTCCTGTCTGTCAGCGCCTTGTCAGTGTCCTCTCTGCTCCGCGATGTATTTTTCACTGCGTGAGAACATGGTGTAACGTTAGCGTGAAAGCGGCGTCGCTTGTCGGACATAGCAACAGTAACTAAAGGGAACGGAAGGGAGTGGTTTGGGACCGTTCGCAAACCGGTCTTTGCGAACGGTCAATTGGATGGGAATATAGAGCTGGTAAGCCCCGCCCCTTCCGCTAATCCCACTGGACCTCTAGGTTGAAAAATCGTCAATGCAAGTGAATGTGAGAAAATAATTATTTTCTGGTCCCGTTTGAATTTTGCCATGAATGTGAACATATGTTGTCTGTGAATTTTTAATATAATTTTTCGTGTGAAGAATGCTACAATTTAGCGGGTAGAAGTTTGATACGGTTAGACTTCGTGTGAGAGCACTTTGTGGACTACAACTCTTCGCTGCTTTCGACGCGTTTCTTTCAGATGGGAATCTGAAGAAAGAACAGCCCATTTGGTTTGAATGGTGACATTTGGGTACAAAACACACAGGCATCTCGATCTGTCTCCATAGATTATCGCAGCATTAGCACCGTGATTTGACAAGTGGAGGGAAAATGTGTTATGGGGTGACGTCACATAGGCGACATGTAGTCTTTCTCGTAATGTCTTTTCAACAACTGCTAGCCAAAGAATCATACAATATACTGTCAAACTCGTAACATGAAAAATTATATACAAAATTCACTGACAACATATGTTCACATTCATGGCACAATTCAAACGGGACCAGAAAATAATTATTTTCTCACATTCACTTGCATTGACGATTTTTCAACCTAGAGGTCCAGTGGGGTTTTACGGATGAGCGGGACTTACCAGCTCTATACGTTGCACTTGACCCATTACTACAAGACGACTCGACAGATTCGGCGGCATTCATTCGCGCAAAAATCATTACTGTGCTTTCGCGTCCGGTGTGAACGCACCATTTAGGCTAGATAGCCTACATGTAGATTCCTTTAAATGTTAAGGGGAAGATTAAAAAGAGAAACTGGATCTGTGAATTCTCACAGAATCACAATTTAATTCACAATTGAATTCATATCTTGCTACTCAGTCAGAATCTCATTAAAGGGATAGTTCACTTTGAAATTAATTTTTGGTATGTTTTAGCTTACCTCAAGGGCATCCAAGATGTAGGTGTCTTTTTTTCCGCAGTAGTTTAAATTTTGATATTTTTAGGTCAAACCGTTCTTGTCTGTCAGTCATATAATGCAGGTCGATGGTCATTATCTCAAAGAGCATGCACAGAGTCCAAATTAAAACAATTCCCCGTCGTCCAAATTAAACAATTCCCCATCGTAAGTACACATTGATTGCCTAAGACACGAAACGAGCGGTTTGTGTGAGAAAACGAACAGTATTTATATCGTTTTTACCACTTATACACAGCCATGTCCGAGTGATCTGATCTGACGTGTGCGCAGACTGGTGCATAGATATATACACACTAGATGTCGCCTTGTCTACGGCAGTTCATTGGAACGAATGTCTTTAAGGCGACATCTAGTGTATATATCTATGCACCAGTCTGCGCACACGTCAGATCAGATCACTTCGACATGGCTGCGTATAAGAGGTAAAAACGATATAAATACTGTTCGTTTTCTCACACAAACCGCTCGTTTCGTGTCTTAGGCCATCAATGTGTACTTACGATGGGGAATTGTTTAATTTGGACGATGGGGAATTGTTTTAATTTGGACTCTGTGCTTGTGTTTTGAGATAATGACCATAGACCTGCATTATATGACTAACAGACAAGAACGGTTTGACCTAAAAATATAAAAATTGAAACTACTGCGGAAAAAAAGACACCTACATCTTGGATGCCCTTGAGGTAAGCTAAAACATACCAAAAATTAATTTCAAAGTGAACTATCCCTTTAACCTGGAGTCCCAGTCTCTGTCACAATAATCATATAGGCCTAGGCTATGTGATGTTTTAGGCCTATTGGCAGACATCCATTTAAAATGTAGGCAATGGCCTAAAGAACCTTTTTTTCCTATCCACTTAAGTTTCTCAGCTTGCACTCTAGTAACATTTGTGTGGTCCAGGTAGCTTTGCATAAAAAAAATGGTTTTTATTTCAAGGCTACTTTTACTTTTATACTTTAAGTAAATTTCCAAGCCTGTACTTTATACTTTTACTTGAGTAAAGAAGTTAAATCAGTAGCCTACTTCTACTTTTACCAGAGTATTTTTTAACAAGTATCTGTACTTTTACTAGAGTACGGGAAGTGAGTAGCCTACTTTTGCCATCTCTGAACATACTGATCATATTCTAACATTTCATCATGTTGAGCTGCTATATAACATTGATTAGTTTTATGTACATTTGCTCACCTGTCTAATAAAGTGCATGCAGGAGCGGCGTCTCTTTCAAGTCGAAGTTATTCACGGACGCGGAGCTCTCGGCATCTCGAAAACGCCATGCTGATATTGATCCTCGTTTTAGTTCTCCTTTTGTCCCAAAGACTGCTTGCCATGGTCCATAATGTTTGAACGAAACAACAACAGCGTGAGCGTGCCGCTAGACCAGAGGTGGAAAGTAACTAATTACAAATACTTTCGTTACAGTACTTGAGTAGATTTTTCAATTTTTTTCTACTTTCTTGAGTATAATTAAATTCAAACCACGCTTTGTTTTGAATCAGTATCGCTAACGTTTCAATATTTTAGTTAATGTAAGTGAGCTATGCTCATATATTTAAATTTCAATTATGGCAACTCCTGAAATGGGTCATCCCATTGATAATACCAGAGCACTGAGCAGTTGAAGTAAATAAAAAAAACTCTGCTCATCACATGGACGCAGTTATTGCATGGACGGAGCAAAAACAATGTTTACAAGTGTCTTAAAAACATGGACACAGTTTAATTGAATGGTAAAGCTTGCCCTCTTTAAGAGTACAGTTAAACTAAATGTACGAAGCAAACTTTGTAGGCTACAAAGCTGAAAAAACCTCAGCAACAGTGAAATAAGATTGCATGATTTAACTGTCAATCAGATGTATGTAAAAGTGTAGTTCGTTACTATAGCAAAAGTGGGCTCCCTCCCAGCACATTTGCGGTAGAAAGAACAAAAAAAGAGCATTTAATTTAACATGTTAAATTGTTAAACCATACCCCACTTAATTTTTTTGATTTGTTAAAAATTTTTTTTTTTTTTTTTGGCACTTTTTTATTCATATTGTTATTTCTCTCTTTTTTAATCGGACCTCTCACTTAACCTTCTTTGCTTTGAAATTATTCAAATGAAAACATTCAAATTATCTTACCTGGACTTACTTTTCAAAATTAGTAATAAAACAATTTTGCAAAGTATGTTTGCTTAGCATAATATCATGTTTTGCTCCAAAATCACAAATACATGTCAGTCGTGTTTGGTCGTGGTTTCATGTTGCTTCTTAACACAGAGTGAGAATGTATTATTTAATTAAATTCTATGATACAGGCTATGTTGATTAGCATTGGCTGGAAAAAAAATTAAACCCCAAAAAGTGCATCCATTCTTGATAAAAAAAATACTCCACACGGCTCCAGTGGGTTAATAAAGGCCTTCGGATGCGAAGCCATGGGTTTTTGTAAGAAAAATACCCATATTTATAACTTTATAATCTAAAATAACTAGCCTCCGCCAGAAGACCGTATGCATACTATGCAAACTGACTTGCGCCACAAGCGTAACCCGTGACGCATGTATGACATAGGATGTAGGAGTATCGTAAGCTTAGACGCCTCTCGCGGTTTAAACAAATAGGGCTGGGCAACAAATTGAAGCTCCTCTTCTATTACTGTATATAGAAATCCTCTGACATTTCTCTTCAAAATTGCTAATTCGCGACCAGGGTTTTGTTTTGCTCTTACCCTGAGCTTACACGTTCGTTATTACATTGTGCGTCGGGTCAGGGGTTAGTCTTCCACTGTAAATCGAATCGATGCATAGGCCATCTTTCGGAAGCTATTCAGACCCCCTTACATTTTTCACTCTTTGTTATATTGCAGCCATTTGCTAAAATCATTTAAGTTTTTCCTCATTATTGTACACACAGTACCCCATATTGACAGAAAAACACAGAATTGTTGACATTTTTGCACATTTATTAAAAAAGAAAACTGAAATATCACATGGTCCTAAGTATTCAGACCCTTTGCTCAGTATATAGTAGAAGCACCCTTTTGATCTAATACAGTCTTTTTGGGAAAGATGCAACAAGTTTTTCACACCTGGATTTGGGTATCCTCTGCCATTTCTCCTTGCAGATCCTCTCCAGTTCTGTCAGGTTGGATGGTAAACGTTGGTGGACAGCCATTTTCAGGTCTCTCCAGAGATGCTCAATTGGGTTTAAGTCAGGGCTCTGGCTGGGCCATTCAAGAACAGTCACAGAGTTGTTGTGAAGCCACTCCTTCGTTATTTTAGCTGTGTGCTTAGGGTCATTGTCTTGTTGGAAGGTGAACCTTCGGCCCAGTCTGAGGTCCAGAGCACTCTGGAGAAGGTTTTCGTCCAGGATATCCCTGTACTTTGCCGCATTCATCTTTCCCTCGATTGCAACCAGTTGTCCTGTCCCTGCAGCTGAAAAACGCATCTCTGGAGCTCAGCCACAGTGATCTTTGGGTTCTTCTTTACCTCTCTCACCAAGGCTCTTCTCCCCCGATAGCTCAGTTTGGCCGGACAGCCAGCTCTAGGAAGGGTTCTGGTCGTCCCAAACGTCTTCCATTTAAGGATTATGGAGGCCACTGTGCTCTTAGGAACCTTAAGTGCAGCAGAATTTTTGTGTAACCTTGGCCAGATCTGTGCCTTGCCACAATTCTGTCTCTGAGCTCTTCAGGCAGTTCCTTTGACCTCATGATTCTCATTTGCTCTGACATGCACTGTGAGCTGTAAGGTCTTATATAGACAGGTGTGTGGCTTTCCTAATCAAGTCCAATCAGTATAATCAAACACAGCTGGACTCAAATGAAGGTGTAGAACCATCTCAAGGATGATCAGAAGAAATGGACAGCACCTGAGTTAAATATATGAGTGTCACAGCAAAGGGTCTGAATACTTAGGACCATGTGATATTTCAGTTTTTCTTTTTTAATAAATGTGCAAAAATGTCAACAATTCTGTGTTTTTCTGTCAATATGGGGTGCTGTGTGTACAATAATGAGGGGGAAAAAATGAACTAAAATGATTTTAGCAAATGGCTGCAATATAACAAAGAGTGAAAAATGTAAGGGGGTCTGAATACTTTCCGTACCCACTGTACCTGAGATAGCTTGATGAACACAGATATATTATCGCTATCATGTGTTTGTCTTCATGTTTTATCAGTCAAAACATCTCTATTTGCATGTCATTATATCCATATAAGGCATTTCCTGAAACGTCATAAGTTTAATACTTCTATGAATCTCACTTGTGGACTTTCTGCACGAGGTATGAATCAGTACTGGTATGAATGAAACAGAAATGACATGTGAGTTTGCGCTCCATATCGCTATCATCTCCCCATTTTGGGTAAAAATAGAAAAATAATACTAAAGTACTTTGTAAAGTAGTTACTTGAGTAGTTTTTAAGCAAACTACTTGTTTACTCTTACTTGAGTCATTATATTTCAGTACTTCTACTTGTACTCAAGTAAATTATTCCTTAAGTAGCAATACTTTTACTTAAGTAAAATTTTTTAGTACTCTTTCCACCACTGCGCTAGATGTAACGCAGTTCTCCACGTCTGTCGCCATGGTTACTATGGCGTCATTGGCAGGCGACAATGACCAGGGACGAGCCATTATTTAAAATTGGAATTTCTCTGAAATTAAAAATATTTGGGAACTTTTGGGATATTGTAAGTACACAACTGCAGGAAATATATCACACTGTGCAAGTGATTTTTGGATATTTTATTACAAAAATCATACATATTGTACCTTTAAACAGCACTGTTTCCATTCCAGACAGAGACTTTTATGTTTGAAGTCTAAAATGTTGATAAATGCTGCCATCTATAGGAAAAGCGCTGCATTGGTAATAAATATGCTGAATGCAGCTTATGCGCAACAAACTTCCTTATTCTGTAAAACAGATTGCATTGCTTCTGGTTTAGGTCTGTATGTTCTTTGTTAAATATTGAGCTGTTTTATTCACGATGCCTTCAAAGAAGTTACTAAAGATTAGCGTAACCAATGTTCATCAGATATGCAGATTGATATCTAAGGTTTTTCTATTAATATTCTTTTTCTTCTTCTCGCTAACATTTGAATATTAGAATTGAAAAAAAGTAACTAGCTAGGTTAGCTGTTTACAGGATTGTCAGGTCTGTGTAACAAAACCAGATCAAACGCCACTCAAAAAATAGCCCAAAACAAGCCCAATAACCCTATCCAAATATCAAAACTCAACATATGCCACTCCCATAAATAAAATACATCTTTTACAGTCACTGTTATGCTTTACACGTTACCAGCAACCAGGTAAAATTATGTCAGATAAGGCTAACTCTTTTTCAGCTTATAATGGCAAACCAAGCTCTGCTGAGATGCAAGCATGAAATCACAAGTAGCCTAGTCTGTAATTATTTTGGTATGATACTGTCACACAGTGTTATTACTAATTGGGAAATTGTGCAATCGGTTTTTAGTATTTGTATTTTGTTCCATAAACAAATAACAGGTAACAATTACTTGTTATGCAACTATAGTTTAAAGTAGTCATTACCTTTGAACACACACACACACACACACACACACACACACACACACACACCCTCACCCGTTTTTTAAATTTATTATTATTATTATTATTTTATTTTTTATACAAATGTCCCCAAAAGGAGGTTTTGTCAGATTTAGCTAATTTCTTCCCCAAAATATAGGTACACACACACACACACACACATTTGCCTCTGACAAAATGTACACAGCAGAAGAGTCCACATGAGGCGAGTATTCATGTAAACAGTAAGTTATGTTTTAAGTGAACGTAAACAGTTGAGAAAGAAAACCACTAGCCACAGTGGCTGATGAGCAAAAAAGTTAATGTCTAGCCCTGCATAAAACATATTACCATTCTGAGACATCGACTTGCAGACAAGCCTGTATAATTTGCTCTTCCACTTCTTCTTCTGAATCATTTTCTGGTTGAAATATATATGGCTGAATTAAACCAATATTGCCACTTGACATTGTTACAGTAAAATTGACAGGGTGGATCAGGTTGTCCAAGCTGTGAGTGACTGTATGTGGGGACTAATATGCATATTCATGGATCCACGTATACTAAATTAAGCAAGGGTGTTACATTCAAGCTATTTTATTTTAAAAAGTTTTTTTTTTTATGTCCTTTTGGTGATTAAAGATGAGTTTTAATTTACATTACATTTAATTTACAATTATTGACCACATGGGGACTTTAAATGTTTCCCAAGGCTGTAAACAGTGTGTTGAGTGCAGAGCGAATCTAAGCAGAGTTCATTGAAACACTTACTAACTCTATTGAATATTATCACAAAAAAAAAAGAAGAAGAAATAAAAGTACTGGATACAATATAGTTTAAAATGTTACTGCCTTTAGTTATTGTTTTGGAATAAATATAAAAATGCTTAAAACTCTAACTTGACGAGATTTATCCTTGGTTTTAATAAATATAACATAAATTACATTGTTTATGTAAAAAAAAAAAAAAAATCCTAAATATTTTGATGTAATGTAAAGTAATGTTCTTTTAACCAGGGAAATGTGACAACATTAAGTGTAACTGCATGGGATATGAATTTACATTTTATTTATAAAAATAAAAAACCTGAGGACTTAGCCTCCTCATTTCAGAACACTGCATGCCACTGTAATCAGATATCAGATATTCCTGTTTATTTTCTCTCTTTTTGCTTACTCCTTAAATGGTAAAACTGGATAGATGATGGGCAGTATCATGACAAGAGGTTGAGAAACGAGTGGAAAATATGTGCAAAAAAGCACAAGAACATCCAGCACCTCAGTAAACACTGCTGCTGAACTCTATTCTAGCGTGTCTATAAAAACATATTGTTCAACTGAGTAAACCTCTTTTTAAATATTTTTATTCGAATTGAATTTTTTCCCCAAAGATTTAGAGTTTCAAAACCCACTTGTTTTAGTCAGTTTTAAATAAGAGTGACATTTGTGAAGCTTCCTAGTTTTGGCATTTATAAAAACATAATTCCAACCATATTTCTTTAACAAAGGTTCCTTAGGTGTATGTAGGTCTGCAATGAAAACCACATTCTGATAAATATTCAGAAAATACTTCAAGAGGGGAGGGATTAGCTCAGAAACCACTTGGAACTATTACTCACATCTTGACCTTTTTACCTTTCCCAGGTGCTTTTATTGCACATTTTCAGACAATTTTGTTTCAGAACATTCTGTTTGTTTTGAATGGTTTAAAAAGTAATTTACTGGTTCCTGAGGTCTGAGCTAAAGCCTGCATGTTTGCAGTATTTTTGGGGCATGAATAACACATTCTGTTCCTGATCTGATCTTTGACTAAGGTAATCACGTTTTGATTTTGTATTATTTCACGACTTCACACTTACAAATAAGTCGGATAGATTAAATTGGTAAACGTATTTGGCGTGCTGTCCGGGGAGAGGGCTCTGATCTTGGTAATTGGCCCGAACACAGAGTAGTCAAATAACTCCAAAAATTCTATGTTATAATGTCTCTGTTGTGTCTAAATGCAATGTTAGCAACAACTGTACAAGCACTACACTGCCACTAGATGTCAGCATATTATTACTATTCAATAAAACTGTTAATGTGACGACAACAAGATATAGCTGGGGGAACCTTATGAAGGTTGTGGCCTTCATAACAAAAGTAGCTAAGGCGACTTTAGCTATATTATCATAATAATGTATTTTTGTTTTATTGACTTTGGTTTCCACCGTATTTTAAAAATTCTTAATAAGTCAGGCTTGGTTTATTTATCATTTTGCATATCTGGAAACACAGGACATCATATTGGTAGTTAGAACATCAACAAAATATTCTATCGACCAAACATAATTTTGGATTTTGGACAATGTGGATTTTGTTTTGGATACGTGTTTTTGAAACCAAGCTATGCTTAGTTGCCTCAACGTGCACCACGTGACCCGGGACAAACATTGCAGCTAGGAAACTTGTTCTAATGATACACTCCCAGTCATTAGGCTATGCTTGTCATCCGGTTGGCTCATATTGTAACTGACAGCCGGTGGAAATACATGCAACATGTTTTATCATTTCTTGGCTTGAACAAAAGGTATTAGCCTTCATGCTTTGATCAGACCCTGAGATTTTGTCAAACGCAGATATAGCCTAATATTAAAATGAAATCACTGCCAACGTATTGGGAAGTAAGTTAGACTTTGTATAAAGTCTGTTTGTGCCAAAAGTTCACCGTACAGGCAACAATATGCTCTCCTGGAGTTTCATCTATTGGCTATAGTCTACAAACGTGAAGTTAAAGGTGTCTGAAATGGAGGACAGAAACGCGTCAGTTCTGAATGGAAAACATAGGCTAATCATTTTCATGTAGGCTAACACAAAAGTTAAGCTACAGCAATCTGATTCAAACAAACTGGAATTTTGATTTAATCGATGAATGGTCTTTATAGCCTATAGCCTACTTTAGTTGGGTAACTTTTGGGTTACGCATAGACTAGCCTAATTGCAGATTGTCTGATTTGTAGACAAATATATTTTGAATAGCCTATACGGTTGGCTTACAAATAGCCTACACATTTGGAAATTGTAGATTAATTTCAATTGCAATTCATCGCAAGTAGGTCATTATACACACGTTTGTTCTACAGTGATAATGACTTGCTAAGTCGAATCAAGTTCAAATAAAGAAACAGATACTCCGAAATCTCGTGTGTTCGCTACAGTCTCATTCAACATACGAGACTCCCGTCCTCTTAAAGTTGATGGCCTAACTGAAGTTGAGCGTGCGCGCACACGTCTGTGTTCTGTGCTTCAAGAATCTTGCAGAAGAGGTCGCGCGTGCGCCTCCAGCACAGAGGCAAAATACTCCTGCAGTCAGTCTCGCGTGTCTCACTTCTATGGAAATGAATTCCGTGTAGTCTGCCTCGCGCCACCGCCGTTCGGAAATTGAATGGGATATAGATTGTGATCCCGAAGGGAAACCGCAACACCTGTCTCGTCTAATAATAGTCTTTCTCGCTTTTATTCTGTAATCCATTGTCTCCTTGCTCAGATCACCTTTCAGCAGTAACCTTGTATTAAATTAACACCCTCTACTGTTAATCAGACCTGTCATGGCCCGGAAAGTTGTGACATTTCCCATCTCCGCAAAGGTTTGTGGAGACTGTCGCAGGCTATCAATGTGCAGTTGTATTTGCAATTCACACCCGCCTATAGTCTTAATAATCATTCACCTACAAACATGTTCCCTTTTGTTAACACTAAAAACGCAATATTCATTGGTAACTGGGTCTTTGTGAGTTTAAAAATGCTGTTGCTTATGCTAATATTATTTTCCTGTGTAATTGTAAAGTCACATCCACGTCTGATCAGGTCTGGATATCCATAAGGATGGTTCTTGGTTACAAGATACAAATTGGACCATTTTATTTATGCTTCCTGCGACTTAGTATTCTGCAAAACTCTGATGTGATTTAGAGGCAAGAGAAAGTTTCAACCAGCTATGTCACCTGATTTGGATTGAAAGAACTTGGGGGAAAAAAGTCTTTCTCCCCACCCCCACAGAGAGGAAGACCGCCCACACCACAGACAGTCGGCCCGAGACCCCTTATACACTTAAAAAGAGGTGGCACTCTGAGAGCAGCGTTCATTCAGCACTGCCTGAGTAAGAAGATTACTTTTGCGCTGCTCGTCTCAATACTCTTTCTCTCTTTTAACATGCTAAGGATGCTAAAGCGTCAGCACCTCCACCCGGGAATGATTTTATTACTCTTATGGCTATGTTATTTGATTGAAGATCAAAAAGTGCAAGGTGAGTGCACTTTTTCTTTATTTGTTTCTTCAAAATTATTCTTTGACATGCTTTAGACATGGGGTTGGGCTGCAGTTCCTTTAGAATGAAAGTATTCCTTTAGAATGAAGAGAGCTGCTTAAATACTAGACAACTGTAAAGTTTTGTTCTTGGCTCGCGCCTGCATTGGTATCCTCGAGACAGGTGCGTCCTTACATGCACCATTATCTAAAAAAGAAAAGAACAGCCGAAATTTACTAGGCTAAATTAAGAAATGAAAATTTTTGCAGAAAATTGTATCGTTATTTAAAATAAATGCTCACGTCAAGATTGTCAAAACTAGAGGACACCGAGATGCATTTCTTGTCTTGATAATGATGAATAAAATGTTTAATATCAACATGATAGTATTTTTGCCTATCAATAATATGAAGAATGAATGTTTTGTTTAAATGCATATTTAACACACTCTCAAATAAACCTTTATGCATTAGACATTCGATTGTATTTTTTTCTCAAATAGTGAAATTAGACTGCCTACCTCGTCTGGCTTTCAAAAATCAGTGGACATAATGAAAAAAAAAATGCATTTAATTATTAGAATCGCTTTGCGTATCGGTCATTAAAAGGGCACGATCATTTTTTAAAACAAAGTTTGATGAAGCTCGCGTGACTGTATGATTTAATTGGATTGTCTGGCTCGTGGTAGGCTATCCCCGGCGCGAATGCCTAATTTAATAAATAAACACGACTAATTCCCCTCATGGTTGACCCGACAGTTTAAAAAAAAATATCTGAACCTTATTATGAGCAGCGGATAAATGCGTTTGTGTTGGTAAAAGCAGCGTTTGTAATGCTCCTGTAAGTGTGGTGAAACGTGATGAGCGCAGACAGTTGGCACAGAGCGCTCGAGGAACTGGAGTCTAGACTGCCATGCACATTGTTTAAATAGGTATACTGCCACTTAATTTAAGACAATAAATCTCTGCCTGGTCATAACATAATCGACGACAGGAAAAGCATATTCCCGACCAGACCCAGAGCCCTTGAGTTGTCTGGGTGAAGGCATGCAAGTGTAAAATAGTCGCATTACGTTGGGAAAAATCAGACAAAATACAGCGGGGGAGGGGGAGCAAGAGAGCTCCAGCTAATACAGGCTGCACGTGTTGTGTCTGGGTCATTGGCTTCAGACTTTAATACGACTGGCTCTTTTTCTTTTTGTTTACAGCTGGTAACTGCTGGCTACAGCAAGGCAAGAACGGGAGATGTCAGGTCCTCTACATGCCTGGGATGAGTCGAGAGGAATGCTGCCGGAGTGGGAGGCTCGGTACATCTTGGACCGAGGAAGATGTGCCAAACAGCACATTATTCAGGTGGATGATCTTCAATGGCGGTGCTCCAAACTGCATACCTTGTAAAGGTAGAATCCCATGTTCGTTTGTTCAGGTGGAAACGTCTAATAAGCATATTGTTGCTATTTTATATAATAAAAACGTATTACATGCATATTTAAAAAGTAATCATAAAAAAGTTATACATAAAAACTGTGCCTCAGTATCCCCGTCCTCATCTCTCACACTTTCTTGCTTTAATATAGCCTAAATAAAAACCAATAAAAAATGATTAATTAATAATAGATTATTAATGTGTGATATGAGTGTATAATAATACTAATTAAAAAAAAAAAATCTTTAAATTTGATTCAGCTGCTTTTAAATAACATGTTCCTGTGTGCCTCTCTGAATTTTAGAGACATGTGATAATGTGGACTGTGGCCCTGGGAAGAGATGTAAAATGAACAGGAGGAGTAAGCCTCGCTGCGTCTGTGCACCAGACTGCTCCAATATCACCTGGAAGGGGCCGGTGTGCGGCTCAGACGGAAAAACATACCGAGATGAATGTGCCCTTCTGAAATCCAAATGCAAAGGGCACCCAGATCTGGAGGTGCAGTATCAAGGCAAATGCAAAAGTATGTAACACTGCTTTCACACCCAAAAAAAACTGTCTAATCATAAGAGAGATTTCAGCACTTTTATCCAGCCCTGCAGTACTTACAAAAGGTGTTTATACTAAATAAAGTCACACAATTCAACTATAAAATAAGAATAAAGAAACATTTTGGTCAACTAGGTCATTGGTTGTGAAAATAAGAAAATCATTCAGTCTTCCCTTCTCATCTTCACAGAGACGTGCCGTGATGTCTTGTGTCCGGGAAGTTCGACTTGTGTGGTGGACCAGACAAACAATGCGTACTGTGTGACATGCAACCGCATATGCCCAGAGGTTACATCTCCGGACCAGTACCTTTGTGGCAACGATGGGATTGTTTACGCCAGCGCGTGCCATTTAAGGAGAGCCACGTGCTTGCTCGGTAGATCCATTGGAGTGGCATACGAAGGGAAATGCATCAGTGAGTGTTCACATACATTTTGCTAGGAGTTGTGAAGTTTCATTTAAATGAGAAAAGTTACAAATATAGAAATAGTGCAGTTTGGTGGGGTATTGGTTCAGAGTGCATAACGCAACAATGTCTTTCGTAACAATCCCAGTTGTGATTATTACTTGCAAAGGAAAGTCATTGGTGTCTAATTGTTTCCTGATGTTGGCAACATCATCTCGTGTGTTATAACAAACTGAACATGACTTGCCTACAGCTGTCCACAACAACAACTACATTTATGTATTTCTTTGTATGCAACACTGGAGTGTTGTCAGTAGAAATTGACGGTTGTTTTCCTCTGTTGTGTTTACAGAGGCCAAGTCATGCGATGATATCCAGTGCAGCGCAGGGAAGAAGTGTCTATGGGATGCCAAGATGGGTCGCGGGCGCTGTTCAGTTTGTGTGGAGTCATGCCCAGAAAGTCGCTCGGAGGAGGCCGTGTGCGCCAGCGACAACACCACATATCCCAGCGAATGCGCCATGAAGCAGGCCGCTTGCTCTTTGGGGGTTCTCCTGGAGGTTAAGCATTTAGGATCTTGCAACTGTAAGTAATACATCTTAAAAGACAATCCAATGCTGCCCCCAGCAACCTCCTCCCCAAAACCTCCCACCCCTCCAAATAACGCCTCCTCATTCCCTTCCTGCTGCTAAGAGTTAAGCTACAGAAAGGACTTATGATTGGAAGTTCTTTGCATGTCCTCTTTGGCTGGCTTCATTCATTTTGCATTTTCTTGAGAAGGAAAAAAAAATATTTAAAAAAAGAACCTACTAAATCAATGGAAATCAATGAATACAATGTATAAAAAAAAACAAGAGTTCAAAAAATGTTACAAAGAGCTCTTTCAAGGAGTCCTTTGACATACTAATTTTCTTCATTTAACTAACAAGAAAACATGTGCGGACTAACTTTTGCAGTTAGTGGACATCGTCATGTTTGAATTCTAGTTCGCTCTGACCTGTTACTGACCAGCAGGTTGAGTTCATATATGTCCCCCTTTGTTATAGTGTAAATGTAGAGACTTATATAATCATATCAACTTGTCAATTCCATATTCATGGTTATTATGTACGTGTTTTATGAATTTTGTTTTTTGTTTGATTAATGCGTTTGGCTGTAATCAATGATTTCAAATGCACTATGACATAAATAGCCCTGAGGGTTTTTAAAAGACACAAATCCTTTTCCTTACACTCACATAAGGTGATTGTAACATTGGTGCCATTGTTTAAAAGTTAACTAGACTACCTATTTCGACAGATGGTTAACTAGCTTTGAGAATGAATTGATGAAGCTAGATCTGCTATCAATAATACAGCATCAAAGAGAGGGAATACTTACATTCCAATTTGTGCTAGCAAACCAATCAAATGATCAATGTGAATGAATCGCTTACCTTAATGTTCTCGTGCCTTAAGGTATCATTTTCAAGGGACCAACTTTATGATCACCTCATGGTTTGAATGACACCAGCATTTTACAGTTTGCAGGACAAGATTGTTATTATTTCTCAGTCTCTGCTGTTAGACATCTAACATTAGAAAGGTGAATATGTGTGTGCAGTTCTGCTGTGATCGTGTTGTCCTATTTGTTTGTGAGGGACTATTTGTTTCATTGCTTTGCCTATGTCATTTTTTCAATGTAAACTTTTATGTAGAATATATATATATATATACCAATATATATATATACCTATACATATATATATATATATATTATATACCTCAGAACTGTGCCATTGCTTGACCACGTAGCTACGGTCGACCGGTGTACAACAGTGCATCCAAAGTGATGGATATAGACGCAAAACCAGAAAAATAGCAGCCAGTCGTAGAATGCAAGTGCATTTTTTTGGTCTTGATTTGGAAATCTGCCAAACAGACAAGAGCCATTAAAGCTTCTGATCAGCCCTGTCCCGTCACACCAGTGACTTCCTTTATTATGTACATCTTGTCGCATAATTTTGAGAGCTAGAGCACCTGGTCAAGCTGGCAAGTAGCCTAAAACCCACTAGATTATCAGAGGCTTTGGGATAAAAAGACAAATACTCACATACATTCTGCGCTGTTGTGGTCTATATTCATGCAACAGCTACCATGTATTCTCCCATATAGCCATTACTGAAGACCAGGAGGAAGATGACGATGAGGAAGACCAGGACTACATGGCTTATATCCAATTATCACCTGTACTGGATGGATAAAGCCCTATCAACCAGTGGAACAGTCCTAGGGCACGGAATCATGTCCACACTGTACATATGTGTATGCTAATTTATTTTTCAGAGAAAAAAGAAAGAAGTATACATGTAGTTCAGTCTGCTTGATGTTTATTTATACAGTGTTCTGTTTTATAATTTATACATTTACAGTGTCTGGCTTGCTTGTCTATCATGCTATTTTGTTATCACTTGTGTTGTCTTTCCCTTTTCTTTCTTTTTTTTTTATTATGACCGAGAGATATATTTGTCCAAAGAGAAGCAGTGTTATTTATTGTGAGGTAAAATGCTATCATGTAAAGTGTGAGTCTTCTGCAAGCTGTAAATTGCATTCCCTGAGCTGTATAAATGCTTATCAATGTCAAATCTGTATCACAGATGTTTATTTCACACATACCTGCATGTTAGCTTGTGAGTTTATTTATTGGAAAAAAATGGAAATGCATAGGAAAAAAATGTCACTCTTTAATGTACATGTATATTTCTGGTTTTGTTTACAGTTTAGTGTAACTGACCAAAGGGATTTTCTTGAACGTTCTTCAATGTTTTGTGATATGGTGTAGCAGGATAACATTGAAAATGAGCCGTTTCTCATATAGGAAACCCCTGATGATTAACTTGTATAAAATGCTATCTGTCATCAACAGCAACAGTGCTGCGATAGAACAGAAATTAGCAGTGGGTGATACTTGTTTGAGAAAACTGTGCCATGCAACTTTTTGTCTTGTTTTTGCCAATATTCTGCTCTATATTGCTCTTGCAGAGCTAAAGAAAAGGTCATAAAGAGGACTCGGTATCAATATATAAAATGTTCACTTTTCCGCTGTTTTCACTTTGTTGTCAAAATGCATTTTTATTTTCAGACATCTCAAGATAAAAACAAAATTCAGTTATAAATATATAGTTTTGTATTTTTATGTAAATGTCATATGTATATACAAAGTTTGATGTATTTGTACAGATATTAAGAGTGAAATCAATAAAAAAAAAATACATATCAATTGGTCAGTGGTATGGATTTTTTAAAGAATTGAGTTCTGCCATTGATAAAATAACATGTACCCATCGATTTATTACTCTCAATATTTTGTATGAAATTGTAGTGTCTTGAGTTTGACCCAAAAAAGGTTTGTTCTATATCTGATCTATAGCCAGAAAATACACAGAGCTTTTCCCACACAAGGGAAAATAATTTAAAAATGAATCATGCCAATGTTCCCATAAGGACAAAACTTTCAGATTTAAACTGGTTCTCTCTGCTGATGAAAGCCAATCACGCATGACCATGACCACTATACAAGATGATAAAGCAGAAATGAGTCTGCATTTAGGCTAATCATATCCTGACAAACTCCAAACATTGTTCTTTCAGAGGACTGTTGTCTTGCAGTTTGTGCCACTCTTCCCTAAAGGCCAGTGTTATGCAGAGCTTCTCAGTCATCTTGTGCTCATTTCCCCTGTACTCAAGTAGCTCCTTCACAATGATCTGTGTGGTCTCTCTCACAAGTCTCCTTTCTGTTTGCATAGAAGAACTTCTCTGGAACTCACCAATTTTCAGTCACTCACCAATTACTTCTTTTACATGCACGCCGTTATAAGGCTATGGTTTATGATTCCAGATAACGTAGATTTGTAATGTGATGTAAAATGAACATGGTTTGAGTAGTAACAGTTACTGTGCAAATGTGCTAGAAGAGACGACAGTAAAACGATCACTGCTTTTTCAATTGAACATCAATTGGAGCAGACAGGTGTTTTCCTCATCTCGGCTCATCCCTGGAGGAGCATGAGAGTAAACATATCTAGCTGGATTCAGTCTTTGAAGCTTGACATTTACCTCATCTTGCCGTTTCAGAAACATTAACACTAAACTGTCTTCAGGAGGATTTGAAGGGTGGAAAAAACAAACCACCTGACAATAATTATTTTCTGAGGAAACGGATGACATTTCAAAGAACACAGCTAGAACAAACAACAGCTTCAGTACTAATAAGTGCTGAATACTACCATGGATATTGTGTCATTACAATGATTCGTGACATAATCTCCAGACTTGGTAAAGGAAGCACAATAAAAAAAAACAGATGTTGTAAAGAAAGTTTATTAGATACATAGAGTATATTATTTTTACAGGTCTGTTAAAGATAACACAGACAGGCAGAGATGGGACTTCTACTTGGCCGACCTTCTGGTCCTTTTGTCCCAGGAAAAGTTTGCTCCATATGACTTCACTCTCGGCTTCGGGACCCTCTTTTCTGTTATATCATAACTCCAACCTGTAAAAATAAACAGGCGCAGAGCAGGCTCAGCCAAGTATATCTTACAGGCTGGATTTGGGATATGTCCACTGCTGCTGATGTGCAGTGTAAACACCAGGCCGAAGAAGACAGGGTGAGGATAAATGCAAATCTTTATGCCACAAACACAAACACATTTCCTTTTCAAAGCTAAGCATCCTCTCTCTCAAGAGACATTTTTGGATGCGATTCTAATAGGAAGATTGTCGTGTTTAAAAAATATGGTCACGATAGTGGAAAAACTTTAAATGGATTACCGTTCTTCTCTGCGAAAGCGATAGCCTCCTCCTTAGTGCTGAACGCAAGCACCATGTTAGAGAGGGGGTCTCCCCTGGATTGGGAATAAAAAATTATTCAGACAATGGATTTCATCCAGCAATTCAAAAAGCACATTTATCATAATGACGCCCACTCACGAGGAGGCCCAGCCCATCAGCTGGTTCTCCCAGCGCTCTCTGGTGTCAAAATCCATCTTCCACTTTTGGGTGTTTTTGATGCCGGACTGCATGGCATTGCGGGCGGGCACAAAGATACGGACTTTGCGCGTCTTGATATGCTCCTCAGGAACGCCAGTCAAAGATGTAATGTCCTGACAAAATGAGAGAGATAAGAGAACATTTTCATATGGGTACAATATGACTACTTAAGGCAAAGCTGCTTCACTGCTGGCAAAACGGGCTTTCAATAAAACTTGGCTGCCTATACAGACTAGAGAAAACAGAGAAAGGCTGTTGTCTTTACTTTTGCCAAATAGGTAGGAACACATCAACACCCATAATGCACTGGGCATGTTGCCGTCCAAGGCCACTCCCAACAGTGTGCTATGGATATGCAAATACCACCTTGCTTTAGTTGGAAATGCTTCTTCGCAAACTTTTTGTTGTAATGGTGTCGCCTTGTATGGTTCCCGGGTGCAAGAATTTAAAGAGTAAACATTTAGCGGGAGTGAGTTATTTTCTTTTTCCAGTGAAGCATCCACCAGTAGGCAGTGACTAAAGGCTGCAAAGAATCGTAAACATGGAGAGAATGCCGCAACGGCAATCTGAAAAACCTCCAAAAACATTTCAAACTGGATTACCACGAACACAAATGGAGTGGAAAAACTGTAAGAAACTACTGTACTGTCAGTTTGGGATTGCACGCTGTCTGAGAGGAGGCTTTCTGTGCGCACGCTTTGGTGTGCCAGCGCCACTACCGCAATGAGTCATTTTCTGCAGCTTATTGCGCATAACACCAAAATCAAGCAAGTTATGCGTAAGTAGCAGTAAGTGCAGACTATTCTCTGCTATATGCGTCGACCTAAAAATGACTTTTCACAACATTTTGAAGTAGCCTATTACAATCATTCAGATACAGCAAGTCATTACGATATAATCTGTAGACTTCACGAAAGCCCTGAAACTGTCAAAAGACTTCTGCTGACAATTTAACATGAATATCTCAGTCCAGGTAACACTGAGAAAGAGTAACATTGTTAATGTATACTACGGACACTGTAACAATACAAAGCGGGTTGAAAATCGGCAAAGTTACACTTTAATGTGTGGTTTGCCAAAAACAAGATTCACATTTGTGCTCTTATAAAAAAGGCATAAAAAGAAGCTTTGCTGTTCTCACATATTTGTACTATTCCCCAAAGGGCATAAAAGGCCAAATACTTCCTTTTTTGAATGCAGACGTGCACTTGTCTAGACAAGCTAATTTCTCACACTCTCAAAATGCATCGAGACAGTCTATTGTGATCTTCACAGCAGGTCTCCAGTAAGAGGTCAGAATCCTGGGCTTTCAGGTGTGAAAGCGAAAAGAACACTGCAAAATTGAATTAAATACTACATTAAACCTGAAGGTTTCGATTTCAGCAGGTGAAACATTCAGGGCAGTTACAAAGGTAACAATATGATTGCAGAGTTTTACCCAAATCAATTTAAGCTGGATTGTCTTAAAACACACCAATATTAGCGCTAGGTTAAATGAATAAATGATTTCCAGGGTAATTTTTTACCTTTGAAAAGGCAATTTTTATAATTACTGTAGGCAAGCAGGGCGGGTCACCTGCGACCCACACCAGCTTCGAGTCTGTCACGGAGGAGCTCCGGAAGGATAAAGGGAGGAGTAACGAGAGTGAAGGATGAGAGAGGACCAGGCCTGGACTATTTATATTGTGTTTTATTATGTTTATATGGGGCAGTCGTCTGTGAGGGGCTGCCGCTTTACTTTCATTTTGTTATTTTGTTTATCTTAGAATTAAAAGTTATGTTGAACATTCTCCAGTTCCCGCCTCCTTCCCTGAACCTTTACCATTGCTACAACTGCTTTATTAAACGTTTTTGTGTTCTTTTTTTTTTTGCATACTTAACAAGCAATCACAATGCTATAGATTGTTACACTTTTTTTCAACATCAACAAAAGCCATCTTTACACTGCAAAGGTGGAACAGAAGCTGCATCTGACATTTGTTTATTTACACAGACCATCTAATGCTGCTCATGTACATGTATTTACACAACAATTGCAGAATGTAAATAGCCTAACATAAAAAAAAAACAGAATCTCAGAGGGTGAAGCTGTAATATGACAAAAATCATTATTGTTGATTAACAGAAAGTTTTTGTGCAGGGAAAAGCAAGTCAATATTCTGGCTACAGACAAAACAAGCAGATTAGAAACAGACTTTTACAGATTAGAAAATCAAGGCTTCACATTGGTTATTTCAGTACTATGAAAAACAAAACGGTTATTCAAACAGAATAAATTACAAAAAAGAAAGCGGGCAAAGAACACTGAGGCCATGATGACTTCAATCTAATGTGAATTATGCACTTTTGCAAAAACTCCTTTTATAATCACTGAAGAGTGATACTGCAAAATTAATCTCTTGCAACTTTTCTGCACTTTGTTGTTTATGATGAGCAAATTTGCCCGAATGCAGATTTAGAATTCAGTCAGTGAGTGTCTGTGCGGCGCACTGAACAACTCCAGCATTCTCCGGAGTTGTCAAGCAAACAATTCAGTCAAACGTACAAAGTACAACTACCTCAGGGGGGACTAAATGCTGCTAGGCCAACTGTAATTTGCACTGCTGTCTGTTTAAAATGAATGAAAAGAAACCTAGCATTGGGGATTTGTTGCCTTTTCCTGTTGTACCACACTCGTATCGAACCGTGAAACCAAAACTGAGGTACGTACCAAACCGTGACTTCTGTGTACCTTTACACCCCTAATGGTTTTATATGGATAATGTTTTTAAAACACTTACTCATGTGCAATTGCGAGTTGGTGTTGATACAGTTTCTTATGCAATGACGTCAGGCAATCATAACAGTGGCCGTTTATGGAAAAGCCTTAAAGGAGCCACTCCTCCGGCTTATTTCAGACAGATGGGCAGAATGAGGGTTGAAAACAATTGTTTTTCCACATATAATAATAATAATAATAATATATAGGCAGGCTATCTATCTATCTATCTATCTATCTATCTATCTATCTATGTTTGTTTTTCTAGCAAAAAGCTTTATTAACATAAGTGTACCCCAAGGAACATATTAAAATAAAATAATCCATGTCATGACCCCTTTAACAGTGCTCATATTTTATTGTATAAAAACAATAAGAGAGGACTGTTACAAGAAGGTGATCTGAAAGATGTGTGTACAGTAGCATGCTGCATGGTCCTAGACTCTAGTGTGGTGCTGCTGAGCTAAAGGAGTCTGCTGAAAGGCAAAGAGAGTCCAATTCCTTTGGGAATTAGCGACCAGCAATGGGAAGTCGGCAACAACACACAGACAAACCTCCCAGCAAGCAGCCACCCAAGGTTGTGAATCCTACGAGCAGCTCTCTTTTCAATGCAGGAACTTCACACATTTCAATGGCTATTACAACTTCAAAGAATCAAATTTTCATCATTGTCTATCATCTGCCACTTGATTCATATAAAGGAGGTTCTTTAGCATGAACTGTGAACAAAAGGCCTCCAAACACTGACTTACACAAAGTCTTCACGTGACACTCCAGCAGGCTGGGAACAAAATACAGTACCATACGCTCCATTTTACAGGATAATTTGAGTGAAAGGGGGAAAATATGTTTGGCTTTATAATGAACAAATCTTAAAAACTGTCAAAGATGACTTAAACCACTAGCTCAGAACCACACCAGTAACTTAATGACAACAAATATTTGGCAAAATGTCAGAACTTTCCATGATGTGGATATCCAAACCTTAGGATCAGATTCAGTTAGCTTGAAAGTTGAAATGGCAAGCATCTCAACATGATAATTAATGTTTCTGTTAGAAATGTTTAGCGCAGGGGACAGAGAAGAAGGGGTCTCGTTCAAAGACACTGCTGAGCAGAATGACAATTAGTCTAAACAGACATTCAAGGCTTAAATTCAACGTCTGCGCTTAAACCACAATATATATTTCTGGTTAAGATCAATAATATTACAATTAAATAATATTTAATTATACTATTAGTTATTCCATATACCCTACCTTCAGACCGAATAATATCTTAAATATTTTCTAAAAAAACTGAAATACTTTCTATTGTCCTGCAAAAAAAAAAAAAAAAGGAAAAAAAATAGTCTAGACTTAGTCTTGCCTGCATACATTAAGGACAACAAAAACTACGAGGGTGATCTAAGCAACAGACGAATGCACAAAAGCGCATAGACAAAGCAAGCGACTGTGCTTTAAATATGGTGCTTCAAGGGGGAAAGAAAAATTAGGCCAGAGAGAGGGACCACAAAAGGAAAAACACTGCACTTTTCTCCTTGCATGTACAGGAAGCAAAATGAGAACTATGAAGTTTGACACTATTCAATGAGCCCTTCAATACCTGTATGTGCAGACAGAATGCCAGGCTTAAGAGAGAGGGAGAAAAGACTGGCAAAGTCTCCGTCACGTGAAAGCGTGTCTATATTTCTGACACCTCTGGCTCCTCTGTGAATAAAGAGCATGAGAGCCTTTTCAGCGCGGCAGACTGTGGGGCCGACTGCTTGAATGAGCCCTGCGTGCAGCTTGGTAGAGCCAAGTGTGGCCGACAAGACCTATACTGAAGTGTAAACAAGAAAGAATTTGGTGTACGAACAGAACTACAAGAAAAAGAAAAAAATTCTCTTGAGGTACCACTTTTGAATTCTAAACTGATTTGAAAGCAAATGTGATAACCACCAATTCATAAAATTGACATTTTTAAACTTTAACAGCACCTTCAGAAGAGGTTTCTCGACTTTTGCTTGATCACTCTGATATTCAGAATGTGAAAAACAAACATTCGACAGCAGATTCATACACTGATGGCATCTGTTGGCTGTTTCTGACATAGTGGACTCCAAGTTATGTACGTGTGTGGCCTACTGGCATGCTTTAAGCTCACACCGACAATAATATATACAATTGTGGATAAAAAGGTATTGGAGGGTTACAGGTGGAACCTCTCAAGGACTTCTGATGGCTGTAGTGTCCGTATATCTATATAAATCAAGTTCACATTTAGTTGTTTTGATAATAATAATAATAATACTCCTCCATCCCTGTTCCAGCACAATCCCTTCAAAATCATTCTGGTAAAATTTGCATAGTGATTATTAATAAAATAAATAAATAAAAAAAACAAGGGAAAATGATCAATCTGCTAAGAGACATCCAAAACAAAAATTACTTGGTAAGACATTATAGGTTGGTGTGTCCACATACAGAAATGTACTTTCTGGTTAAAAACCAATTTGTGACCAATGACGGATGATCCACATGATAAACAGAGACAGACTAGAAACATAAACATGTGAATTCACTCTCCAAATGAGAACGAGAGATCTGCACATGTTAGCGGATCAGCAGACATTACAAGGTTTCTTTAGTGCTTTAAAAGAAAGATCCTCCTATTGGTCAGGCATTTATAACCTAAAAATCTTGTTAATGGTCTTTTCAATCTTTTTTTATGAGGGCTGAAGGAGCAGATTAAGATAATTTTTCAATTATGTTTGGTGCCACTGTGTGAGAAACAATACACTTCAACTTCATGAAAATACTTGGAATACACGGAAAATGTTTAAATGTGGACTTGTCTTCAATGTTTTATGGGCATCCACCTTATTGTGTAATGCATAAGCAACATGATGTTCTTCAACTGTAACACTATATGCCCTCTGAACAAATGTGTTTCTCATTTAATCTAATAGTTTGAAGGAAGCAATTTGCTAAAATGATTTAGATACTAGTCAACAAGCAAAACATCCAATGAAGAAAAAACAAAAAACAAGATGCCTGTGGCATTGAAAACATTTTTAAATCACCTTTTTCTACACTGGGTAGCCTTGTCTTTAATGCCATTACTGATTTGGCAATTTTCAATTTGTGAACAATGTTCCTCTGAATCTGTTAATTTTAAGGACTTAGTTAATGGGTTGGGACCAGATTGGTCTCAGTTAAACTCATGAGTTAATGTTCTGAAATAGTTTGTCCGATTGTGAGGTAACAACTTGACTATAATCACCACTTTTGGTTATTACAGGCTTTAAACGAGCCAACAACCACTGATGGTGACAATGGATAGGTGACCAGATCCCATCAGTACTTGCCACAATTTGTTTACTGATTGGGTGACAAAAACAGTTGCTACTTATAAATAATATTGATTATTAATTAATAAATTAAAACATTTCAAACATGTTTTGATAACGAAACTGTCTTTTTTTAGATTTTTTTTTAGAATTTAGAATCTTGAAACTATGTCAAGAATTGCAAAAATAAATTTTCAATGAACCATTATTATTGCCCATCCTTATATTCAATTCTGAAGTTTAAATAAAAACATTACTATACCTTCAGATGTTTAAGATCACTCTTCATAAAAAGGATATATATCAGAACTGTAAATTCTGATTGGATTTCACTAATAAATTATATTACTTGGAAGAACTGTTCATTGTTATTACTAATATATTTGATAATTTATTAAATATAAAAACAAGGATGTCTAACATGATCTCTTACACATGGTAAAATCAGTTGCGTACAATCTCTCATATTCTTGTTATAAACTGTTTTGCTTAGAACTGTTTTCCAGTATTGATGCCTGGTTTTATTTGTTTTTTTGTGTGTTTTTTTACAGAAGATGAGAAAAGTAACTTTTAGAAATGTAACTTGTATAAAACTTATATTGTACAAAACAAGAACATTGATTTTTCCTCTTGACCCTTCCTATTTTCTAATTGTCATTATTATTATTATAATTATTATAATCAAAATATATAGATTAAGCTGCAGATCCTGAGGCATCTGTGCCTTTGTTCATGGACATGCGACTGGTGAGGGTTTGTGTTTTTTAGCAATAGTTTGCACCTTTACACTTTGAGAAAAGAAGGTCAGGGAAAAATCTGTAGATGGAAAATCTCCATTTAAGTGCCTTTTGTGCAGTGCAAGTGTGTGTTTTTTTCTACTTGTTATTTTGCACTTTTTGTTAGCAAATGTTTATTTATTCAACATTAATATTATTTTTTGATACTTTAATTCCAGTATCGAAATATTCTTAAGAGCTAAGTTGATTGTCATTTGAAATTGTGTAGGCCTACTTGCATTATTATGCAGTTATATTATGAATATGTTCAGTGGCATAAAATGGTCTTGAAATGACAATAATATTGCAAATCGCAGTTATTTCTGGAACAATATATCGCCCAACAAAAAAGTAGTTATTGTGACTGGCCTAATGGCAATTACAATTAATAAAAGATTTATATATGAGTCAGACAACCCAATTATAATTATTAGTAAAGGCCAAACAACTACATTAGCATTCATATTTTTAGACTCCGAGCAGTCGAAAAAAAGTGTGTTGACCCTTTTGGAAGATCACAGGGTGATGAAAAAGAAGTGAGGAACACAGTGTGCACTACAGCCGGTGCAAGTGTCCTTCCTCTGCCACACAAAGGTGCTGTTGGGCACTTTAAAGGTTACTTTAAGTGTTAAGCAAATGAAATACCATTTAGTGACTAATACACAAAGCCTCTTGTCAGATCCTCTTTAAAGAGCCATATCCTTTAACCTACTTGCCGGCCTTGGGTTTTTTTTTTTCTTCGGACAAGCACCTGGTATGAGGGGACAACTAGACAAAACAGACACTTGAGATGAACACTGAAGGGAAAGAGGGGGAAGGGGGAGGAGGACCGAATCACGTCTGGATCTTGAATTCTGTCTACCTTGGAGCCTCTAACAACGATACACGCTTGACAGCTATTTTAACAAGTCCATTCAATTTACGGCTCCTGCTAAACAAAATGCCTCTTGCTTGCAATTAGGCATAATTTCACTGCTGTTTGCATTTATTTTCGTATGCAGAATGGTTTGCAAAAACATTTCAATATACATGCAAATACATGCACTTTCAGTAAATGACTGCGTGTAATTTCTACACCACTAGCAGCAGATAGCAAATAAATGACATAACATGAACACTATCCCCTGTCTGCCATTGGCCGCCAAACAGACTCCATCCGAAACTCACACCATTGGTTGAGCCACTGTTGGTGTGTAGGGCTGATCAAGATGTTCAAACAAACAATGCAGTGTTTCACAGCACCACAGAACCATATTGATTATGCTTTTAGGGAAATACAAATGGCTTACTTATAATGGTCTTTTTCATATTAAACAGAATCGGCATGAATGAGAATTACACATCAGTATAAAAAAATAAAAAAAAAGGAGTATATAAAGATATAAAGGAGTTTCACAAGCAGCTTAGATCCTCATGCACAGTTCATTCAGAAAGCTCTGGTTATATGAGCTCTTGCACGGCTCAGACATTCCTTGTGAAGCTCTCTGTCACTGGCCAGCCATGCAGGCTTTCTCGTGGCCCAGCATGCTTAATCAAACTGTAATTACTAACAAAAGCAAGTCAGTGCAGGCACCAGAGGGTGAAAGTGCCCAGACTCCGCCACAATCACGCAGGACCTTAATTACCGTCATTTGCAATGCCACACATTTGACTGCACTGCAAAGTGGCACATTTGCAAGCACTTTCACTCAAGATTTTTTATATTTCCCCATATTTTCAAAATTAGACGTTCAGAAATTGTAGAATGAAATATCATTCATAAACACCAGAGCTTGATTTTGTAAAATATAATTCTCTTTATTTATTTTACCTTTTGATATCCTCCGATAAATCTCTATCTAGACTAAATGGAATATAAAATATAAATGACAATAATATAAAATATTTCCAGATTAATCAGACTATAATTATTTCATCCAAGTTTATCAATCAACCAACAATATGATCAATTCTATTTTTCATATTTTCATCTACTGCTGATTTTAGTCAAGTTTGATGAATGTAGTTACTCAAACACACTCTTAAAAATCCATTTTGTGATCGCATGATGCACATTAAAATTTGATTTGAGATAAAAACTGAACAAAAGCACTTTTTTGGTTAAAAAAAAAAGTAATTCTGTCTGTACTGAATTTGATGCTCTTTGCGATGCATTCTCCCTAGTCCCTTCCACATCAATCCTGGTCAACATGTCTCCACATTTCGGTGTTAAATTACAGGGTAAGCCATGAAAATTAGAGATCCAATTGTCTTGTAGAATTTATTTCAGGTCAAATACAAAAACACCCAATATATATTCTTCAAGACATTCTGAGATGACCTCAGATCACTGAGGACCTGCACGTCATCTTCACAGAGCAGTTCTTCAGAAACTAATTCCTAAATTGTACCCCTTGAAAAGATGCTTTCAATTCAGACAATACTGTAGTCATATGCTTTGCTTTCCAAATTGATCTATAGACATGCCATAAATACACACAAGTTAAAAAGAATGGGCTGTCCATACAGTACTTCCATAATGAAAAAATTGTATTGTTTCTTTTCTTTCTCCTGCAATCTTGTGTAAGAGTTACATTACCACTACTGCAAATTGTGTGATGCCATTTACAGCAAATATGAATAAGGAGGCTCTCTAAAATGTCTTGAATAAGACAGGTAGTCCTCACCACAACCAAATATCCCGCTCAATGGGCACAGCTTGCCTGAAAACAACAATGAAAGCTCTGTGGCCAATTATAAAAGGACAGCCGCCGTCTTCCTGTGAGTCTGCTACTGTCGGACTGTTTTTCCCCCTTTTTCTTTCAATCCCCTCTTTTTGGGGGCCCTTTTGCAGCTTTACTTTAGAGTGGCCCCTACTATTAAACGAGAGCCCTCAACCAGGCGGGGTGTACTTGCCCGCTCACAATCAGAGATAGTCTGAGAGTCCACCCAAACACCCCACTCTGCCAAACCTGTCCCACACATTCAAGCCAGCAGAGTGTCTGAAGTCTCATTGGTAAACAGGGTCATTATTGTTTCACAAGGACATGAAGGAAAAAAAAGAAAGATTAGAAATCTCCATTTCAGTATAGATGGATTTTATGAGAGGATGTTTTCCCCTGTCTAATGCACAAAAGCATTTATAAAAAAAATACATATTAATAAAAAATAATCTACATATATTGTGATCTAAATATTTGTGTAAAATGTACATATAAAACATATAAATTAAAATACAGGAAATATTTACATACCAAAATGCCTTTGTCTTTTTGATCTGTATAATTTCCAACAATTTTTTCTTTTTTTAAAAGATTTTTTTTTTTATGTGTTAAAGAATTTGAACTTTTACAGAATTACAAAAGCAAATAAGAATTGTGACCCAGTACAATCCACAACCAAACAGTAAAAAAACACACAAAAAAACAGCCAACGTTCATACCAGTTTCTCATCCACAGTGATGAGCTGGGATCCCCGTCCCTGCTGTTCTGCAAGCCTCCATCCTGACGTGCTTATTGACCTGCAAAACAGGAAGATGAATTTAAAAAATAATAGAGATAACAAGCAGACACATACACAAAAAACTGTACTTGGGTATGAACAACGGCACAGTGCAATGTTTTGAAGGAGGAGGATGCGTGTCGAGGGACAGGAGAAAGGAAGGCATGCATCTCTCGCCTCGGCCCCCATTAATTCTGCCTGCTGAGTTTCTGGCAGGCTACTATAAGCCAGTCAGCAACAAACAGCCATTGGTGTAGTCCTGCCAGTCTGCAGTCACAGCCTTTGAAAATGAACAGTAGCTGGTCTGTCACGATTCACAAACAATAATTTGTGACGAGCAACAAAATCGCTTACTGATTTCTCTTATTTCAATTAAGTAAACGACACACAGCCGACAGGTGAGGAAACATAAAGCTGCTTTTACATTTGGACAAGATTCGAATTACTGACTTTTTGACAGGAGGCCACAGTCCAATACTTCAATGGATCTTATTCATTAAACACCATAAGAGTACATTTTTGCATTAATCATTCAGAAATATGTTCCTATGTAAACTGGTGCAATAAATTGAATTCAACGATTTATTTAAAGCTACGTAGGATTTTCTTCCATCTAGCGGTGAAATTGTATATGACTACCAACTGAATATTACTTTCTAGCCCCTCCCATTCCGAGGGCGTTTTAACTCCAACGGTGGTTGTATCATTTCAAATCTGCCGGCATTCATGAGTAATCTCCCTCTCGCATTCGTCACGGTGCCACTGAGTGTAAAAACGCGAAAGGTGAAACTTGAATTTCCAGGTATGTCCCTCTTTTTCTAACGTATTTTCAAGATGGATGCGCAACATGGCTTCCGCCATTCGAGCGACTCGCTCGTATGTATTCTAAATCGCAGATTATACACTTACGAGAATACTTAATTAGTTGGTTGAAGTGATTACACATTAATGAAAATGTATAATTTTGAAAGAACAAAGTGTTTTTTGCTAAAAATCAACTTAAAATATTACACAGTGTAGCTTTAAAAGGTCCCATGACATGACATTTTCACTTTCTGAGTTTTTTTTTTACATTAATATGAGTTCCCCTAGCCTGTATATGGTCCCCAAGTTTCTAGAAATTTTAATCTGTGTAAATCGAGCTTTTGCTATCTTTCTCTGCCTTTGAGAAAATGGAAGCTCAACCGGGCTGATCTTGAATCTCCTCCTTATGACGTTATAAGGAGAAATGTTACCTCCCCTTTCTCTGCTTTGCCCACCCAGAGAATATTTCCCGCCCATGAGAAAATGAGCTAGGAAGTATGAAACGCGCACGCGTTATTTTAGTTTGTCAACGAGAGATATCATGGCTTTTGAGCGAGCGAAGCATAATAATGCAAGCGCGCTCATAATGTAAGAGACGCCGGCACGACCACAACATTGCCCAACATCAAATGGCAAACGTAATGCAAGCGGAACGAAACTGCTCGTTATTGTGTGGTTGAAGGACCGTTTATCAGTTTGGACCAGTGCAGCGCGAGCCGATCATGATCATGCGACACTGTTACTACACAGCGCTAATAAGAGATCCAGTAAAGAAAGCATTTGAATTCGCCACAGAAGTAATAACATCGCTGCGAGATCTAGTGACAAACATTCACATTTCTCCGTTATTAACGGATCAAACAGCGCTGACGTGGAAACCAGGAAGAAACATTGTGCCATGAATGAACTATCCAGTGTCCACAGATCAGCAACAATTCCCATGGATTTACTGTAGTAAAACTAACTGCAAACATGGAAGTTTGGCAGGAATAGGAGGCTATAATGCCTTCAAGTAACATTACGTCGGTTTTATTTTGACATTATGAATACAATTGCTGCCCTCAAATGTTAATCTGAACTAAAATAAACCTGTTTATAACTACTACAATATTACATTTCATTTTTTCCAAGGAGCTGTTTTGTTTTTATGCTCCTAAGAAGAGTCAATTATAGCTCTAGAATTGCTCAAAGTAAAAAAAAAAAAAAAACTTTATGATGTTAGTTTTAATAAAAAAAAGAATAAAAATAAATAAATCAAGGAAATTTCTCTGGCATTTCTTTCTTTTTGCTGTATCAAAAACGTACCGAACCGTGACATATACATATGCAGGTGTTGAGTAGAGTTAACTCTTGAGGAGTAAATCATTGGTTGTGTAACATGACTTCAATATATGAGGACATGGAGAACTTTGTCATTAAAAAATAAGCCACATTACAGTCTTCTCTAAACTAGAAATGAACTACTGCGAGTGCGTGTCTTCGTGCCATTGCAATATATCCAACGTAAACATGCATGGTACGTTGCCGCAAGATGGTCAAGGCCACACCCACCCTCCACCTTGCGCCGCCTTTCTCCTCCTCATTAGTATTTAAAGCTACAGACACCGAAACGGCCCGTCTGAAGGAAGCTCATTCTGGGACTGGCTTGTAGTGACTATAATTCTGCACCGAGGCTGAATTTTTGGAAAGAGATTTCAGATACAGTACTAGGGACCAATTAGGCCTATATTAAAGCCTACAAAAAGTAGCATGTCATGGGACCTTTAAGAACAGTTTCACAAATAATTTAAACAGAAATTAGCTCTGCTTATGTTTCACGAATAAGGCCCAATGTGTCATGCAACCAAATGTGATGTTTATAACCTACATTATGAACATTAGGCAAAAGATTTTTTTTTAAATCAACGAATAATATTATAGAGAAAGGGAACATGCAGGGCGAGAGCAAAAAGTGCGTGCATTTTAAAGTAAACACATGACAAAAAAAAAATCTGAATTGCACAAACAAATGCGTTTTGGCCTTTGCCACATTTTATTGATCAACAGAAAATCAAGTGTAGAGAGAGAGGGGGCCAGAGTAATAATATAGAATTCATAGACAATTGGCAGGCAGACCTGACCTGTTGAAAAGAGATGGTATTCATCCCTCCTGGGATGGTGCTGCTCTACTCTCTAGTAGTATGGCACATAGTCTTAGAGCTCAAACATGAATTGGGGCTCAGGTCAGGAAGCAGACAGACTTGCTAAACCGACCGTCTGCTAGCTGTCTCACGTCACCAAGGTCAGATAAATCCCATCACATAGAGACTCTTTCACCTAGATATCATCATATAGAGACTGTGTCTGTTCCCCGAATTAAGACATACAAAAAAAACATTTAAGGGTAAAAATGTAATTGATGTTAAAAAAAAAAAAAGATATAATACGGATTGAACAAATGATAAAGCTCGGGTTGCTGAATATTCGATCCCTTACTTCAAAAGCACTTATTGTTAATTATATGATTACAGATTATAACCTAGATGTGCTGTGTTTGACAGAAACCTGGCTAAAATCAGACGATTACACAACTTTATTAGAGAACATGAGTACACCCCCCAAGATTACTGTTATAAACATGAGCCTCGCCTGAAAGGCAAAGGGGGAGGTGTTGCAGTAATTTATAATAATATCTTCAGAATTACTGAGAAGTCTTGTTTTAAATACAATTCTTTTGAAGTGATGGTGCTTAATGTAACACTATCTAGTGTAAATGATAAATAACGTTTGAGATTTGTGCTGGCTACTGTATACAGGCCACCAGGGCACCATACAGACTTTATCAAAGAATTTGCTGATTTTCTATCAGAGTTAGTACTGGCTGCAGATACATTTTCCTAATTGTTGGTGATTTTAATATACATGTAGATAACGAAAAAAGATGCATTGGGATTGGCATTTAAAGACATTCTGAACTCTATTGGAGTTAGACAACATGTGTCAGGACCTACTCATTGTCGTAATCATACTCTAGATCTAATATTATCACATGGAATCAATGTTGATGCCGTTGAAATTCTACAGCAGAGCGATGACATCTCAGATCATTATCTAGTCTCGTATACTTCATTTAGCCAAGGCTGCAAAGTCGACTCTGTTACAAATATGTTAGACCTATCACTTCTGCCACTAAAGATTGCTTTATTAATTATATCCCTGATCAGTTTCATCTCCTCAGCATCGCAGATAACTCTCTCTTTTCCAGCACTTTAGACACAGTTGCTCCTTTGCATTTAAAGAAGATTAAAGAAAATAGTCCAACGCCGTGGAACAACGAGCACACTCAGGCCCTAAAGAGAGCAGCCAGAAAAATGGAGCGCATCTGGAAGAAAACAAAACTAGAGTTTTTCCGCATTTCGTGGAGAGAGCACGATTGCGTACAGAGAGGCTTTAAAAGCTGCTAAATCTGCTTATTTTTCAACCTTATTAGAAAAAAATAAACAAAACTCTAGGTATTTATTTGAAACAGTGGCTAAACTAACGAAAAATTATCTTCAACCCCAGATGTTTTCAAGCAGCACAGCAGTAATGCCTTTATAAACTTCTTTACTAACAAGATTGATAATATCAAGGAGAAAATTATAACTATGCAACCGTCTACTACAGTATTGCATCAGGCAGTGCATTGTAGTCTCCTTGAGGAAAAATTTGATTCATTCATTGCTACAGGAGAGGAAGAATTGTCTAAACTCGTTAAATCATCTAAATCGACAACATGCATGTTAGACCCTATACCGACTAAGCTATTGAAAGAGATGCTTCCAGAGGTCATAGATCCTCGTCTTAAAGGGGTCATATAATGGTATATGCACTTTTACAAGCTGATTGTACTGAAATGTGTGTTGGCAGTGCCTGTACACAACCATCATAAAATTATAAAAATCCATCCAGTGTTTTTTTTTTAAATCTTCTTATGTTTCCTCCCATCTCAAATCAAGCGGTTCGATTTTGTGACGTCACAAAATCGACGCCCCTCCCACGATGGTTGATTGACAGGAGCGTTTCAACACAGACCCGCCCTCGCGCCCTCGTGAGCGAGCTGTCAATCATAGCCCGCGCCGACCGGCGCGTTCAGTGTTGATAGCTGGAGCACTGAGTAGAATGGCGTCTAAGCGATTGTGGTGTTCTGTTCTTGGGTGTAATAACGAACACAGCAGTCATGTTGATGTTCCTAAATCCGTACAGCTGAAGACGCAGTGGCTGAGTTTGTTTTCGAAGGGAATATTCCCCACCATCAACGTCTGCTTTCATGTTTGCGCGAATCATTTCACCAGACTGCTTTACAAACGAGGGTCAGTAAAGCTGGTTATTTGCTAAGAAGCTGCTCCTGAAAAAAGGATCAGTACCAACTATTCGTGTTCCTGCTGCACCTCCAGAAGAACTGAAGTGAGTGTAACGTTTTATTGACCTTTATATGAATCTTTATATTAATCTTTGCAAATCGCTAGCACGCTTCACGATGAATGCGGCTAAGGTTTACACTCCGGGTACATTACAGCATGTTTTCTATGTATGACGTTCTCAATATAATTCATAATCCCACATTTATAATGAACAACGCGTTATTGTTATGTTATTGTGTTACAAACGGTGTACGCACAGAACCGAGGGGCGGGGTGAGCAAAGCTCATTATCATTTAAAGACACATGCACTTAAACGGCGTGCTGAAAACAGAGATGTTTTTGACCAGGTAAAATGAGTGTTTTCTTACAATACTAATGAGAATTTTTAATTAAAGTATATTACTAACTTTTCATTTAGACCCTAAAGAATCATATTAGCTTGTACAAAAATGACATTATATGACCCCTTTAATATCATTAATTCATCTTTGTCATTAGGGTACGTACCAACCAGGGTGTACACCAGGGTGTAAAACCGCATTTTTCCATCTTAAAAATACATCTAAATTACGTCATATGCTCTCATTGACAAAATTCGTGAGCTTAGAATTATAAGGTTCTATCTCCACTTTTGGTCGAAATTGAGTTTTTGACATAATCTGATCCATTAGGTGTTTATTAATGCCTGTGTGGTGTTATTTTTGTAAACAAAAAAAAAAATTTAGTAGTTAATAATAATTAATCAAATAAAAAGGTTCCATCTCACAAAAACATAAACCGAGTTGGGATTATAAGGTTCTATCTCCAGTAGATTCAATATCCAACCAAAATCAAAAATCCAATCAAGCTGTGTGCTTGTATTATAAATATATAAATTGATTAAAATCAATGGTTATATACATTTATTCTTTGAAATGTGGGGTTTTATTTGTAAAAGTGGAGATAGAACCTTATAATTCCAAACAGAATCAGAGCTCTCAGAATTATAAGGTTCTATCTCCATTTGGGCCATCTTAAAAAATCCCATTTCCAAATGTGCCAGGATTTTGATATTCTATCCTCAAAGTACCTGTAGGGTGATGGTCTTGTTGAGCTATAATAGTAGATTATACTACATAACAGTTTTGCCAGCTGGGATGTAAAAACTTTGATGCTCAATATCTCAGAACTACCCTGTACCTGTAGGGTGATGGTCTTGTTGAGCTATAATAGTAGATTATACTACATAACAGTTTTGCCAGCTGGGATGTAAAAACTTTGATGCTCAATATCTCAGAACTACCCTAAACGGAGATAGAACCTTATAATTCTAAGCTCACGAAATGCGGAACAATTAGTTTGTGCGTTCATGACATCAAGGCTAGATTATTGTAATGCTATTATGGGTGGTTGCCCTGCACGCTTAAACAAACTACAGCTGGTCCAAAATGCTGCAGCTCGAGTTCTTACCAGAACCAGGAAGTATGACAATATTAGCCCCGTTCTGTCAACACTGCATTGGCTCCCTATTAAACATCGTATACATTTTAAAATATTGCTGATTACTTACAAAACACTAATTGGTTTAGCACCGCAGTACTTGAGCGAGCTCTTAACGCATTATAGTCCTTCACGTCTATTGCGATCTCAAAATTCTGGCCAGTTGATAATATCTAGAATATCAAAATAGACTGCTAGCGGTAGATCCTTTTCCTATTTAGCACAAAAACTTTGGAACAATCTTCCTAACATTGTCCGGGAAGCAGACACACTCTGTCAGTTCAAATCTAGACTAAAAACACATCTCTTTGACCTGGCATACACATAACACATTATAGACTTCTATAATTAAATGTTAGGCTGCATAGATTAGGTCAGCTGGAACCAGGAACACTTCCCATAAATCCTGATGTACTTGTTACATCATAAGAAGAATGGCGTCTACACTAATATTAGTCTCTCTGTTTATCCCGAGGTTTACCGCAGTCCGCCGTATCCAGGCCGTATCCAGATCTGATGAAGGACCCGGACACGACGACAAGGCAGTCCTGAAGTGTCAACTAGTCTCTCCCCTGTGAAGGCCTCCTTCCCTTCCCCTCTCTACAGATAAAGCGTTGTTGGGATAATTCCAGGCCACGCGGCTATGCGGAAGCGATAAAAATGTTGTGTTATAAATTTTAAGGCCAGACAAGTAGTTTGTTGAGGGTTGGTTTGTAAAGAAGGACTACATGCCTGCGCACATATATATTTAAACGCGCATACCTATAGACTAAACACATAATACACATGTGCACGCCATCAGCGTTCTCACAGGTTCGCGTTATTAAAGTTTGCGCAGAAAGAACTTAAGGGTTTTCTGTTACAACGGTGTTGGGTTAGCGGCCCCAAAATTAATAACTGATGATCGTTGCGACGGAAGTGAATCAATCAAAACTAACTTTAGCTGGACAATAACTTTATTCTAGAGCTGCTGTAAAGCCAAAACAATCTCTGTTACTTTAATTTCTTATTATCACTGTAAAGCTGCTTTGAAACAATCTATATTGTTAAAAGCGCTATATAAATGAAGGTGTTTCTCCGAAACACATTGGCCATAATTATTGGCACCCTTTTATTCAATAATTTTTGCAACCTCCTTTTGCCAAGGTTACAGCTCTGAGTCTAGTCCTATAATGCCTGATGAGTTTGGAGAACACCAGACAAGAATTCAGAGACCATTCCTCCATACAGAATCTCTCCAGATCCTTCAGATTCCCAGTTCCATGTTCCTACTCATTTTCTATAGGGTTCAGGTCAGAGAACTGGGACGGTCATGGCAGAAGTTTCATTTTGTGCTCAGTGACACATTTTTGTGTTAATTTTGATGTTTGTTTTGGATTGTTGTTCTGATGGAATTTAGGCTTAGATTTTTTTTTAATCTGTTGATATTTGGTAGAGTCCATGATGCCATGTATCTGAACAAGATGTCCAGGACCTCCAGCAAAAAAAATGTGATGCACATCAGAACTATATTCTTTGGTTTTACTCATTGTGATGGATGATTAAGGGAATTTGGCCTTTGTGTTTCCTCATATTTATACTCATGTGAAACAAGAAGCCATATATAGCTAGACATTTTTATTTTACTCATAAAAAAATTCTAGGGGTGCCAATAATTGTGGCCAACGTGTTTTGGAGAAAAAACATTTATTTCATAATGTGATCAAAAGGATAAACAATGTAGATTTATTTTTATAGCCATCTTTGATCATATATACCATAGGTGCCAATAATTCTGACCACAACTATATTTTGGACATCCAAGACCAAGTCCTTTCTATTTGAATGGGGGAATCCTGAAATCTCGAAAATTCCTGGATAAACTCACAATTAAATAATATAGGCCTATTTCAAAATAGCAACAAAATCTGAGATGAACTGTGCCATAAATGTTGTTTCTTATGCTCAAATAGCTTTTAGACTAGAGCAGCCAATGCGCATTTCCAGTCCTAAGCGCGAGTCTCAGGTTTTTTATGGAAGCCGGAGCTTCTATGGGCAGCTGCAGTGATGCAATGACTTTACCAATCAGTGATTGGCTCTTTTTTTTAGAAGGCAGGACGGGGACGTATTCAGCCATATAGCGCACTGCAGTTTCTCCCATTCATAAGTAAAAAGAGTGAACAATCTTTGTATATCTATATAGTCTTTGGTCAAACCCTCACATCAAATTCAAATGGCAGCTCAGTTAGCTGGAGCACTCAGTAACCACAGGGTCAACAATTTAACAGAATTACAAATCCTCTAAAAATCCTCAGATCATATTTATTTATGAAAAAGATCAACAAAACATATGTGCTTGCATTTCATTTTCTTGTATGTTGTTCATTCAGAACCTAAATCTCCAAATCGAAAGAAATGTAGTCGTACATAACATCCTATAGGGTCAGCACTGTGCCTACTGTGTCTTGATCTGATATTCAGTGGACGGAAGAGACAATCAGCATGAATGAAAGTTGTGATAATTTTTTCTTTGTAAATATGTGATAAATGAAGGGTAGGACTTGATTCTGTTCTGTCCATGGGGAACTGATTGGAGGGAGGTTTGCCATTGCTGTGATGTCATGTGAGTGACAGATTGCCCCGCCCTCACGCCAGTAAACATGTCATCAGAGAAGAGATGTCCTTACAAGAGGGAGGGGAAATTATTACGATTAAAGATATAGATAAATAATGATGAGCGCAAATAATAAATAGGCCTACTGCTCTATTCCATTAAAAAAAAAACGGAATATTCATTTCATGTTGACTTTAAGATGAGAAAAATCTTGACTAAATTGAAGTTTTAGCTTTATTGTAATAATTCTAATGACATGTTTTAAAGTATATCGGACTGAGTAAATCGATACTAGAGGATAGCAATACAATTTCCGACATAATCTGTCTGTCAGATGGATACAACAATGTGACGTGAGAATTATCTTGCAAATTCCAGAACTTCGGTAACAGATAAAGAAACATCTGTATTTTCATATTCCAAAGATGAACTGTTTCCACTGTTTTCATAGTACTATAATAGATGCTATATAGATGTTAATATGTTACTTAACATATTCTGTATTTTCAGCCTACGTTCGACGCACGGGCTAACAACCTTCACACTAACAGTCAGCTACACATGACAGTCACACTGACATCTGACAATAATAATCAATAAACCAGCATAGAGGAATTAGAACAATACTATATATCAGAAGTATTTGCCAGTTTCATTCCTACATGTTATAAATGGAGCACAGCTCAGAATATAGCCTATTGTTTGGTTGACTGTCATAAAAAGTTGTTACCCGTGTAACGTGTTAAGATCAAAGGAGGGACGATACAATCCATTACGATACAACAAAGGATGTGCGTCAAACAGCCATCTTTTAAAACTAAAGAATAAACAGATGACACTCTGACTGTTAGTTAGCTAACCGGCTAACACTGTAACTCAAAACAGATAAACAAACCGACCGAGCGTTATTTCTTTGGATCTAAATATATAAATGCAAACCAATTATTTGAATTGCTGGTTATTACCTGGCAGGATTCACAAATGTTTTTGTGACTGAGTTCAGAGAGATAATTCGGCTTAAACCAAAGAGTGACATTGAAGACGCCATGTTGATGATCTGACCGCTGTACGGCAACTCACAGCGTCCAAACCAAGCGATGCGTATTTCTTCTCTTCATGTAGTGAGAGTGAGAGTAGAGACTTAGAGGGGGGAAAGTTTCTGAAATTCTTTGTGATGTTCAGCTTAAAATTATAACACCTCTGGAAATGTCTGTTACTGATACAGAGCAAATGACAAATTGAGCTAATAACTTTATAACACCTGATTTTGATTTCACACTGTTTTATGTGGTTGCATAATTTGCCCTAAGTTTTGGCTCGTGTTAGAAAGGTTAATCTAATTACCTAATGCATCAAATGAATCATAATTTGTACAAATGGGAGCCAACTTGCACAAAAAGTACAATTTCTCCATAACTTCATAGCAGTGTTAATAATTGCATGTTTATCACCAGGTGATGATTTTTCAGTTAACATGGCAACTGTAATCATATGATAGGGTTTTGCCTATCATATTATATTGCCTATAATTAATAACCTATAATTTTGCCTATAATTAATAACATTAAAATGGTGCTGCTGAAAACATGCAACTTTTGTTTGATTAAAAAGTCTCCTTATGCTTTTTGGGAAAATTTGAAGCATGTAATATACAACGCATGAATTAGCATAAATGAGCTTTCATATGTTTTCATTGTTAAGTTTAATTTGACTCCTTATTTGTTGCTTAAGTTTGAAAGATATTTAGCCTATATATCCCAACAATAGAAAAAAAGGGCTCTAATAGAAGAAAAACAGAAGCAAGCATCCATGGCATGTCCCTTCATTTGAGTTCAGGTCTCTTCAAAGGCTCTCTCTAGATGGGTCGATTTCCTCCTCAGTTCTCAGGACTGGACTAAAGCAAGACAGGCCTCTCTTGGGACTTCAGGCATGCCACAGCATAACACACTAATTTTCTGCTATTTATCAGTTCCTGGATCCTTCTTTTACTTTTGCATTTCCCCATTCATTGCCGTTAGGTTGTATATGTGTCGCCTGTAAAGGGACCAGGAATCTTCTCTAAGGATGAGATGAAAGTTCCTATTGATCATTGAAAGAACTGAGAGGTCCAAGGACCATCCCCACACTTCAGTGCCGGAATCTCCATTTTGCTTTAATGAGGCCCATTCATTCATCTACACTTTACCACAGAGAGGGCGTGAGTGTGGCAGTCCTGTCTTGGACATAAACACGTTCATTTCCATTTTGAAATGTGAAATCAGCAAAGATGATGCCAAAATGCCAATTTAAGTTGTAAAATTATGTGAATGTTCACCTTATCTGCAAATATAAATGGCATTTAGATGTATTTTTTCTTTCAATGTTTTTTTTTTTTATGTCTAAATGTCAAAACGGTGTATACTTTATAATATTTATACATTATAAGCCAACCTGAGCCGATAAATTAATAAACACAATTGGTAAGTAACACATTGTCTCTCAAAGAGTTAATCTATGGGAAAGCAAAAGGAGAAAAACAGAGTGGCTTTACTTTTCTCTATTTCCCTCCCTCCCTCCCTCTCTCTCCTGTCCCGTTTGAAGGAGATGCGAGCTGGCAGCACAGGAGAAGCTTGAAGATTAATGGTGTAAAGGGGGGCTCTGACAGCCTTTCCGCTGGTTGCAGTTCTCCTGGGTGGCCCGATTGGTCTTGGATGTCACTTTTGCTACTTAATCTTGTGTATGTGAAACAGCCTGACATGCCTGAAGAACTCAGTCTGTCCACGTCTGTATAGACATCAACCTGTGAGACAGTAACTAAGGTACCTTTCATAGGATGTCCACAGCTCTAATTTTAAGAGCCAACTAAATTCTTTGAATCTTTTAGATAGGATTCAAAACAGCATTTATTTGATCTAAAATACAACCGTATTATTGTGAAATATTATTACAATTTAAAACGGTTTTCTAGATTAATAAATTTTAAAATGATTTTTATTCCTGATGGCAAAGCTGATTTTTCAGCATCATTACTCACTCCAGCCTTCAGTGTCATCAGTGTTGAAAACAGTTGTGCTGTATTTTCTTTTGTGGAAACATTGATATATATTTTTCAGGATTTTTGATGAATATGAAGTTCAAAAGAAATGCATTCATTTAAAATATATATTACTTTATATGACCTTCAGTTTGGGATCAATTTAATGTATCCTTGCTGAATGAACATATTCATTTATTTATTTTTAAATCTCACTGACTCCAAACTTTGGATCAATTTAATGTATCCTTGCTGAATTAACACATATTCATATTCATTATTATTTTTAAATTTTTTTTATCTCACTGACCCCAAACTTTTGAATGATATGGTATATGTAAAAACTAAAGCACAGCTTGTTACCCAGTTGTGTTATGGCGAGAAGGGATTCCCAGACAGATTACTGATCTGAGAAACTCAGTTCTCTAGAGAATAGTCTGCCAGCCTGTCGTCCTGTGGCTGCAGGGTAAATCCTAAAAACAACAACTAGGATTGCCACAAAACGGTATCCTTGTGTAGGGATATATTACTCAATATAGTCTGATACATTTGATGCTGTAATCAGTACTTGTGGGAAAAGTATAGTCTATACTTTTTAGTATCAAAGTTTAACATTATAGCCGTCTTTCTATTTCAGCAAGAGATGAGGAAATCACTTTCGATGAGACGTGGGAATAAATGTTTCTGCTGTTAATTAGACATCTTTTCCCGTGCCTTCAATTAGTATTTTAGACATCAGCAGAGTGGATGTGAACTGGTTTCTTGTGTGACCTTTGTGACTTTTAACCCTAATCCTCTCCCCCTTAAAACCCACTTTCTGTCTGTCACCCTGAGCGTTTTCTCATTATCTATCCCCTCGCTCGCCTTCAGAGCGACAGTAAAGCTTCACTGTATTTTGCCTCTCTTCTCTTATCCTACTTTTAATCTCCTCACACCTGCTGTGGCTCCTTCAGCCAGCATTTGAAAACATGTTTTGAGAAAGTCCACTTCCTGTCCACTGAGGCGTCATTGCAAATTGTGACTTGTTGTTCACCTGATGAACTCTAAACAACGTCATAGTCTCAGTTTAATTTGTAAAGCCCAGGTGTCCTGCATCCTGGGAAACTGTGTGTTTACTAGTTTGTGATGACGAAGAAGTTGCTCTTTCTTTTAAACCTCAGTTTCGTGTATTTCTGAGCTGTAAGCTGCCCACATAGTGTCGTAAGTGAAGCTGTGGCCTGGTGTAAACTGTTTGGACAAAATGAAATAATCCACCTACAGCGCTTGGAGCACAGCCCTAGAGGAAATCAAATAGAGTAATCAAATATTTACAAGACAAAAACGATTAATTGAGTGTCCCATGGTATGATTCACATTCGGTGCTTCTTTGAATGGGGATTATTTGTCTCTTCAAAGGAATCCATGTCACCGGAGGTCTCATGCCATGTTAAATGTTTCCATATGGGATGACATTTGGCTTTAGCAATTAAGTAATTAGTGAGAAATAATGACTTGAACACACATTATAGGAATATAAATAAACTGCTTGGTGTGTAAATAAAAGTCTGTAGTGAGTGTACAGAGGAACGCATTTACTGAATTTTGTTTACTGAAACAAACACCATATCGTTCAAAAGTTTGGGGTCAGTATTTTCAATGTTTTTGAAAGAAGTCTTTTATGCTCACTAAGGCTGCATTAATTTGATAAAAAAAATACAGTAAAAACTGTAATATTGTGAAATATGATTAAAATTTCAAATAACTGTTTTATTTTAATACATTTTATTATTACTTATTATAAATGTTGAAAAGTTCTGCTCTGTAATATTAAACTATGATATATATATTACATTTTCTGTCATATTTGAACAAATTAATGTGTCATTGATGAATAAAATAAATAATTTCTTACTGATTTTTTTTTGTGCAACATATGGTCGGTGAAAGAAGGTACTCAACATTTAGGAAAAGTTGACTGCCAACTTTAGAAGTTTAGAATATATATTTTTTTCAAAGGGGTATTAAAATTTTTGCAAGCCTATTACCAAAATATCTAAATATAGTTTAAAAACATTTGAACATTGTGTGTGATTTTGTGAATTGTATTTAGTACACATTAAATCAATTAAATAAATAAAAAAGGAAGTTAAATAGAAATTATATATATACACATATATATAATAATAATTACAATGCTTGTCTTCCCTGACATAATGAAGAAAGGATCCAATAATCTTATTTATTGGGTGTCACAATTTTAAGAAATGTTATAACACTTCAAATTATTTTAATTCATATTTTAATACAGATGAAAGGGTTCATCTAAGGTGGGATATACAGTATTGCTTAATTTATACTGAATATATAAAAGGTTAAAAAAAGGGACACTAAAGTGTATTCATGGAATGTGCCATATAGACATCTAAAAACCTCAAAGACTTGCTCAAAAATTATGACATGCTTATCTTCTTTAGGACTCCATGATCTGTTACATGAACTATTAAGTCTGGACGTCTAAATCTTCCTCTCAGTATATCTGAAGGGGGAGTTAGTCCAAAGTGAGGTCAGTTGGATAACCTGGATTGTCTTTTCCATTCATGCAAGGAACACAATGGCTGCAATGACCACCACTCGATGACCTTTTCAACAGACCTCATGCCCTCGTTTGATTGACATTTTTCTTTGACAGCAGGGGGCGGAGACAGCTTTTGGTGGGCAATGGGGAGGGCAGATTCTCCTGGGTAAATCCTCATCCACATCTTTTCCTTTGGACAACAAAGAGTGTGATGTTTTTGTCTGAAATAAGGAGCCAGATCCCTTGTGTTTTGATGAGTGGGCCACCTGGGACACACATCTCCATCATCGCGCCAAAAGATGAGAGAGAAAATAAGATGGGAAGAGAGGAGATGAGAGGAGGACGGAGGAGAAAGAAATCCTCCAAAGGAGCACAAACAGAAGCTTGAATGACAAGCTCAATGGAGACTGTTCAGCCAAGTGACCAAACCTCTTGTCTGTGTCATTAGATTGTCTGTTGCAAATGAACCAAAAAGAGCAGCTCACAGACACTCCAGTGACACAAGCAAGTGAAGTTATCTTTCGAACTCCTGCTCAGAGTAATCTGCATTGGTTCTAACAAAACATGGCGGTAGAAGGATCAGAATTTTCTGTCATCACAACAAGCCCACTTACTTCATCTTTTCTTTTAGTCATTGTTTTAGTCATTTTTAAACTAACTGTAAACAATGACCAGACATTATGGCTTTTCAGTAAAGATTTGAAACTGCACATGACTTTGTGATGAAATAAGATTCAAAGCTGAGAAGTGTCCATGATAAAGGAAAAACATTTGTGATAAACTTTTATATGATTTTGAAAAACTTTGATACCATGTTTGAATTTAATCACTGAATGTCATGTGATGTAATCCATCAAGTCAGTTAAGATAAAATAACATTTTCTTTACACCTTGAAAACGTGTACACATCTTAATCTTTATTATCTAAAAAATAAATGAATAAAGAAATGAAGGTAAAAATTCTAAGTAAAATTATTATTTTAACAAATATCATGAATTATTAATTTATTTTGGGGCGTTGCACTACATAATATGTGAGATGGTTTTTCATTACATGTATGAATAGAATTTTTATGTATTTAATGTTTTTTTTATTTATTAGTTAAATAAGCACAAAACCTTCACCCTTAGTGGTCCACAAATAAATAAAAGTCATATGGGATTAGAACAAACTGGAGGATGCACAGCATGATTTACATTTTAGTGTGAACTAATCCTTTAATATTTGGCTCTTATCTGGGTTTCCCACTGCAGCTGATATCACTGATAGCTCACACATGTTGTTTGCTTTAGTGAGAAGGTGTGTGGTGCCATGCTGAGAACCCTGACATGCATAGAAAAACACCTTTAAATTAACCCTGGCCATATGTAAATTTCCTCCTCTCTTCAAAACACAAATACGGGAACACAAACAAGATCTCGCTAGCTGGCTTTTGTTCCGAGTCCCGTTGTCAAGACCGACTCAGGGTGGGAGAGACTACTGTGTTTATTTTTAATCCTGGGGCTTTGAGTAAAGTCACCGGTGGCACTGTATCCCAGTCATGCATAAGACATGGGAGATCGGCCCCCTGACTGGGGACAAGCTGAAACTGTTAAAAAAGAAAAACCCTTCACAGTGTGGCACGGCACTGGATCATGAGGACCAGACGGATGTCAAGGGAACATCTGTTGCATTTCCACAGGGGCAAGCCCCTTCAACAGGTTGTGAAAGCTTGAGATTACTCGGCTGTTTAGACTGAGGGAGAGCAAAACATTCGCCGTTTGAGAAAACACCAACGAACATGCTTTGTTTTCCTTGTAAACAAAAAGGTTCCTCGACGAGTCACGCATTACCATTTCTGACTGAGAGGACTTAAATGATGAGGCAAGCAAACACAACTGGGAAAAGACTTTTAAGAGGAGAGCAAGCAAATGCATTTCCCCTCCTTCTCAAAAGTCATTCTAACAAAGATCACCGCGCTCTGTTCCAAGTCTTTGTCAGTTGCTGGTGAATTCCTGCTAAGGAACTAAAAATAATCTCTGTCTAGACACAGCAAGTGTGAAACTGAGCCAAGCGAGAAAAATGATATGCAAATAGAGTTAAGACTGGTATTATAAAAGACATCCCATGTGGGAGGGTTTTAAGAGCGCTCGGTGGGATAAAAAGCAAGACTGTAGCCAAAAACAAAACAAAAACAAAAAAGCTGGGATGTGTTTGTCTCAGTACCTGCAAGGTGTCACGGTATGTATCTAATTACATTATTGACATTCAGATAGTGTCGCACGAAGCATAGGAATGAGGCATTTAATAAGTTCCTGGCCTTAGGGCCTGTGCAATCTGTCTGTGGGCCTCTTCTTCGGAGAGACAAGCCAATTCTAACAGGCCAAACTGGTTTTCTGCAGCGTATCTGCTTTGAGGGTGGGCTCCATTAGCGTGACCAAAGGGAAGCAGAGCGCCCAGAGAAAGAAGGGGCAAAGGGCTTTCTCTGAGAGCGGATAGACAAGAGCAGCAGACTAGAGAAGAGCGTCAGCCGCAGACAGAGGAAGAGCAGATCAAAGAATCGCAGGGGCAACCTGCGTGACAGACATTGTATCAAAGCAACGTGTATAGTTTGAAAAGAGAGGGAGAAAAAAATGAACCTGGCTGGATCAGGAACTCTGTCTGAGAAACGTTAACTTCCTTTTTTTTATCTACATCAGACCATGAGCGCATGAAATTTGTGTTCGAGACAGAGATTAGATGGGGAAGCAATGATAAGATGGACAGTTTGATTATTTTACTGGGTTGCTTTGATTTTGCTATTGAGAAGCCAATGGCTAAAAAATAACCAGCAGCATATCAGATGTATTTTACACTTAAATGCCCTTGTCAGTAATAATAAACAATTCCACATAATAAATAATTCCAAATAATTTTATATTTATAGTAATGAAGACAACACTCAGATTCAAATGTGAGATGGAGATCATTTAAAATAAGGTTAACATGAATGTCATAGCTAAAATAAACTAACATCAAACAATTTTTACAAGTTTACAGCATTTAATAAATATAAATTCTTTATAATAATTAGATATTTAATAAAAATGTTAATTTCAACAATACATTTTTAACATATATTATTGACAAACATAACAATAGTATCTATTTAACCAAACATTAACCTTGATTAATAAAGGCTCTAAAAACGGTGCACTAATGTGCAGTTCATACCTTATGGATTAACTAATGTTAATATATTTAACCTTAAAGTAAAGTGTTGCCGTGAGGATTGTAGGTTGAGGGTATACTAAGGATCACGTGATATATCTAACTGGTACATGTGCTCAAATCGATTTAAAAGCAGTACAAATGGTTTACCCCAAAAATAAGACATCAAGTGGCAATTGGCGGGCAAAACATACACAGGTTAACACTATAAATATACAAAAACACAGCATGTGTGAGTCCTAAACTACTTTGAAACAAGTCTGGAGACAAAATGCACATCAGAGAGGTGCGCAGTCAGGAATCCAAATTTGTGGAGAGGAATTTGGATAATACCAGCAGGAAGCAGGGGGTGAGGCTGCAGAGCGTGGCTGGGCAAAGAGTGAGGTGGCAGACGGGGAGGAGTCTCCACAGATAGTTGGAGGGCTTAAGCCTGGCGGACAGGGACTTGTCAAATGCAGCTGTTGCGGACACTGATTGATAGAGTTTGTATTCCAGCTCAAACCAGTGCCAAGTAAATGGGTGTGTCGTATTTTCGAACAACAAAAAAGAACGTTGAACTCATTTTGTCTACGAAGCCATTCTAACATTCTCTAAAAAGAAGAAAGAATAATTGAGTTCAAGGGACACTAGATTTGCTATAATAATAATAATAAAAAATACAATAATATAATATATAACATAATAAAGTATTTTCCATAAAGGTGCTGAATGAATGCTCTGATTTTTAGCCATTATAAGAAATATGGATTGGTCCATGCATCATATTGTATGCATATATATTATTTACATAAATTTCACACACACACACCACATGACAACCAACTAATAAACAACATATAGCTTATCATATAGCTTATTAGTTTTACAAATAATGGTGAAACTCTGATCTCTTGAAGGACTTTGGTTCACCTGCTACTAAATCAGCATATGTGTGGCCCTTGACCTAAGGGTGACAAATATGTCAGTCAGCCCATCAAAACATGTGGCTTTTTGCATCTATGTCTCCAGTGGGTTATAAAACAACGACGAAGGAGAGGTCCAAAAAATTCCTTCTAGCAAGCAACACTTCAAACCCACTTTCCACTTTGAAGTTTGATTGAATCATATCCTGCTAGGTAGCACCTCCTTTTCTTCCAAAAGGCTGATGAGTTGACTGAAACTCTCCCTCACAGCCTCCATGTTGTTCATTGTGGTGCCTGCAAGAATCCATCGCTTCCCTCGGTTCAGCGGCTGCAATTCAAAGTACTTCTGTATCTGAAAAAAAAAAAAAAAAAAACTTATTTAATTATGACCGCTCTCTAAAAATAGCACCAAGAGAATTTTGGCTAGTCTTCCCAAAAATACCTAAAATGATTGTGCAGATTTGGTGAGAATCCAGCAGGCAATAACTCAAATTCAAACTGAAATGCTGTTTAAAAAATAAATGAAAATTTAAAGGAGATTTATTTGACACTTTTTATGTTTGGGATACAAATTAATCCTCTAACCTAATTAGAACCCAGGAAGCAGATACCATTAAGGATATATTATTATTACACAGTATCTCTGTTGTATCTTAAAGTATGCATGCACTCGTCTTGCAGGTGATCAGTATCCATTCTTATGTTATTTCTGTTTGGGGTTAATTTAACCCTAGCAAAAAACACTTTACAGAATAATTATAATGTGAAAATGCATTGCATTTAATCATGTTTTACATCAGAAGTCACAAGACCCCAAACATACAGGATGTAGTCAAATCCTTTATGGAGGATCTTTGAAGTGTGTTGTCAAGTCGAGATATTCAAGCTATTAAAATGGCCTTGTTTCTGAGACCCTAAAACATAATATAAGGGATATTTTACTATAACAATAAGACTTCTTTTCTCGAAACAAACCCTCTAATAATCTCTAAATAGTTAAAGGTAAAAAGCTTGGTATCTACTTATTAGGTCAAAACATTCCTCACAGAACAGCCGAAATGTGTTCATGTCCAGGAAGTGTATGTGAGGTTCATGTGCAGCAGGGAAACTATGCAGATTTGGTTAATATGTACTTGGTGTATACAAAACTGATAGTAACAGCTGATTAAAAGGACCATATGTCAAATCTTTGTGCTCTGTCAAAGCTTTCTTGATTACACTTTTATGTCAGCACTTCATTATAGCTCTAGCAGATCAGAACCATCTGTTAAATTTGATCAAGTCAAGGAATATCATACTTCTGCTCAAATGTCACAACAAGACTAACTCTGTAAGTCATAGCAAGAACATTTTCAGTTTTGCAGGAGTCATTTGTGATAATAAAAATCACATTTAATGTAGAAAAACATTTGATGTCCTTTTTACTTAACACAAAATCTATCAGGCTATTTAAGGTCACAAAAGTCTGGACTATTGATAGTGTCTAGGATATCAAAGTCCACCAAAGGGTGTACAGCTTTTTTGCATTTGCCTCCAAAACTCTGGAACAGCCTTTCTGATAATGCAAATTGAAAGGCGTCACCAGCTTTTTGCTCAGTTTAGAGTGACAAATCGTACCTGTGTACTTGGAGGTCAAAAGGCAACCTGCTACGCAAAATGCATACAGATTTGCAGGCCTGTATATTTGATTGTTATATGACATTATTTTGTTGCTACAGATGATCACAACTACTGGGAATTTTTTTTATTAACATTTAACTGTGGCTGGCTGCTCACTAGGGAATTGATTTAATCCTAAATTCCCTATTCATTAGAATCCAGTGACATAATTCATTGAAACATGTGTTTTCGGTAAAGCTGCTTTGAAACAATATGTATAGTAAGAACAACTATACATTTAAACATGAACCAAACTGCATATGAGCAAAATGATAATTACACCGGGATTGTATACTATCAATCCTGTATCCACAGAAAATTCACTAACACACAGCAGTAAAAAAAAAAAAAAGATTCAGAGTTTATGGAAGTTAAAAAAAAAATTCAGCATAGAAGTATTAAATAGATCAAAAGTGACAGTAAAGACATTTATAATGTTACAAAAGATTTCAGTTCTTTTATTACTTTCTAGAAAAGATCACATTGATAATAATAAGAAATGTTTCTTGAGCAGCAAATCAGCATTAGAATGATTTCTGAATGATCATGAGACACTGAAGACTGGAGTAATGATGCTGAAAATTCAGCTTTGTCATAAATTACATTTTAAAATGTTAAAATAGAAAACAGTTATTTTAAATTGTAATTATATTTCACAATGTTTCTGTTTTAACTAAATAAATGCAGCCTCGGTGAGCATAAGTAACTTTCAAAAAACATTTTACAAAATCTTACCGACCCTAAACTTCTGAATAGCAGTGCATATTTAAGTTAATTTTTTTTTCTGATTGAACATTTGACATCAGATAACAATATAGGAGACGTGGTGAAACCATGATATCCATAGACATTGAGATACACAGATATCATACTCTGTTATCAACCATCTACCTTCCTCAACACAAAAAAGATACAGCATCAGATGTCCCTAACCAAATGAGATAACCTGCAATGATAAAAGCACAAGATAAAAGCACAAGGAAATACAGTTAATGGGCACATAAAGTAAGACCTGAGGATAAGTTGCTACAACAAACAGATGCAACCACGTCTATCATTTCGCAATCTGCAAGCATGACGGACACTCGCTGCTAATCTATTCATAACAGACAGAAAGACCTGAAAAATCAAACAAAACTGTTCAGTGTCATGAGTCTTTTGTCCAAAGCACTGTAACTGAATTCTATTCGAAAAGAATCACAAATGTAGCACTTGGTTTTGCAATGCAGCGCAGGCGTCTAACTGTGTTGGGTTTTATTAGTGTCTGCTGTTTTCATGACAGCCTACTTCAGTGAGTCAGAAGATTGTGTCTCATCTTTCCTCCCGTAGAGTCTTTAGGGGGCACTGAGCTGTGCCTCGCTCATAGTGTAACAGGAGTTTAATGACAGATTAGGTCCCTTCAGCCCGGCGCTCGACCGACCCAAACAGTGTTAACAAATCCGTCTTGGTAAAAGGAGCTGCCCCGGGCCTGCTGGCTTACCAGTCCGTCTGTCCGACTGCATGTCTGTCTATGGCAGGCCCCCCTCTGGTGAACACAAGGTTTGCACTGGATCTCTCAGGTCATTTAAACGGAGGAAACAAACACACAAGGATGTCTTTCTTTCTCATAAATAAATAATATTAAGCGTAAACTTTGACAGAACATAGAACAGTTTCCTTTAGCTGAGCTCACATTGGTTTGAAGTTGCGTGACAATGTGGACATGGTAAGCCTCGCGCCATGGTGGCAGATGGCTGTTGGGATGACCACTGGGTCATAGAGTCAAGCCTCCAGGAGAGAGCAGAGAGCAGCTTACAGCTTTGAAAAGTTGTCTACTGCCATTCAATTTCACTTAAAATCACAATAGGCGGAGTGGAAGAACAACAAGAGGAAAACAACATTGTACATTGTAATTGTACTATCCCAATAACCGTTTTTATCCACCTGGACAATAAAAGTTAAATCTTAAAGCCATTTTTTTTTTTTTTTTTCAAAACTGTCAAACAAGTTTTCAAGCCAATATTCAAAGTTTGTTTGAATTGAATAACAGTTGATTATATTTGTACATTTTCCTTTGCACAAAACAGGATGCGGAACTGTATATTGGACGGTATACGATATATTACAATACTGAACATGCACAAACTTGTTTTCGTGGGAATTTCAAAATACCGTGAGTAAATATTTATTACGAATTACTCAGATTTTTAGAATGCATTTTAACTCTTTCCCCACCATTGACGAAAATGTACGTAATTTGTGAGAAAACGCTTTCCCACCATTGCCGGATAAGTCGATATGGGGCGCTATTATACATCTTCTGAAAGAGTACTGAATCTCTTGATCAAAACACAGGTGACAGTGTTGCCAGATTTGGCTTGGGCTTCCTTTGATCGGGTTGGAGCGGAGAAAAATGCATTGGGCGGGTGGACAAAAATTAGGCTACTTTTTTAAAACAACTTTTTTTCCCTTCGCATTAAACAGTATGTAAATCAAAACTGCCAAAAGTTACTGAAAGAAGTGTCGACCCAGGACGAGGTATAGGACTGTGAAGCTCTGGGGGTGTTGATGCACTCGATCTACTCCATCTGTTTTGATCACCGTTCTGAATGTAATCTTTGACAAAAACTACATTTTCTCCCATTAGTTAACATAAACTGACAATGAAAAATACTTCTAAATCATGTATTAATCTTAGTTAATTGCAGCATTTAATAACATTATTAAAGTCAAAGTAACTATATTATTTAATGGACCTGAGATAACATGAACTAACATTTTGTATTTTCTTTTACAAGTTAACATAGATGAATAACTTCTGTAACAAATGTAGCTATTGCTCATTGTTAAAGTTAGTTAATGCATTAACTAACGTTAACTAATGAAACTTTATTGTAAAGCGTTACTTGTTCTTTATAATTTTTTTGCACTTAAATCTGTTCAAAATATTTATTCATTTTTTTGTATTGCTTTATTGTATTTAAATGTTCAGTTGTTTTTGTTATAGGAAAAAAGTTAATAAACCTGTTATGACAACACAATTTTTGCAACTTATTTTAATATCATGATTATACCATAAACCATGATAAAAGCTACAGCAATTATCGCAACATGAAAATTCGATACTGTCACATGCGTTGTACATTGCATTAATTTGTTTTTTGATTTACTGTAATATTGAAAGCAGAAAAATGTATGCATTTTTTTTAGGTTCAGGCGTAGCAACTGGATAAACAGAACAAGGATCAATCCATTCTTTTGATATAAAAAAATGGTCCCTCAATTCAAATTCAGCAAATACATTTTTAATGACACTCAACGCTGTTACAAAGGCACCACACAATCACAATGAGCCAGAGAGGGAGTGATATGAAAGAAAAATCAATCATTAAGAAAATTAACATGCCATATTGTTTTAAAGCCAGCTGATACAACAAAATGCTAATTTGTCATGTGTCCAAGGGTGGTTGATAACTAAGACTGGCCCACACTTGACTGATAACTGCATAGGGGGCTGAGTGAACCCTGCTGCTTTTTGGCCTGCAGAGATTACTATTACATTTGATGCTTTCAAGAGAAGAGCAGCAAGAATCAGTGTCTTCACAGGTGTCACGTCTTTTTCTTCAGGAAACACAAATAGGGAACTGTCATTCTTTCAAAGAAAAACAATGACAAAACAAAAGAGCAAATGCACATTCATACAGTGTGTGCAAGAAGGCATAAATATTTTGTATCAACCATTTATGCAAGCTAGAATTTTCTGACCCGTCTATAGGATGAGATGACATAATCCGCGGTCATGTGAGGGGTTGTCTGAAGAGGGCCAGACATGGCATGAGCTGAATGGGGTGTCTGGCCTGCACAAATAGGCCAGTGGCCAGAAGCCAAACTGTAATTCCTCTTGTTGCTCTCTAGCCAAAGCGAGCTGCAATGGATCCAGTCCTTCTCTGGAGTTCTCACCATTATTTATGTTTTTCACAGTCAGCTGCAGATTTGAATGTCTTTTCATTTCCATTCTTGAGGTTGGGGCTTTACCAAGGCAATTCAGGTTACATGTCATTCTCTTGGGTGCCATGGATAAATTCCATGTGGGTTTGGAAACCACAAAACTCTCTGGTTACTTGCCCAAGCAAACAGCCACTAGACCATTTCATAGCACCAGTCAGAGTTAAATGAACATAAATGAGTTCATATGTTGAGCTGTGTTTGGATAGTGGTGTATAGTACTGTAGATCTGAATTATATGGCTGGGCTGCATAACTTCCAGAGGGAAATAAATATCTGTTAAACTCATGGTTTATTCGTTTGAAAAAGGAAAATGAATAATCAATATGTCAGAGTATACGACTCAAAAAAAAAAAAAAAAAACTGTTTTGAACATTTTTACTGAATTCTCATGTTCAATTGCAATATTCATTAAGTTTGTGTTTAAATTAGCTCAAAAGAACAACTGAAGAACATCTTCAGGCCTTTACCTTGGGCATATAATTGTGTTCTCAGATATCAGAAAGCCAATTACTCTGTGTGACAAGTTTCTCCCTGAAGATATCAGTCAGCTGTGGAGAACACATTTGAAAGAAATGTCTAGATATCGCCAGATGCACTTACCATGAAATTGAGCTGGTCTCACTTGTTTTTTTGTTTTTTTTGTGTGGTTTTTTTTCAATGTCTAAAGAGCCTGCAGTTATGTGCTTGGCAAGGCACACAGCTTTCAAAGAGGCCCCATAAAATATCACTTACAGACAATATCTAATGCTTTGGACACATTTAAAAAGAAGCAAATACTTTAGGTTAAATCCAAATAGGTGGGTCACAGACTGGGAAGGTACAATCTTTTAAGACCAATTTTGAAACAGAGATCAACTTGGTCAATGGAATTATAAAAATGTACATGTTCAAAGAGTTTCATTTCTTCAGTTTCCTCAGTCTAGCAGCATGTGAAGCATGGTGAGGGGAACATGTAAAAACAAAATTTAAGCAAGAAGTGTATACAGTCCCCCCTTTCTACACTCTTCATTGTTTGTGGATGTAAGTAATATACTCTCCAATAACAACCTGCTTTCCTGTAATAGTTACTTCTACATATACATGCTTGATCAGGAGTGTAGCTATATGCTAAAACAGAAGTCAGTTAGAATTTGGCATCTTTTTATCATCCTGCTCTTCTGTTGATTTTGGGGCTCACAATGAGTCAAATTGAGAGGAGCAATTCAAACATCATGCTCTAAAATACTCCAAATGAACAGTGTCTTCAATATGAAATGTATTTTTGTTGCAGTGGAGAATATATACTGTACAGTACTGTTCAAAAGTTTGGGGTTGGTAAGATTTTTTTTAATGGTTTTGAAAGAAGTCTCACCAAGACTGCATTTATTTGATCAAAAATACAGTAAAACAGTAATATTGTTAAATATTATTACATTTAAAAATAACTTTGTCAAACATGTTGTGGTAAGCAACACACACAAAGAAAGCAATATCATTAAACCGTCTTAAATGAACAAATAATACATGTAGGAGAAATATCTACATCAAACCACACATCAATCAAAGACGATAACCGACAAATAACTGAACAAAACAGGGAGTAAATATACACAGGGAACTAAAAAAGACAAAGGTGTGACTAATGAGTAAACAAAGAAACTAACTAGGGGATTAACAAGACTAAACTGAAAGGTAACATCATATGTGTGATCCTTTAAAAATCATTCTAATATGCTGATTTGATGCTCAAGAACCAATTCTTATTATTAATGTTGAAAACAGTTGTGCTGCTTAATATTTTTTGTGGAAACTGGCATTCCCTTTCGAAAGGGAACTCGCACTGCATTCATTGACGCTTTTGGGAACGCCTCAGGCGTGACAGGTGTCTGAAATCACTATCAAATCACGGCATTCCTATTCACCGGCAACAGCCCATGACATCATCACTGTGCGACCCGGAAGTAAAAAAGGGGCGCCTTGCAAACATGACATTCATCTTTTCGTCTTCAGGGACTGTTCTGTCTGAAAGCGCTTGAAAATCAGGTAATTATGAAATGCACTGAGAAGGCTGATTGCTTTCAGAAGTGTGCAGACCCGTGCTCAAGATATTTGACACGGGTGACACTGTGCGGTTTCTGTCTGGGAAGGAAGAGCACGCACAGGCAGTTCACGATGGAGCTGTCTGTGCAAATTGTGAGCGTTTTTCTGTTAAAACGCTCCGCTCTCGTCTGGCCCTCTTTTCGAGTGAAGAGGGTTCAGCGTCTGGACTTCGTGGTTCGGGTCCCGCTTATGCTGAGGCAATGTGGTTACAGTAGGTGCCAAGATACTGTAGGCGCTGTGTAAACAGCTTATCTGCCAACGAAGGCTGCAAGTAGTAGGCCTCAGCATGCCTCTTTGACGGGCAGCCCCCAAAAGGGCTCTTCAGGCCAGCTTGCCTCAGGTGGTAGGCCTTAGTAGTTTGGGCAGTAGACTCACTGACGGGTAGTAGGCCTTAACAGGCCTCCTCGGAAGAGAGTCCCAACGTTGTGGGACATACATTAAAGCTGCAACCAGGTAGCCAGCCTCAGGAGGCCTCCTGTGGGTGGACCCAATATTTGAGTTGGTGTAGTATGGTTCCCAACGGTGTTGTGTTCATAGCAGAATAGACTTGCTATCAGCTAGTTGACCATACCATGTGAGTCCCCAGCAGTATGGGTAGTTGGCTGACAGCACTGGCGTGCCTCAGGCCGAGTAGGCATCTCATGAGTTTTCGAGTGATGGGGTACACAGCCAGCAGATAGGGTGCTTGGCTGTTAAATTCACTGGCCAATCAGACAATTGGCTTCAGTGGGCCTCTCTGGAGGCGAGCCTCAATCATGATCAGCCAAATCAGATGGGTAATTTTTGCCAGCTAGTAAGACCACTGTCAGACGGTTGGCCTTATCAGGCCACCATGAAGCAGTACCCAACCTTACTGGTCCATTCTTACCTAAGAAAACTTTCAGGCGGCCGGCCTTAACAGACCACTCCGAGACTGAGCCCCAGGACTGGGCAGCTGGCCTTAGCAGGCCACTCTGGGACTGAAACCCGGAATCGGGGTTCATAGCAACCAGTTTTCTAGCTTGCTATCAGGTAGTAGGCCTCACCAGGCCTCCCTGAAGGTGAGTTCCCAAGTATGGGCACTAGGTAGCGAGCCTACTGGTTATCAGGTAGTAGGCCTCCCTGTAAGTGGTTTCCCTGCGATACTGGGTTCTGGCAGCTAGTGGCCACTTGCTATCAGTTCAGCTGGCCTTAGCAGGCAGCTTCTGAGGGCGAGCTTGCGCCCTAGCACGATTAAAGTGTTCACTTTCTGCTACTGGTTCCCTCTCGGAATCTCTTTTTTGGCCTACAACCTGGTTTGCCTACCAGGCAGGCAGGCCATGTGCTCCCCTCACTGAGGGTCACTATGAATACTCGGCCTCCTGAGTCTGGTCAGACAGTCCTCTGGTGAGGCCTCCCAGTTAGATCAGTCCTAGGCCTTTTCAGGCCTCCTCTGTGCTTTGAAATACAAGCACTGGGTAGATCTGTGGATCGAGCAGAGAAACTCCCCTCGCTGACAAGGGTTGTAAGCGCTATGCTGAGTCATGCTTTCCTGGATACCCCGTCTCTGAGATCCGGGCCTAGTGGTTCACTGTCAGCTTCGCAGTCCCTCAGTTGGATGCCTTATCTAAAGGCAAGTGTCCAGAGGCTCTGTCTTCAGACAGACAGGAAGTTGGCCAGACTGAAGTGTCCAATGTAAGTGACGCCAGGTCAGGCCTTCCTGGTGGCATTTCGGGTGAGTATGTTCCCCTGAATAGTGATTGGCTGGGGCTCCTTTGGGTTCCTTAGCCACATTCCCTAGAAGGGACACCATTCTAATTTGAAGCTGTGGTCCTAGGCCCTTGAGCAGGCCCAGGTAGGCCTTTCATTAAGGCGAGACATGGCAGACAAAAACATCGTTTTTTTTTTTCACTGGTCAATTTTGAGATTTTGGGATATTTGTCTTTAACATGTCTTCTTTCAGACTTGTGGTGAAAAAAGTCAGAAATACACATTTAGGTCTTTATTTTACTACACTTTGTCTGTTTGCGTCTGTAGATTTCTCATAAATTAAACAAAAGTTGGTGTTCTAAGCTTTCTCTCTCCTGTACAATGCTGTCAGATCCAAATATGGTAATTTCCTTTTTATCAGCAACCAATCGTGAAAGTAAAAGGGGGGATTTAACTCTAAATGCGCAATCTCATTGGCTGATATAAATCTTTAAAGCCCGTTTTCTCAAAATGACTTTTCTCTCATACTCCAAGTCCCAAATCTCCACTTCAGTAGCACCTATATACACCAAACTTTCCAGTCTTGTACCTAGTTATATTATGAAGACATTTACAGAGGGATTTGTAAATATATTATTCCTAGCCTGATTTATATTACATTTTATTCCAAAAAACGTGGCGAAAATCGTCAGTATATTCTGATTTACAGGATAACAAAAGTATCCATAAATCCCTCTGTAATTTGTTTTCCCCATCTAATATGTCAACACAATGAAAAAATTATTTTGAACCTGGCTTTATCCAATACTCAGATTTCATTTTTTTCAAATATATGCAAATTAGTGCATATTTAATTAGATAATGGCCATTTGCATATTTAAACATTAAATTACAGAAAACTTGTAATACATTTTTTTTCTCATCTTAATGTAGGTAATCAACTGGGAAAGTTTCATGATGATATCTGCTAGTTAAAAAATGTACCCTATTCACCTGTAGTGTCTCGCCTTAAACAAAGTTTATGGAGGTTCTCCTGTGAAGCCTTTAGCTTGGGCTATGACCATAGGGAATGCTGTCACTGACAGCCCAGTATGACCTGAGGGTGAGTGGTTCTGGCATTTCATTTGAATTTAGCTGGTTCTGACAGTTATCACTCCCCTTAGCATGGTGGCATTGGTATATTGTTCCCCAAAGCGTCAATCGACGCAGTGCGAGTTCCCTTTCGAAAGGGAACGTGTAGGTTACGACTGTAACCTATGTTCCCCGAGAACAGGGAACGAGACACTGCATCTTTTCGCCATGCCTCGGGGCCTGCCTACCAAACAGTCCCTTCAGACGATAAGGTGAATGTTATGTTAGCAAGGCGCCCCTTTTATACTTCTGGGTCGCACAGTGATGATGTCATGGGCTGTCTCCAGTCAATAGGATTGCCGTGATTTGATAGTGATTTCAGACACCTGTCACACCTGAGGCGTTCCCCAAAGTGTCAATCAATGCAGTGTCTCGTTCCCTGTTCTCAGGGAACAGAGGTTACAGTTGTAACCTAGACGTTTTTCCAGGATTCTCTGATAAATAGAAAGTTCAAAATAAATATGATAAAAAAGCTTAAAATGTATTTTCTATAAAGTGTGGATTTGAGTAGTATGGAATAGAATTTGTACATAGTACATCTGGGCAATGTCATGTGACCAGTGACTCTCGTATGTCACGATTCCTCTCCTGTGGCCTTGTGGAAAAATTGTCTTTCAAATGCACACTTTAGAATCCTGGAGAATGGAGAAGGTCATCTGGGTATTTTTTGCTCTTTAAAACTCTTTTATTAATACTGCATATTTAGGTACACTACTCATTTGACATTCTATTTGAGGAAAGAAGGCATTTTCAGACAAGGGGAATTAATTGTTTCTGGGAGGTTAGTAAAAAAATGGGCTTGCGCAGTAAAATATACGATGTGCGCAACTGTTTGGTGAAATGGCCAAGAGGTTGGCCGTGAGCGGTGAAGTGAGAGTCCCTATAAATTTGCATGGATGCTAAGGTAGGTCCCAAAATCCCAGTGAGGAGAGTGAGCTGCCCTAGCCAAGATCAATAAGCCCAATGCTTCACTGGAACACCGCCAAGGTCTTGCGGGGCAACAAATGAAGACTTTAAGCAGAGCTGTGCCGCACAGGCTAGAGATTTACTGTCTTGTGCCGCTCATATGGGAGAGCAGCTCCCCAAAAAACGCAGCCTTGTGAAAGTTCAAAGCAGACCGATTCTCTCTTCACTCTTCTAAAAGCCAAGTGACCAGTGCCAGATCAGAGCTGTCCTCCAGAGGATCATAAATCCAGACGGCACAGGGACACTTACCGTGGTCCATTCCAAGGCTTCAGAACAATGCTATTGCACTTAAGGCCCAGGGACTGTGATAATGTACTTTCCATATAAGCAGCGACTACAAATGCATATAAAAGATGTCTCAGATATATTCCCATTTGGACAGAGAAGAGCTTGACCTTTCTTTATTTATTTTTACAATCCCTAATGTTTGTATTTATGCTTTTTTCCTTTATTTTCACTGGGATTGAATGATTACCAAAGCAACTGGCTGTTGTTTTAGTGAACTACCAGATTTAATTTGCTCCAAAAATATATGGGAGACCACCATGATGTGGTAGGTAAAACGTATGAGTGCCATACTGTCCATAAATCAATACAATTCCATTGAGGAATGTCATACACCCAACGTTTTTGAGGAAGCACCAGTGACACTTCTGCACTGCCAAATCATATGCCTTTTATGTACATTTTAACCTCCAGTCTAGGTTCTGAGTGTCACATATTTTGGGGGGGAAATTGTACCTTACCTCAGTGTTGGAAGCATGTTTTGTGAATCAGGGGCTGTTCTCTGTAGTGATTCAGAAAAAAAGTGTGATGCCAATGGGATGCAGATTCCTGTGCTTGTGCACACAAATTGTTTTTTATCAATAAGCTTTTTCACATAAGGCTGACATTTAAATAATAAATATTGAATATATATATATATATATATATATATAAATATAAATATATATACTGTATATATATACTGTGTGTACATATATATATATATATATATATATATACGGTTGACAAATTAATCTTTTGTAATATTTTTCACAAGCACCTGCATCAGTTCGGCACTAATCATTTAAGGAACATTTTGGATTTAAAACTGCAGATGGCAATAAAAGGCAACAATGTTTACCTAGCTATCTAAATGGGGACATTACATAGACGTAATGGTTTTTATATTGTACAAACTGTATATTCTCTCCCTACACTAAACCTACCCCTAAAGCCTATTTAAAAAAAAAAAAAAAAAAAAAAAAATTAATTACTTTATTTTTATACCAGATTTTAATTAATGAAATTTATTCAGCAAGGATGCATTAAATTGCAAAAATTGACAGTTCTATTTCCAATAAATGGTGTTCTTTCTTTCTATTCGCTAAAGAATCCTGAAAATAAATGCGTCACGGTTTCCACAAAAGTTAGCAGCACAACTGTTTGCAACATTGATAATAAGAAATCTTTCTTGAGCAGCAAATCAGCATATTAGAATGATTTCTGAAGTATCGTGTGAAACTAAAGACTGGAGTAATGGCTATGAAATTTCAGCTTTGCCATTACAGGAATAAATTACATTTCAATATATATATATATATATATATATATATATATATATATATATATATATATATATATATATATATTATATATATATATATATATATATATATATAAATGTAAAACAGTTACTGTTGATTAAATACATGCAGCCTTCTCTCAGAGACTTCTTTCAAAAACATTAAATAACCTTACTGATCCAAACTTTTGACAGTAATGTATGTATTTTTTAAACATACATTTAAACATAAAAGACTATCATACATGTATACACACACACACACACACACACACACACACACACACACACACACACACACACACACACACACACACACACACACACACACACACACACACACACACAAGCATAAATACCTACTTCAATATCTGCTCAAAAGTCTGAAGGGCACTTTGAATTCCCATGCAAATGCCACTTCCACTACATTCGTGCAACTAGCAGGGGCAGTTTATTACTTTTTAAATGATGGACATCCACATCCAGCGTCAGCCTGTGATCTGTTGTCACTGCAGCTAAACTGTTATAAAAGTGAAATAAGGCAGTGCAAACATGCTCTGTGTGTATAGTGGAAAACCCTCTTTGCCTGGATTAGTAAATAATTGGCAGGGTCAATGACTTGGTCTCAACCCCTGCGCTGATGGCAACCCCAGTACCATTTATGGGGAAGCAGAGGCTGTGACACTGCTTGTCTGGACTTAGTACAGATTTACAGTGACTCATTCATTACAAGCTGGGAAAATCACCCCAATAGCTAACATCTGCGCTGAGCGGTTTTAAATGGGAGAGCTGGCAGCCTCTTTAAGCCATCACATCCAGAATCCATCTGTGTGCACCCTCTCCAGACCAGCCCATCCCCGAACAGCCCCTCTCTACCTTGGCGGTTGGAGGAGGTCTGGGTGGTGGCACAGCAGACCACACAATGGGGCTCAGGGGGCCTGTGAAAGGAGATAAAACACCAACCACCCTCTCCTATTCCCTTCGCTGGCCCACCACTTTTTACTTTCCCAGCACTGACAGGTGAACCACAGGAGAGAAGCGCAACAGAGCATCTCTCAACAAGCACAGCATGTAGAGAATCAAAGAGATCCTCTCAAGATGATTTAAAACACTCTGAGGTGAAGCCCCAACCCCTTTCCTGTACCTAGTGTCTTGGGACCTCAATCTGAAATCTGGGCTTGCATGCAGTCTTTTTCTCTCTCTATTTTTTTTTTGTGTGCCCTTACCTCACTGTAGTCTTGTCAACAGCTCAAGCATAACAAAGTCAAGAATTGGGACGTGGGGAGGGGGATATGGGGTGCCTGTTTTCAGTAAATTGAAAACATAGCGAGTGAGCCCATGGATATTGATGGAGCAGGGAATAAGAGTCCAAGAACAAAAGAATGTAATGAAGAATTGTTCTTATTCTCAGTGGCTCAGTACAGAAGTATCACAACCTGTTCATATTGTTTTCCAGAATATATTAGTCTACTCTATATCCCTAAACCAAATGTATCAATTTAAACTTGCATCTGCGCAGATTTCGTAAACAGAGTGTACATGATTTCTTTATATTGTTATGTCAATGCACCAGTCAAAAACACAGTGTCAGCATATACCAAGCTATTGAGACTGGTGGATTCACTAGAAGGTACGCAGTTCCGATAGATAGACAGACCAAGATATTACATATCACAAATGGACAAATAAAAACACAGCAGCAGACTGTGTGTCCCTGTAATTCCTGATTTAAGTTAAAATATGCTATTACCAGGGTTAGGTTTGCCCTCAAGTCATAAGAGTAAACTTAAAGGTACACTATATAGCCTAACCTTTGGCCCTGTAGCAGTTAAAAAACAAAAACTGCATGCATTTTGCAGAAGGACATTGGGTAACACTTTATAATAAGGTCTCATTTGTTAACATTAGTTAATGTATTAACTAACATGAACTAACAATTTTTGCCTGCAGACTCCCCTCTGTTCTGCTTTTTTTTTTAAATGGGTGACGCCCCAGAGGATGGAGATTTATCGTGCTCCTTGTCAACCTTTCTCGATCGTTGTGACAACTAACCTAAGCCACTCCCACATCATACACGCATCAAAGTAGGCAGAGTAGCTTTTCTGGACATGATATGCATGTGCATATGTATGCAATTTCCTGAGAAAACCATTCCGTCAGGTCTAAAATATAAACACTTATAATAGACTTACCATAGTAAATCAGGGTAATACAAAACATGTTTTGGAAAGAGGACTGATGATGTATTGATGTATTTAAATTAAGTTAATAATAAAAATAATTAAAAAAAATTGTTACATAGTGTACATTGTGTAGTGTAGTGTAGTGTAGTGTAGTGTAAAGAGTTGATTTACCGGTAATTCATTTTACACTTACATGTAACCATTAAATGTATCACTAACATCCTCTTTAGTCTTAGTCAG